>NC_052316.1:20678853-20989491 GCF_016432855.1 Salvelinus namaycush | reverse complement strand
GAGCTTTGCACACGTAGATTGTCCAATATTTGCACATAATTTTTTTTTAAATTCTTGAAGCTCTGTTAAATTGATTGTTGATCATTGCTAGACTGCCATTTTTAAGTCTTACCATAGATTTTCAAGCCGATTTAAGTCAAAACTGTAACTAAGCCACTCAGGATCATTCAATGTTGTCTAGGTAAAAGCAACTCCATTGGTGATTTGGCCATTTTAGGTTATTGCCTTGTTGAAAGATGAATTTGTTCAGCAGACTGAACCAGGTTTTCCTCTAGGATTTTCCAGTGCTTAGCTCTATTCCGTTTCTTTTTACCCTAAAAAAATCCCTAGTCCTTATTGATGACAAGCATACCCATAACATGATGCAGTCACCACCATGCTTTAAAATATGAAGTGGTACTCAGTGATATGTTGTGTTGGATTTGCCCCAAATATTACACTTTGTATTCAGGACATAAAGTTAATTTCTTTGCAGTATTACTAAAGTGCCTTGTTGCAAACAGGATGCATGTTTTGTAATATTTTTATTCTATACAGGCTTCATTCTTTTCACTCTGTAATTTAAGTTAGTTCTGTGGAGTAACTACAATGTTGTTGATCTAGCCTCAGTTTTCTCATATCATAACTGTTTTAAAACCACCATTGGCCTCATGATGAAATCCCTGAGCAGTTTCTTTCCTCTCTGGAAACTGAGTAAGGAAGGATACTACAGGTAGTGACTGGGTGTCACTAAAAACACGTTTTTAGAAATGTTTGCAAATGTATAAAGAAAATTGCCATCATACAAACTGAGGCAGCAGACTTTGTGAAAATTAATATTTGTGTCATTCTCAAAACATTTTTGGCCACGACTGTAGGATACACACCTGTATATACAGGTGTGTGCCTTTCCAAATCATGTCCAGTCAATTGAATTTACCACAGGTGGACTCCAATCAAGTTGTAGAAACAATCAATGGAAACAGGATTTACCTGAGCTCAATTTCGAGTCTAATAGCAAATGGTCCAAAATCTTAAATAAGGATTTATTTTTATTTTTTTATTTATACATTTGCAAACATTTCTAAAAACGTGTTTTTGCTTTGTCATTAAGGTGTATTGGGTGTAGATTGATGAGGGAAAATAGAATACAGAATAAGGCTGTAACGTAACAAAATGTGGAAAAAGTCAAGGGGTCTGAATACTTTCCGAAGGCACTGTACCTCACATACGAGTACGACCAAATTGATATAATATCATTGTCATGAACATTATATTATACAAGGCATAAAGCTTAAGCTACAAAGCAATACTGACATTAACAAAGCATAATTCTAGGCATATACTGTAGATCCTAAGGTTAAGTTACAAACAAAGCATGAACAAAGAGATGCCTACTAATCCAGAGGCCCAGAAACCTAGGAAATTGGAAAATATCATACAACCGTTCTCCAATCGACAGCATACAGGATAAGAGAGAGAACAACATACTTTCATTCCATTTATAACATCTGAAGGTGTAACTTTTTCTAACCAAAACCAACCACCATTGACCAATCAAACGATACCAAGTTTACAGTAACCTGATCACTGAGGCCCCATCTCCACAGTGTCACTGCATCTAAAGGCTTGTGTGGGGGATGAGACCAATGTAAATAAGACTGAATTTCTGAGAGGACAATAAAAACCCTAGCATAGAGAAATGCATAGTTCACCCTGTACAGAGATCATACATCCATATAGATTACGTTTTAGATAGATACTAAACATGGTTGCTGTAGGATTATTCTATCATACAATCCAGTAATCAGTCCTCCGGATCCTACACTCACACACACGCAGAGCTGCCATGAGCAGAGTGCATGCAGAGTGTGCAGGGTGCTGGTTTCCCACAGAAAGGATTGAGTGCTTTGAAGTGAGCCTTCCCCATAATCTCCGCTATGCTGCATCAGCACAATGGACATTGTATCTCACTTGAGAAAGCATCTGAGCGAGCGAAACAGCGCCCCTCTGTCTATGTACCTGTAGGCCATCTATCTGATTCTGTCTGCTCATAAAGAGTATGACATTGTTGCCGCCTGTAGCACTGAATGCAAGGGAAGACAGAGAGCATTTGGCCTCCGTTGATAAAAAAAGTATAAAATAATAGCCAATCAGCGTTGAGCTAAACTGAGTGAGCTCAACTGTGAATGGTCTGGGCACACCAAAACATTTTGTCAAGGGAAGCCAGTTTGGATTTGGCTTCTCTCCCATCAAGATTACTACGTCATTGACAGAAACAACTTGAACTGTTGCATCTCGTTGTGTTGTTGTTCTCTGGTGGTTAGCTAGCTAGCTAAAATTGGCCCTTTCCTAAATTAGCCATGGATTGAGCTAGGGATTTGGACTGATTTTACTTCATTCTCCGTACGGCCAATGATTATAATGGCGATTCTACACCAAACATAAATTCATACATTGTGCCCCTGGACTGAGAGGATGGACGTTCAATATGTAGTTAGATGTAGAAGGCTAATGTTAACTACACACACACAAATCAGAACCATGGAGCCACATCATATTTAGCTTACTTTGATTGGACTAAATTGTTTTTGGTATTTTTTAGTTTTCACTGTATTAGACTAAGCATAGGTATTTTGATGATGTTGAAATGGTGCTGGAATAGTGGAGGGAGCTCCTGTTTTCTTTTCGACTTGTGGTAACTCTTCGTGGTTCTAAATCATTAGCTGTTAAGTAGTCCGAAAATGTTGGAAACGTTTGTTGACCATGCTGTAGGTCATGTAGTTGTTTGTTTCATGCAATATGCTTTGTGGACTTTTGTTGCTCTCCAGTTTTGTGATAAAGCAAAGGTGGGGTTTAATTTATTCCGCCCTGTGTCTTCATTTTGTCTCGGCCTTTGGCCTATATATCACGGTCGCAAGGTATATGAACTAACAGGTTATAGAGCAAACAATGCAACTATCACAACACATAGGTTGTAATAAATTATGGATTTTTTTTATGGCTCGCTTTCCCCAGTGATTTTACCCACTCACCACTACTGCGCCCATAAACACTAAAGCAAGGATGGTTTGGTAATGAATATAGGCTACACGATACAGTAGATAGGGCACCTATTACAAACAGCCTATGTGAATGCAGCCGTACACACAGCTGTCATACCAAAATAATGCAAACTAAATGCTGAAAGTAGTAGCTTAGTTATTCATGCATGCAAACAAAAAATACTGAATAGCAGTTTGGCTTAGAATACCGACACTGTGAACTGTGAATGCGAACAAATGAATGCAAACAGAACAAAACAGCGGTATCAAGTAGGCCTAGTAAACAAAATATCAGATAGATAAAGGCATGACACAATCTATATTTAGGCTAGTTACATTAACAGTAAACAAATGCAGTAAACAAAAGGCGACTGGAGATCCAAATACCGTAATTTCCGGACTATAAGCCGCTACTTTTTCCCACGCTTTGAACCTCGCGGCTTATACAATGACGCGGCTAATTTATGGATTTTTTTCACAAGATTCATGCCGCCAAAAAACTGAGCACCGTCACATAATGTGACGTAAATCGAGCGCGCTCAAACTTCCCATCATTCTGATTACGGTAGTCATTTTGTCACCCTCATCATGGCAAAGACACGGAGAAATGTATATGATGCAGCTTTCAATTTGAAGGCGATCGATCTGGCTGTTGGAAAAGGAAATAGAGCTGCTGCACGGGAGCTTGGCCTTAATGAGTCTATGATAAGACGTTGGAAACAGCAGCGTGAGGAACGGACTCAGTGCAAAAAGACAACAAAAGCTTTCAGAGGGAAGAAAAGCAGATGGCCCGAACTAGAAAATGAGCTTGAAGACTGGGTCAACACACAGAGAGCAGACGGCCGAGGTGTTTCAACTGTGCAGATCCGACTGAAAGCCAAAACAATCGCCACCGCAATGAAGTTTGAGGATTTTAGAGGTGGACCATCGTGGTGTCTAAGATTGAGTCTGTGTCAGCAGCTCCCTCCCGACTACGAGGAAAAAGTTTCAAACTTCCGCAAATTCACTGATGCAATGATAGCGGAGCATTCCATCGGCCCGCACGTCATCATAAATATGGATGAGGTTCCTCTGACGTTTGACCTGCCTCTCACTCGGACTGTCAACAGGAAAGGCGAATCATCCGTCACGCTGAAAACAACTGGGCATGAAAAAACGCAAAGTTCATTTGTTTCAATGTACCGGTAGGCACGTGCGGCTTATTTATGTACAAAATACATATTATTTAAAAATTCAGTGGGTGCGGCTTATATTCAGGTGCGCTTAATAGTCCGGAAATTACGGTAACCAAAACATTTTTTTTTTTTTTTTTTTTTTTTTTTTCACCTTTATTTAACCAGGTAGGTGAGATGTAGCCTTGCACAGATGTCTTGCCAAACAAATAGGCCTATAGGCCCGCTTCAAACATGGAAAACCATGCTGCTATCCTGTGGATATCCTGTGGATCCTGCTGGGCTTGGCGGGGGCCACGGTGGTTTGATGCTGCTGCTGGTGGTCATCACTCCCCTTTCGGTTTTGTTTGGGTACTTTGGCGAAGCCAATTTCTGTTATCTATCGTGGCAGTGGCAGATTAACTGGTTTGAGCAACAAAGGGTAAGGCTAATAGCACTAAATAGCACTTTGCGCCAACCTGTCACTCAATCATTTTAACTTTTTTGCTATTTTTATATAGGGACATAAAACTTTAAGTTTCACCTTGTGGTTTACCACCTCTGGAGGGCTTATGGGCCATTTTCTCCACCAGAGAGGTGGCTACTTCATGCACTAAGGCATCTCTATTCAGAGATTGGTTTGCGATGGTTGTATACCCCTCAAGGTATAGGTATTTTACGGATGATGCTGTGCTGTCTCATAGCTTGCTGCCTTTTTCTCTCTAGGCCTCTGTGGATGAGTCTGTCAGGTCAACCTGGCTTCGGAGAGCATTTCTGCCATGAGGGACTTGGCTATACGTGTATCCCATAGTTACACATCGAAACGAGTACTTGAAAGAGAACTCAAGGTTTCTCTTGAGTGAGATTTCTCACTGCATTTCCCTGCTCGCAAGAGCTCAAGAAGTAGAGACATGCTTGAGAATAACCAGAGGGTGGGGAGAGTGGTGCCTCATAAAGAGATATGGCCTCACCTCATTTGGCACTCGACCTGTCTGTCTCCGACAGACGTTGTGTGATTGGTTCTTCTGTAGTCATCAGCATATCCAGCAAATCCCATAGTGAGACATCTCACTCATATACTTTTAGAGAACTGGGGTTATGCAAGTAACCTTGAGTTCTGGGAGTTGAGCTCCTATCTGCAGTGCTGTCTTGTTCTCATCCAAAAAGTAACAGCACTTTGATGGATGACCACAGTTTTAGTTTAACAAGCTGAAGGTTGAGGCTGCAACAAGACTCACTTTCTACTGCCAGCAAAGCAGCATCAGAGGTGCAAATCCAAGAAATTGCTTTTGCCTTCAAAATATTTCACACCACTTTTGGTGACTTTCACTCTAAGAGTATCAGATTATTACAAACAGTGATTAGACCATGCGTACTTTTTCTTTGCAGGCCACGCACAAATGTAGACACAAATGTAACTAATGTAGGGTTTTACAGCAGATGCAAGGATAAAAGCAAAAATTCAAATGCATTGGAAGCTCTGTAAATCACTGGATTAACCAACAGTCAGATAAATTGTATATCTCTAAACTGTCAACATGAAAGCAAGTAAGTGCACCATTACCACAGTGTGCATGCTTCAATGTATTTAGGAAACCCCTTTTTTAATTGGGGCTTTGAGAAAACAATAAAAATTAAATACTGTCTTATAGATGAGCTGCATTAAACCAGCTCATTCTTCACTTGGACAATATGTAATTACTCTGAGCTAATAACATTTGCCAAAGCTTTCATGGGTTTATTTATCTTAACGTACATTTGAAAAGTGTTCTAGGGGGACGTTTATGTCAAGGGTCCATTTGCGGTTTCCAAAAGCTGTTAATCATATGGATTGATAATGAGATTTTCACATTGGCATCTCTTCCCCTCATTTTCATGCCTTTGATGAATAACTTCTCTAGTTCCTCCCTGATCAAATCAAATCAAATGTTATCGGTCGCAGATATTATTGCGGGTGTAGGGAAATGCTTGTAATCATAAGGTACTTAAACAAATCAGCAGTCATCATTGGTCATTAAGTGCAGTCTCCGTCATGCAACCTTCATCAACAGAGATCCTTATTATGCATACAGATACAGCCCATATATTTGTATGACCTTGGACGTTGATGTTGCTATTATTTTCTTGTTTAAAAAAAAAAGGCCAATGGTTATGCATACTAAATCATCATAAGGAATATGTCAGATTTGCAGTATGCTGTTGCTGTGAACTAGTTTTTATTTGCATCAACTTAACCATAGTCAGCCATAATGAATTATTAAAAAAAATAGACAGAAGATAGAAAGAGCACAGTTTTAAGTTGTTTCTTATACATCTTTCCAGACCTTTTTTTACTGGCTCAAACTTTGTTGTGCCTTTTTGTGCACTAGAACCTACACTGAATCAAGAAAAATATAAATATAACAGAAAATTAGGAGAAAGTAGAATGCTCCAGGCTGTTTACTCCATTCCAGCTACACTACCATTCAAAAGTTGTGTCACTTAGAAATGTCTTTGTTTTTGAAAGAAAAACTATTTTTTTTGCCCATTAAAATAACATCAAATTGATCAGAAATACAGTGTAGACATTGTTAATGTTGTAAATCACTATTGTAGCTGGAAACAGCTGATTTTTAATAGAATATATAATAGGCGTACAGTGGCCCATTATCAGCAACCATCACTCCATTAAAATAACATCAAATTGATCAGAAATACAGTGTAGACATTGGCAGCTTCATTAAATAGTACCCGCAAAACACCAGTCTCAACGTCAAGAGTGAAGAGGCTACACCGGGATGTTGGCAGAGTTGCAAAGAAAAAGCCATATCTCAGACTGGCCAATAAAAATAAAAGATTTAAATGGGCAAAAGAACACAGACACTGGACAGAGGAACTCTGCCTAGAAGGCCAGCATCCCGGAGTCGCCTCTTCACTGTTGACGTTGAGACTGGTGTTTTGTGGGTACTATTTAATGAAGCTGCCAGTTGAGAACTTGTGAGGCGTCTGTTTCTCAAACTAGATGTAAACTAATGTACTTGTCCTCTTGCTCAGTTGTGCACCGGGCCTCCCACTCCTCTTTTTATTCTGGTTAGAGACAGTAATTTCTCGCATGGAATAGCCTTCATTTCTCAGAACAAGAATAGACCGACGAGTTTCAGTAGAAAGTTCTTTGTTTCTGGCAATTTTGAGCCTGTAATCGAACCCAGTATTGCTGATGCTCCAGATTCTCAACTAGTCTAAAGAAGGCCAGTTTTAATGCTTCTTTAATCAGAACAACAGTTCTCAGCTGTGCTAACATAATTGCAAAAGGGTTTTGTAATGATCAATTAGCCATTTAAAATGATAAACTTGGATTAGCTAACACAATGTGCCGTTGGAACACAGGAGTGATGGTTGCTGATAATGGGCCACTGTACGCCTATGTATATATTCTATTAAAAACCAGCTGTTTCCAGCTACAATAGTGATTTACAACATTAACAATGTCTACACTGTATTTCTGATCAATTTGATGTTATTTTAATGGACAAAAATGTGCTTTTCTTTCAAAAACAAGGACATTTCTAAGTGACCCCAAACTTTTGAACGGTAGTGTATGTTGTCTAAAATGTATTACCCATGACATTTGACTCAATCTGAAGTTGAAAAGTAGTTAGAACAACAACAATTAGAACAACAACGATATCAACAACTCTAGAAAAGCACGGGGCACAAAACTATAATGTGAGAGTTGGTTTTCAACAGTATATTGTCAACAGAGGTCATGGTAAATAACATCAGCAGATAAATACACAAGTTGCTGTATTATGGCCATGTTTTAGAACTCATTATGAGAGCTAATGTAATGTTCTGTAGGCTACAATGTGTGCTGTTTTGCACGACCGTGGAAACGATACTGTACATTGCTCTGAGATCACCCTCACACTAAAGTAGGCTATACTGTTACTGACACAGACTGCTATATTCCTGTCAAAAAGCTACTGGATTTGTACTAAATAGGATGTATTTGATCTGTCAGATCTCCAGTGAGAAAACATCCAGGTCTTTTAAAATATCCTTACATTGTCTAATGATTCACAAGAGAACTGTAACGGTGTTCCTCCTCCTCTTCATACGAAGAGGAGGAGTAGTGATTCGACCAAGGCGCAGCGTTGTGATATGACATGTTATTTATTTAAACAAGACGAAAAAACGAACTATACTTGATAATAAACAAAATAACAAAACGAATGTAGACAAACCTGAACATACGAACTTACATAAAACACGAAGAACGCACAACAGGAAAAATGACTACATAAAACGATGAACGAACGAAACAGTCCCGTATGGTGCAACAAACACTGACACAGGAAACAATCACCCACAAACTAACAGTGTAAAACAGCCTACCTATATATGATTCTCAATCAGAGGAAATGAATAACACCTGTCCCTGATTGAGAACCATATAAGGCTAATTAACCAACACACTCCCACATAGAACAAACAACACAGACTGCCCATCCCAACTCACGCCCTGACCAACTAAACACATACAAAACAAGAGAAAACAGGTCAGGAACGTGACAAGAACAATATTTTGTAAAGCTTCAACAAGAGATGAAAGAATTCATAACTATTTCAAACATATTCCTTTGCAGGTTTTATGGATTTAAAGGTTTTGTCATGGATGTGGTTATAACATTTAGTTTGTGCTTCAAACCACTTAGTTTTAAAGGCTGAATGTCTTTTTATTTAATGTAACCCTTATTTTACCAGGTAAGTTGACTGAGAACACATTCTTAACACATGGCTTAAACGTCTCCAGAGACAATATCTCTCTCATCATTACTCAATGCCTAGGTTTACCTCCAATGTACTCACATCCAACCATACCTCTGTCTGTACATTATGCCTTAAATCCATTCTCTCACGCCCAGAAACCTGCTCCTTTTACTCTCTGCTCTGAGAGCACTAAACGACCAGTCCTGTTAGCCTTTAGCCATACCCTCATCCTACTCCTCCTCTGTTCCTCTGGTGATGTAGAGGTTAATCCAGGCCCTGCAGTGCCTAGCTCCACTCCTACTCCCCAGGTGCTCTCATTTGTTGACTTCTGTAACCGTAAAAGCCTTGGTTTCATGCATGTTAACATTAGAAGCCTCGTCCCTAAGTTTGTTTTATTCACTGCTTTAGCACACTCTGCCAACCCGGATGTCCTAGCCGTGTCTGAATCCTGGCTAAGGAAGTCCACCAAAAACCCAGAAATGTCCATCCCTAACTATAACATTTTCCGACAAGATAGAACTGCCAAAGGGGGCGGTGTTGCAATCTACTGCAGAGATAGCCTACAGAGTTCTGTCTTACTATCCAGGTCTGTACCCAAACAATTCGAACTTCTACTTTTAAAAATCTGTCACGACTTCCGCCGAAGTCGGTCCCTCTCCTTGTTCGGGCGGAGTTCGGCGGTCGACGTCACTGGCTTTCTAGCCACCGCCGATCCACTTTTCATTTTCCATTTGTTTTGTCTTTGTCTTACACACCTGGTTTCACTCACCCAAATACTTGTTTATTATTTAACCCTGTGTTCCCCATGTTTGTTTGTGAGTGATTGTTCGTTGTACATCGGCCTGTTATTGTGGGTTCGCTATATTGCTTTGTATTTTGTATATTTTGAGTAAAGTACGTTGATTACTCATATCTGCTGTCCTGCGCCTGACTCTATACACCAGCTACACACAGGACCAGTACAGAATCACTCACCTGGAATGGAGTCAGCAGGAGCAGACGACCCTCCCTGTGGCGGTAGAGGAGCGCGTCCAGCTGCACGCGATCATGTTGCAACGTCTGGGCACCGCCATGGATCGCGTGCTGCAGACGATGGATCGTTGGGAGAGGGAGGAGGTTTTCCACTCCTCCCACCAGCCCCCCTACAGCAGGCCCCACTGTCCACCCCTCCTTCACCCGGTCCCAGTGGGATTCGACTCGCGCTCCCGAGGGAGTATGATGGGACGGTTGCCGGATGCCAGGGGATCCTACTCCAGCTGGAACTCTACCTGGCGACCGTCCACCCGGCTCCTTCGGGCCGTGAGAGCATTTCCGCCCTCGTCTCCTGCCTCTCAGGCAAAGCCCTGGAGTGGGAAAACGCCGTATGGAGTGAAGGAGACGCGGCCTTGGACCATTACGCAGAGTTCACCCCGCCGCTTTCGTGTAGAGTTCGACCACCCGCCTGAGGGTTGAGCGGCGAGTGAACGTCTATTCCACCTGAGGCAGGTGTCGAGGAGCGCGCAGGATTTCGCTTTGGACTTCCGGACCCTGGCTGCCAGCGCAGGATGGAACAACAGGGCCCTGATCGATCACTACCGGTGCAGTCTGCTCGAGGACGTCCGTCGGGAGTTGGCCTGCCGAGACACCACCCTCCCGTTGGACCAGCTGGTGGACCTGTCCATCCGGCTGGACAACCTACTGGCTACCCGCGGACGTCCGGATCGGGGCCTGTCAGTTCCATCCCCCAACCTCCGCTCCGACGCCCATGGAGTTGGGAGGTGCTGCGCTTAGGGCGACCGGAGGGGCCATTCCCTGCACCATCTGTGGCCACAGAGGGCACACTGCTGATCGGTGCTGGGGGGGTTCCTCAGGGAGTCGCGGCAGCAGGCAGGGCACTATCGTGTCACACCAGGTGAGTCGGCACCAGGCTCACCCAGAGCCCCCTGTTGCTCACATGTATGTGTTTATTAATTTTCCTGAGTTTTCCCCGCATTTTCAGCATAAGGCGCTAGTAGATTCAGACGCAGCTGGGAATTTTATTGATCGTTCATTTGCCCATAGTTTAGGGATCCCCAATGTTCCTGTGGATATGCCCTTCCCTGTGCATGCCCTAGATAGTCGACCATTAGGGTCAGGGCTGATTAGGGAGGCCACCGCTCCACTAGACATGGTTACGCAGGAGGGTCACAAGGAGAGAATCAGTCTCTTCCTTATTGATTCTCCTGCGTTTCCCATGGTGCTGGGCCTACCCTGGTTGGCCTGTCATGACCCCACTATTTCGTGGCCACAGAGGACTCTCAAGGGTTGGTCACGAGAGTGCTCAGGGAGGTGTGTAGGGGTTTCAATCGGTGCGACTACGGTGGAAAATCCAGACCAGGTCTCCACCGTGTGCATCCCCTCAGAATATACCAATTTGGCTCTCGCCTTCTGTAAGAAGAAGGCGACTCAATTACCACCCCATCGTCGGGAATATTGTGCGATAAATCTCCTGGTAGACGCAGCACTTCCCAGGAGTCACGTGTATCCTCTGTCATAGGAGGAGACGGCGCTATGGAAACATATTTCTCCGAATCCCTGGGGCAGGGATACATTCGGCCGTCCACTTCACCTGCCTCCTCGAGTTTCTTTTATGTGAAGAAGAAGGATGGAGGTCTGCGCCCGTGTATTGACTATCAGGGTATCAATCAGATCACTGTGAGGTACAGCTACCCGCTGCCTCTCATCGCCAGTGCGATCGAGTCAATGCACGGGGCGCGCTTCTTCACAAAATTGGATCTCAGGAGCGCTTACAACCTGGTGCGTATCCGGGAGGGGACGAGTGGAAGACGGCATTTAGTACCACCTCAGGGCACTATGAGAACCTCGTCATGCCGTACGGGTTAATGAATGATCCATCAGTCTTCCAATCCTTTGTTGACGAGATTTTCCGGGACCTGCACGGGCAGGGTGTAGTGGTGTATATTGACGACATACTGATATACTCCGCTACACGTGCCGAGCATGTGTCCCTGGTGCGCAGGGTGCTTGGTCAACTGTTGGAGCATGACCTGTACGTCAAGGCTGAGAAATGTCTGTTCTTCCAACAGTCCGTCTCCTTCCTAGGGTACCGCATTTCCACTTCAGGGGTGGAGATGGAAAGTGACCGCATTTCAGCCGTGCGTAATTGGCCGACTCCCACCACGATAAAGGAAGTGTAGCGGTTTCTAGGGTTTGCCATCTACTACCGGAGGTTTATCCTGGGTTTTGGTCAGGCAGCAGCTCCCATTACCTCACTGCTGAAGGGGGGACCGGTGCGGCTGCAGTGGCGGACAGGGATTTTGGTCACCTGAATCAAATCAAATCACATTTATTTATATAGCCCTTCTTACATCAGCTGATATCTCAAAGTGCTGTACAGAAACCCAGCCTAAAACCCCAAACAGCAAGCAATGCAGGTGTCGAAGGCACGGTGACTAGGAAAAACTCCCTAGAAAGGGCCAAAACCTAGGAAGAAAACCTAGAGAGGAACCAGGCTATGAGGGGTGGCCAGTCCTCTTCTGGCTGTGCCGGGTGGAGATTATAACAGAACATGGCCAAGATGTTCAAATGTTCATAAATGACCAGCATGGTTAATTAATAATAATCACAGTAGTTGTCGAGGGTGCAGCAAGTCAGCACCTCAGGAGTAAATGTCAGTTGGCTTTTCATAGCCGATCATTAAGAGTATCTCTACCCGCTCCTGCTGTCTCTAGAGAGTTGAAAACAGCAGGTCTGGGACAGGTAGCACGTCGGGTGAACAGGTCAGGGTTCCATAGCTGCAGGCAGAACAGTTGAAACTGGAGCAGCAGCACGGCCAGGTGGACTGGGGACAGCAAGGAGTCATCATGCCGGGTAGTCGTGAGGCATGGTCCCTAGGGCTCAGGTCCTCCGAGAGAGAGAAAGAAAAGAGAGAAAGAGAGAATTAGAGAGAGGCATACTTAAATTCACACAGGACACAGGATAAGACAGGAGAAGTACTCCAGATATAACAAACTGACCCTAGCCCCCCCGACACATAAACTACTGCAGCATAAATACTGGAGGCTGAGACAGGAGGGGACAGGAGACACTGTGGCCCCATCCGATGATACCCCCGGACAGGGGGCAAACAGGAAGGATATAACCCCACCCACTTTGCCAAAGCACAGGCCCCCACACCACTAAGGGATTTCTTCAACCATCAACCTTACTATCCTGAGACAAGGCCGAGTATAGCCCACAATCTCCACCACGGCACAACCCAAGGGGGGGCGCCAACCCAGACAGGAAGACCACGTCAGTGACTCAACCCACTCAAGTGACGCACCCCCTCCTAGGGACGGCATGAAAGAGCACCAGTAAGCCAGTGACTCAGCCCCTGTAATAGGGTTAGGAGGCAGAGATCCCAGTGGCAGAGAGGGGAACCGGCCAGGCAGAGACAGCAAGGGCGGTTCGTTGCTCCAGAGCCTTTCCGTTCACCTTCACACTCCTGGGCCAGACTACATCAATCATATGACCCACTGAAGAGATGAGTCTTCAGTAAAGACATAAAAGTTGAGACCCGAGTCTGCGTCTCTCACATGGGTAGGCAGACCATTCCATAAAAATGGAGCTCTATAGGAGAAAGCCTGCCTCCAGCTGTTTGCTTAGAAAATTCTAGGGACAATTAGGAGGCCTGCGTCTTGTGACCGTAGCGTACGTGTAGGTATGTACGGCAGGACCAAATCGGAAAGATAGGTAGGAGCAAGCCCATGTAATGCTTTTTAGGTTAGCAGTAAAACCTTGAAATCAGCCCTTGCCTTAACAGGAAGCCATTGTAGGGAGGGCTAGCACTGGAGTAATATGATCAAATTGTTTGGTTCTAGTCAGGATTCAAGAAGCCGTATTTAGCACTAACTGAAGTTTATTTAGTGCTTTATCCTGGGTAGCCGGAAAGTAGAGCATTGCAGTAGTCTAACCTAGAAGTAACAAAAGCGTGGATACATTTTTCTGCATCATTTTTGGACAAAAAGTTTCGGATTTTTGCAATGTTACGTAGATGGAAAAAAGCTGTCCTTGAAACAGTCTTGATATGTTCGTCAAAAGAGAGATCAGGGTCCAGAGTAACGCCGAGGTCCTTCACAGTTTATTTGAGACGACTCTACAACCATCAAGATTAATTGTCAGATTCAACAGAAAATCTCTTTGTTTCTTGGGACCTAGAACCAAGCATCTCTGTTTTGTCCGAGTTTAAAAGTAGAAGGTTTGCAGCCATCCACTTCCTTATGTCTGAAACACAGGCTTCGAGCGAGGGCAAATTTGGGGCTTTCAAACCATGTTTCATTGAATGTACAGCTGTGTGTCATCCGCATAGCAGTGAAAGTTAACATTATGTTTTCGAATGACATCCCCAAGAGGTAAAATATATAGTGAAAACAATAGTGGTCCTAAAACGGAACCTTGAGGAACACCGAAATGTACAGTTGATTTGTCAGAGGACAACCATTCACAGAGACAAACTGATATCTTTTCCGACCAGATAAGATCTAAACCAGGCCAGAACTTGTCCGTGTAGACCAATTTGGGTTTCCAATCTCTCCAAAAGAATGTGGTGATCGATGGTATCAAAGGCAGCACTAAGGTCTAGGAGGCACAAGGACAGGTGCAGAGCCTCGGTCTGACGCCAATTAAAGGTCATTTTACCACCTTCACAAGTGCAGTCTCAGTGCTATGATGGGGTCTAAAACCAGAACTGAAGCATTTCGTATACATTGTTTGTCTTCAGGAAGGCAGTGAGGTGCTGCGCAACAGCTTTTTCTACAATTTTTGAGAGGAATGGAAGATTCGATATAGGCCGAAGGCTCTGTTTACCTCGGCTCCTGTGCTGGCTCATCCGGATCCCTCTTTGGCGTTCATAGTGGAGTTGGATGCGTCCGAGGCTGGGATAGGAGCCGTGCTCTCTCAGCACTCAGGCACACCACCAAAGCTCTGTCCCTGTGCTTTCTTTTCGAGGAAGCTCAACCCGGCGGAGCGAAACTATGATGTGGGGAACCGGGAGCTGTTGGTTGTTGACAAGGCTCTGAAGGCGTGGAGACATTGGCTTGAGGGGGCTAAACACCCTTTTCTCATCTGGACTGACCACCGCAATCTGGAGTACATCCGGGTGGTGAGGAGACTGAACCCTCGCCAGGCAAGGTGGGCCATGTTCTTTACCCGTTTTTGTTTTCACTCTGTCCTACAGACCAGGTTCCCAGAACGCTAAGGCAGACGCATTGTCCCGGATGTATGACACAGAGGAGCGGTCCATGGATCACACTCCCATACTTCCGGCCTCTTGCCTGGTGGCACCGGTGGTGTGGGAGGTGGACGCGGACATCGAGCGGGCGTTACGCACAGAGCCCACTTCCCCCAGTGTGGAGCTGGGCGCATGTACGTTCCGTCTGCTGTCCGCGACCGTTTGATCTATTGGGCCCACACGTCACCCTCCTCTGGTCATCCTGGCATCGGTCGGACGGTGCGTTGCCTTAGTGGGAAGTAATGGTGGTCCACCTTGGTCAAGGACGTGAGGTTTTGGGTTTCCTCCTGCTCGGTGTGCGCCCAGTGCAAGGCTCCCAGGCACCTGTCCAGAGGGAAGTTACAACCCCTACCCGTTCCACAACGGCCGTGGTTGCACCTATTGGTGGACTTCCTGACTGATCTTCCTCCCTCACAGGGCAACACCACGATCCTGGTCATGGTGGATCGGTTTTCTAAGTCCTGCCGTCTCCTCCCTTTGCCCGTTCTCCCTACGGCCCTACAGACTGCGGAGGCCCTGTTCACACACGTCTTCCGGCACTACAGGGTGCCTGAGGACATAGTTTCTGATCGGGGTCCCCAGTTCACATCCAGGGTCTGGAGAGCGTTCATGGAGCGTCTGGGGTTCTCGGTCAGCCTCACCTCAGGTTTTCACCTGTAAACGGGCAGGTGGAGAGAGTTAACCAGGATGTGGGTAGGTTTCTGCGGTCATATTGCCAGGACCAGCCGGGGGAGTGGGCAGCGTTCATCCCCTGGGCAGAGATGGCCCAAAACTCACTCCGCCACTCCTCCACTAACCTCTCTCCTTTCCAGTGCGTACTGGGGTATCAGCCGGTTCTGGCACCTTGGCATCAGAGCCAGATCGAAGCTCCTGCGGTGGACGAATGGTTTAAGCGCTCAGAGGAGACCTGGGACGCCGCACATGTGCACCTACAACGGGCTTGTGAGGCGGCAAAAGGCGAGCACCGACTGCCACCGCAGCGAGGACCGGGTCTGGCTCTCGACCCGAAACCTGCCCCTCCGCCTGCCCTGCCGGAAGCTGGGCCCGCAGTTTGTGGGGCCATTCAAAGTCCTGAGGAGACTGAATGAGGTATGCTACAGGTTACAGCTTCCTCCAGATTACCGTATTAATCCCTCGTTCCATGTGTCTCTCCTCAGACCGGTGGTGGCTGGTCCACTCCAGGAGTCTGAGGTGCGGGAGGTTCCTCTGCCCCGGCGTATGCTGTTCGAGCCATCCTGAACTCGAGGCGTCGGGCGAGGGGCCTTCAATACCTCGTGGAGTGCGAGGGGTACGGTCCGGAGGAGAGATGCTGGGTGCCGGTGGAGGACGTCTTCGACCCTTCGTTGCTGCGGGAGTTCCACCGTCTCCATCCGGATCGCCTGCGCCTCGTCCTCTGGGTCGTCCCCGAGGTCGGTGTCAAGGGGGGTACTGTCACGACTTCCACCGAAGTCGGTCCCTCTCCTTGTTCGGGCGGCGTTCTGCGGTCGACGTCACCGGCTTTCTAGCCACCGCCGATCCACTGCGTTACAGGGGGATGAATGAGCCAATTGGACGCTGGGGATGATTAGATGGCCATGAGGGCCAGATTGGAAATTTAGCCAGAACACTGGGTTAACACCCCTACTCTTACGATAAGTGCCATCGGATCTTTAGTAACCACAGAGAGTCAGGATACCCGTTTAACATCCGATCCGAAAGACAGCACCCTACACAGGGCAATGTCCCCAATCACTGTCCTGGGGCAAATATTTTAAGTCAGAAGGAATAATGTGAATATTAGTTTCAACAGCCCTAGAAATCCTCATGTAAATCACAAAAACAACAAACAAAAATTATTGGAAATGGTCAAACACCATTACAGTAAATTTCTCCAGAGTATAACATCCAATGAGCTTTTTAATATGCCCACTTGAGAGGAAAGAGTTCTCTACACCCGTTTCCACTTTTAGAGTCCTTAAGGATCAGTAAGTAAGTCCACACTGACAACACAGCTATCATTCCATAGTATCTCCAGGCCCGAATACAATATCATTGGCAGAGATCCTCCGAGCCAACTCTCTTTAAATGTTCATTCCCAGCATGTTGTAATGATTCCCTTAAATGAAAATCTTCTCATTGATAATTTAGAGGACACTAATGCCTTTCTGGCTCCTGCAAATCAGATAGAAATCTGAATTCTTTAATATTTCATTATTTTATGTTCAAGTTATTGATGTGATTGGATTTTAATGATGATCCTCCTTTCTGCACACCTGTAAATAGTTCCTGTGGAGCTTGTTTTACTTTGTGTGAAGTGAGTGAATAGATCAACCTATCTCAACATCATCATTAAGTCTACATGTACCGAATCCATACAGAGATCACCTAAATCATACACTGATGTCAATGGGAGATTTGCAAAGAAAGTTCCGTTACTGTGACGTTCACGTGCTGTCAGAGTTATGGGAAGTTCCGAGTTCTGACTGGGAAGTTGCACTTGAACGACCCTTCAAGTCGCAATTACAAATGGGAAACTCAGAGAAAATGTTATTACCTGAGTTGGGACGTTTCACCACTGACATGTCGTTTCAACCAAAGGATGAGGGTGACAATTACAAACTTATCAATGTGGATAATGTAGCTAGTTTGACCATATTGTCAATGTTAAAGAGTAACTGAATGCACCGATTCTCTGTTGCTCATAAACAAGATTTCAGTCTTGGTGGTGTGGTTCGATGTGGCAGTTACGGACGTTTGTTTCCCATGAGACACCATTGGAACGAAGACAATATAACTTCCTCAAAATAGGTTCTGACGAGAGTGAGTAGGCCTACAGCTATGACCGGAAGTGACGTTTTTGTAGCAGGTTAAGATAATTAACATGGTAGGTTAAAAAGTCCCTTTCGATCGTAGCTATACTCTAGTAACAACCCTCAAAATAGAACGAATCTAAGATAAAATGAATTACTGATTTCTTGAGTTGACATTTCTGCGAGGTGGTTTTATTCACGCAGTTGTATATCTAGCTAAGCTGTTTGGTGCAGTATTTCTCAAGTAAAAAAAATGCAAATTTGGATCCGCTGCACTGCTGGGCAGGTATCTCTCACTGTCTGTGTTCTGCGTGCAATCACTGCAGCTTGTGTATCCCCCTGTGTTAGTGAAGTCAACAAGTCAACACTGTCAAAATCAAAAACCAACCCTCACAAACTCCATTTTGGACTGACTTTATGACCAAAATTCTCCTATTTACACGTTGTAGTCAATTTTGACACCAGAATAAATGTTTCAGTTGCGCTTTAAGCAAGCTAGCTTTAATATTAGCAAGGTTATTATATTATCTAAAATCTTATTGGTTGAAGAATTGTTCCGACTTCAAAAGCACTTGAACACAATCATGTCGGACTATAAGGGCACAAGGCGAGACCCAGATGCAGACACAGGAGGCAGATGGTTTGAGTCTCTGATATTTATTATAATAAAAAGGGGAGGCAAGAGAATGGCCATGGACAGGCATAAGATCAAAACCAGGTCAGAGTCCAGGAGGTACAGAGTGGCAGGCAGGCTCGAGGTCAGGGCAGGCAAATGATCAGGCAGGTAGGTTCAGTCCACACAGGCAAGGGTCACAACCGGGAGGACTAGCAGAAGCAGAGAGAAGGGAAAAAAGCAGGAGAATGGGGAAAACCCACACTGGTTGACTTGACAAACTGACAAAAAAACAAGCAGGGAACACAGGAATAAGTACCCAGGGACTAATGAGGAAAACAGGTGACACCTGGAGGTGGGTGGAGACAATGACAAAGACAGGTGAAACAGATCAGAGTGTGACACGGACTTCTGACTTCCCTATGGGGAAGTATCCCACTTCCGACAAGCACATGAGTATGCCCCATAAGTAGGCTATCGGATTCAGCCTTATATGACTCATTCAAGTTATTACCTGTTCAATAAAACACTTTCAGAACAATCAAAAGATTATGAAAATAAGTACCATTGCTTATTGAAAATGCAGATGCAAATAATATAATCGAAAATATCACACTGCATATTACATGGTGTGGCGTAAAGGGAGGAAAGAATAGTCAGAGGAATGTGTTAATGATTATGCTTCAAATTAAATTACATGCACTTTTGGAATAGCTCTATAAAAGATGATTGGACAGAATTGGACAGAATTTCTGTGTGGTGGAGAATCAAGTCTTGAAGAATATAATGCTATATGAATTACAATCTGTAAACTAAATAATCTGCAGAACCTTAAACTTCCCTCTGTACTTAGTAATGAAATATACTGAATGAGGTAGAATGACAGTTTGATTAAGAATATGGTGCCAACATGGAGCTAAGTCTCTATTGGATGAAGTATTACCTTATACTGGACAGTGTTTTCAATCATTTGAAATGCTAACTAATATGGACCTAGAGGGCCAAAGGGACCATATGAGAGAATAGAATTGATAATATTGTGCAAATACTGTACTTTGTAGGAATACATGAAATGTTAGTACAGTATACACACTGTACAGTATAGGTCGGAAATCCATAATACTACATATTTGATTATGTAACAGCCTAACTGTCAGAGTTTATCCTCCATTCTCATATTGTCTAGACTAGAGCATCTGTCTCTGTGTTGATTTATTGAAGTTACAACAGATGACACCTACTTTACCCCTGCTTGACAGATCTAAAGACATTGTAAGTTACTGTCATGTTTGTCTCCAGAAAATATCAACATTGACAGTGAAAAAAGGCTCCCTGTAATGAATATGGATGTGTTTCATAAAGGACTCTGGGAATCTTGCAAAACAGACTCATTAGCTCCCACAGAAGTTAATTTTTCTCAAGATGCAGTGGAGAGCTCCATCACATGTCCCTAGCCATTACTCTGGAATGTCTGCTGTGTTCTCCAACTAGGAGATGGGAATCATTGTCTGTGTATAGGCTTATCACTCACATGGCTTCAGTGGCCACTTTGACACGGATGAGCAGACATGAGCAGATGCCAACCGGAAAAAAGTAAAGTGTGTGTGTGTGTGTGTGTGTTTAGTGTATTTCAGGCATCAAATAACAACTGTACACATTAAACCTACACCTCATGCAGGTAGTACTGTTATAAATGACACAAGTTGTGGATTTAATTGTATCATGCAAGGTGGGAGGTCTGAATCTGGGATTTAATACAGAAGAGTTACACACACTGAGGTCACAGTAGGCTCCACTGTTAGTGATGTCACTGTATGTTTATGTTTATGTCGTCATTATCGAGTGCTTGCTACAGTATGTGTGCCTGTTTGTGCTCCCCAGTAACATTTGACCATATGGTCCATGACATCTCCGTGCTGGGTTGTGGAAGGGGATGGATTCCTCATGGCCAGGATGATGCAGAGCTCTCTGGGGTTAGCAAGCGAAGCTACTGTCAGAGAAACAGAAAAGAGAGAGGAAATGACGAGAACGTACTAGATAAAGTGAAGATCACTGAACAGTATGTTGGTATGATGATGGATCACACCATACGCGGCTCATATGGATGCACTTTGCGATACACTGAATAAGAAGTACTCTATTGTCACTATCTATGCATACTGGGTTGCTTAAATGGCTTGTTAAAGCCTGTAAATTCAGGCAAATGGATAGAGGTATACCAGTCCTAACTGGTCCCTCTTCAGCTATAGAGCATTCAAATCCAGCAGAGAAATCAGCAACTCTCTCTACCTGATGAGCTATTCAGTCACCTCCTACAGCCTAAGTGCATTGTGCCACTGTGCTAATGCCCACTTACTCCTCAGTTAGACAACTAAAGCAAATGAAACCTGGAGCCATTCTATTACACCTGTAACCAGACAGACACAGATACTGTGCAAGAAACCTTCCATCCCGCTAACATGCATTAAGAAACGTTATTCCAATCTTTTATTGTTCAAATGTCCTTGAATTGAATTGGTTTAAATCAGTACTTTGGTTAGGAAAAGATGAAAGATAAATTAAATAGCGATTTAACTATTCAATCTTAAAATCACTTGATTTTTTAAAATGAATCGTTCATAGCGGTCCTGTTCTGTACAAGTTCACAATTTATAATAAGTAGGGTTAGTATAAGAGTAGGAGATCTAAGTGACCTGTGCTAGGTGGATGTTTTTACTGATCGTCTGTCTGAGAGCCAGAGCTATTGACCCTGTGACCTCAACATTCACTTACCGTACAGTGTCTTTCTGCTGATGCCCAAGGGGATATGTGGAGGGAAGGTGGGGCATGGCGTGTCAGTAAATAAACATGCCACTCAGTCAGACAGAGAGTGTGTTGTTGACAGCTGGTGAGTGCTAGGTTGTGTTCAGGGCAGCTCTAGTGTGACAGCAGAACACACCATCTGTCATACAGAAGTGAGGAGGCATGTGGTTAGGGGCTATGAACTCTCTTCTGTCTCCCCAGGTGTGATGAAAAACAGTCATGAACTGAAGTAAGAGGAAGTGAGGATGATATATAAAAAGACCAGAGGTCTTGTTTCTCACTTTACTGTACGTGACCAGAGAGACAAGGTAACATCTACAAACTAACTTTCTCTAGGCTAGACTGGGTGGGGAGGTATAGGCTAGGTCCATTATTTTATGTTTTCTTAACGCTTGTTTTACTGCACAGTTGTGTAACCTTTTTTTATTCTATCAGTCAACTTTGAAGGACCGCACCCCCCACCTTCCCGTACCTCATTGGATCATTAAACTTATTTAATGAGTTCTAAGATGTAATTGCACTCGTTCCTTTATGTAGTGGGTAAAGAGCTCTCCGGCTTTTTGGATGTGAAGGGCGGCCTATAAAGGCAGTCCATTATTATTGTTATAACTCAGACGGGGCCCGTGCCATCGGCTACAAAGGTAAGACACAAGTCATTAAATCTAAATGAAGCAATATTTCCGTTGAGCGCATGAAGGGCTCTTGCTGTGGTAGATTGATGTTGCAGCATTAACCCGGCTCTCTGTTGCCTCTTTCAGTCGAGGGTGGATAGAGTAAACTTGTAGAGCTTTCATACTAAAGAAAAAGGGCCTTGTAAATTAGTATTCCACTGAAGAAGGAAGATACAGTAAGAGGGGGAAACCTTTACTTTTGGCCCACAGCAGATGTTGTCTTTTGACCCATTATCCTCTATCTCCTCTAGGCTTAAAACAATGAGGCCACTTATTAGTCTTCTCTCATAGTAGAGAAAGAGAGTGACCTTGTATATTTTATATGGTCAGAGATTAGCCCCTGTCCCGTCCTTATTGTAGACCGTTAAAAATTCTATGTTGTCGGGTCAGCATTGCTCTCAGCACAGTACCATCGATCCGACTATTGATTGGTCTGTTATTGATTGGAGGGAGGTGTTCAACCAGCTGCTTTGATGTGTGTTTTAAATTTCCCTCCATCCGTCGGGTCACACAACACTGTTATCGTCATATAAACAGCTTCCTCATCATCCGTGTCAATTCATTCCAAAAGACTGCAGCAAACTGGGACTACCTAGCAGGCCAAGCTGGTTGCAATGACTTCAACCACAGACCTAGAAAGAGTAGAACAGACATCCTTATTTAAGTCAATAATGCCACAATGGGTGGCTACAACTCATTGTGCTGGCTGGGTACTTTTGTTTTAGACTGGTTGAGTTGGTACTGCCTCTACACTTTGTAGAGGTGTGTGATTTGTGACAGACGTAGTAAACAGCACTGAGTAAGACCTCATAGTTGAATGGTGTTTAGGTGGTTCATGTCATAAACCTGCTGATGGGGCAGAAGCTGTCTTCATCTGTTGTGGTGCACGGAAATTATGTAATTTTTACAACTCTTCTCTTTTATGTGACATCATATACTATATTTCATGGAATGGCACTGTGGCACATTTCCTGAAATATTAATGATCTGACTACTTTTATGGCATGGCATGGCACGCCACTTAGTTTGACGAAGTTGGGTCTCCAATTTTAATTAGATTTATAATAATAATAATGCCCAGCATATCATGTGGATCATGGGCAAAGACATCCATCACCAGACAATGCTTTGTTATTGGTTGGTTAAGAATGCAAGTGGCATCACTGTTGTGTATCTAAACATCTTATTTATTTGACATAATGACCTTCAGTCCGAATGCATGCGTTTTGAAAAGTCCTCATCTCAGGCCAGACATTTTATATAAAAAGCCTGTGCAGTATAAATGATGTCTGTGGGAAATGAGATCAGATTGCTTTCTAAGGAGCACTTACTGTATGTGCAAACAGTCCTCAGTGTGCTAAGATCTTAGCCCTATGTGGCCAGATAAACCCCTTCACATCTACAGCTCCACATCTCTAGGAAATGAAAATGTAATGTTATATGGCTTCAAAACCTCAGGGCTATAAACACAGGATACAGAGGCTCAGAGTATCATATAGTACATACATACCATCTTAACATTAATATTTCATTGGTGGAAGAAAAAAAAGTCATCTTTTTCACAAGAAAACATTGCAGCCTTCTTGAAATACTCACCTTGCAAAGACAATGCTTTTTACCAAAACATACATCAGGTACTGCCTTGACAAAATAGTTTTACTAGATTTATGGACAGAGAAATTACCCAGACCAACCCTGACACTTCTGAATATCTGAACTCATTGGTCTCTCTTCAAACAGGAGTAAAATCAGAGGCATCCCAACAGATCTGAGGCCAGTCTTTATCAATATCCCATTGAGAGTGTTCATTTAGCCTTGAATAGAAGTTAATAGAAATTACATTTACTGGCTTTAGCCACTGGAGGCCTTCACTTTTGATATGCACTTTTTTCCTCAGCAGATAACAGATGAAAACCACTTAAAACATCATTACGGAAAGGAGATGCTGCTTTTTGTTCTTTTTGTTCTCTGTCACTAATTTGTCTGCCTTTGTGCTGGACAAGTTATTACAGGAATCATCATTGTAAATGATGAGCACAAAGCAGCACGGTTGCTGTAATTCTTGTCTACTGTGGGCTATAACCAATGTCATCAGTTTTTGAGAGCTCACAGGATTCCAAAGAGCAGATAGAGGCTGCTCACTGCGCATCTGATCAAAATCCCATTTTGGTTGGTATTTGACTGATTTGTCAAGAAACATGAAAGCAAAGATTTGGGCACTGCCCAATATGCTGATTACTTAGGTCTTATGTTGGTGCTGAATGGACAGCTAAGCTAAAATTTTTGTTGGCCATACTTTATCCCTTACCCAACATTTTCTAAATATGACTTTTAAAGTGTCTGAAAACTTCACCCTAAAGGAAACACAATACCATGGAACAGTGCCTGGTAATAAGATACTGTATACTTGAAACTCTTCTCTTGCAGAGCTCTGACCTTACAGTTCACACCACTCAGACAGACATATATATATATATATAGATAGATAGACAGACAGTAGTCTGGATGCTCTGTTCTGTTGACTCCTGGGGGCTGTGTGTGGAGGCTGCAGGAGCACAGTGATGTGGGAGTCGTTCTTTATCTCTCCCTTCCCTCCCTGTCCGGTGGACGTCTCTCTGATCTCTCTCTATCCATCTACCTGGGCCTGCAGCTAGCTATATATCTGTGTCACTGGGGCTTCGGCTGCTGCTGGAATGGAGCAACACAGAAAAAGCTGCATCAGAAGACCCAGAAGAGAGAAAATATGGCAGAATAGAGAAAAACATAAAAAATAACACAGAGCAGTACCTTTGTAATGGAAACAGGCTCTGCATGTCTGAATTATTTTGCTTTCTAATAAGAATTAATTCTGTTTTATTTGTGATCCTATTATTGGTTCATGGCATGCACTGTTTCATAACAAACAGAATGCATGTGTTTAAACTGTCCAGAATGTGAGGAATAGCGGAGTGAGTCAGTGAGTGAAAGAGAATCAGAGAGGAGTGTCTGTGGAGGGTGGAGGAAGAGTACATATGAACGCTGCTTGCGCCTCATTGGCCTTGACAATGAGTCTGAAACCTCATGGACACGTACAGACTGAATAAAAAGACGTTGGCTCATAAGGAGAAGACGGGAGCTGAGCAAATGGAAGATAATTACACCTATCGAGAGCAATGTCCTTATGTCCTTATGCCTTCTGCCAAAATAATGAAATAAAATGTGTCTCCACCAGCCAAGTTGGGCAGAGTGGGAAATCCATACCCGCCCACTGTAGAAGAACGGGATCATGTTAGCATTGAATCCTCATTCAGAAATCAAAATAGGTTACGGCAGACTGCTTTCCATTCTTCCATTATCTGAGAGCCACGTGATTGTTGACTGGTACTGTATCTGGCTTCATAGATGGTCCATTGTTGTTGATGGTGCAGAGTGGGGGTTCTTCAGGATATGTTGGTCTGGTAACCTACAGCAGCTCAATTCTTATTTGTTTCAAATAGAGCAGCTCACTCAATACCTGCTTTGAAGGAGTATTGATCTTTTGAGAGCACTCTCCATTTCAAATGTATTCTCCTGTCTCATTTAACCATCCATCCACAGAATGTTCCGCACCCATGCTGAACAAGTCTGTCTTCCTCTATCTCTATGTCCCACTCTGTGTTTCTCTCTGTTTATCTATGGGCACACTTTTTCTTCCTGTTCTGTCCCAGCTTTCTATCTGATAAACCTAACCTTGACAAGTCTAAAGCGGTGACAGTTTGTGGGGGATATGTAGCTGAACAGTTACTTCGTATTCATTAGCGATATAAAACCAGTAGGTGCCTCTTCAACTAACTAGAGCAAAATAAGCTGCCAACGAGAGGCTGGCATCGCAGCGTTCAATGTTCCGCCCCAGGGTCAGTCTCCCAGCTCATAACCCTCTGTGCCCTCTCTCTGTGCAGGTAGATATGAGAGTTTCAAGGCAGAGAACAGGGAGAAAGAACTGTAACACCTCTCAAAGGTAGCCTGAGGACATTGCAATAGTTGCTTCCAGCAGATTCATACTGCTCAGAAAATTCTTCATACTGTAAATGCTAAATAAATGTTTTTCACTCGCTCTGCTAATTCCTTATTCCCTCTCTTCCTCTGAGTGATTAGCATTTTCTTCCATTTCTTTCCCTCCCGCGCTG
The DNA here is from genome assembly GCF_016432855.1 of Salvelinus namaycush. Lineage (NCBI taxonomy): Eukaryota > Metazoa > Chordata > Actinopteri > Salmoniformes > Salmonidae > Salvelinus > Salvelinus namaycush. The sequence continues at coordinate 20,963,298 of NC_052316.1, read as the reverse complement.
TAGACTCCTTGCACAAAGAGCAGATTTTCTTTTTGTTATAATGTCGCTCGCCAATATCTCCCTTTTCATTTATTTTCTTTCAAAAGAGACAGTGGTTGTTCCTTTTGTTCAAAGAAGTGATAGAGAGCTGGATATCCCTAGGCAACGCCTTTGAATGACTGATAGATCTGTGGGGTGAGGGTAGAGAGTTATGAGAGATATGTCGTCTCACATGCAAAGCAGCATATTCTACATGCCTTGTAGGTACACAGGGCGGGAGGAGGGACACCCTGAAACGACAAGGCCCACGCTAGTCCATTACTCAGGAGACTTGCTGTTTTAATTTACTACAGGCTCTGAGAAGACAGCTAGGACGAAGGACCCGACCAGGGGGCTATGGTCATCCATATGCAACAGAGGCTTTGCCTAGCTGCTGCTTTCTACTATTTATTCTGTCTTACAAACTTTCATTATCCTCAGGGATATCAGAAACCACTTCAAGAGAAAGATGGAAAGAGGGACACAATAATTATTGTGAGGCAATGTTTTAATGTTCTGTTTTTGGTAGTTGCTGGGATTTAATGCAAAATTGTTGTGAGTGGATTGTAGGCAGTCAATATTTATTGGGATATGACTGAGAAGCAATGATGGTAATATTGAGGAAAAGTTGATTGTAAACATGTAGGCTAATTGTGTGTTTTTATTTGCTTGCCAACATGCTAATTAGAAGCCAATCTGAGCAATCAGTGAGGTTAGGGGTAATTCTTTCCTGATTACTGTGCCACTCAGAGGTGTCAGTTGTGGAATAAACAAAACCTGATTGGAATTACACCCTACCTTCTATCCAATTAGAAATTCAGAAACAATTTACCTTTGTCACTGATGTCTTTGTCTGTATTGATCCAATAACAAAATCATGTGCTGCACATACAGTAAAGGAGACTACCCACTGGGCACACCATGTCATTTCAATGTGGATAATTGAGTAATATTTGGTTGAGACAATCAATGAGATTACAACCTACATGGAGTGTACAAAACATTAAGAACACCTTCCTAATATTGAGTTGCACCCCATTTGTCCCTCAGAACAGCCTCAATTCATCGGTGCATAGACTACAAGGTGTTGAAAGCATTCCATAGGGATGCTTGACTATGTTGACTCCAATGCTTCCCAAAGTTGTGTCAAGTTGGCTGGATGTCCTTCGGGTGGTGGAACATTCTTGATACACACGGGAAACTGTTGAGCGTGAAAAACCTAGCAGTGTTGTACAGTAGTTCTTGACACACTCAAACCGGTGCGCCTGGCACCTACCACCATATTCCATTTTAAGTCACTTAAATCTTTTGTCTTGCCCATTTAGCCTCTGAATGGCACACACACAATCCATGTCTTAATTGACTTAATTCTTAAAAAGCCTTCTTTAACCTTTCTCCTCCCCTTCATCTACACTGATTGAAGTGGATTTAACAGGTGACATCAATAAGGGATCATAGCTTTATCCTGGATTCACCTGGTCAGTCTACAGTATGTCATGGAAAGTAGAGGTGCTTCTAATGTTTTGTACACTCAGTGTATATCCACCCACTCAAAAAGACAGCCAAAAGTAACCATCTAAAAGCACAACAAAATTCCAATGGAAAAACCATGTCTGATTTTTGGTTTATTTATGTAACAGATTATTGTGTTATCACTGTGTGTTTCATCTAATAGCAGAACCAAATGACCTGGATTGCAGTTGAAATTACATTAAAAGTAGGCCTACATGGTGCAAGTGATCAATGCCATTCCAGGTTCTGTACAGATTATTACAGGAATTGTGAATATCTCCACAGACCTGCGATGACCTATGCATGCTATCTTGAACATGCACGCTTTATATGATTACATAAGAAGAAATGTATAGTTACAGAAACCTCAAAATGTGACCACTCTGATACGCTATACTGTATCACAAAAGTTAAATTGAATTGTGTTTGGTTGTCAATGCAACCAAATCTCAACATTTAAAGGATATGTATCTTCTGCTTGGATAGTTCCATCTGTACCACTTACTTAGTCTGGCTTTAATTTCAGTTTGTTTATAAATTTGTAATTGTTGGATTCATATGTCTCAACCAAAAATCTACTTTAAAGAATAGGTCTAAATCAAATCAAATAAACTTTTAATGCACTTAAAAAAAATTGATTTGATTTAGTAATATTATTTAAATTAGATTTTTATTTGAGATGGAGACGTGAATCCAACATAACAATTGTTCATTTGTCGACAAACTGGAATTAAAGCCAGACTAAATCAGTGGCACAGATGGAACTATACAAGCAGAAGATACAGTACATCTCCTCCAAAAGTTGATATTTGGTTGCTTTGACAACCAAACACAATTCAATATCACAAAATATAATTAAATCAGAAATCAACCAGAGCTTGAAAACCTAGGCCTCTTACTTGTCTTTCACTGACATTTCCCAAAAGCCTATTTGTATTGTCTATTTAAGAAATAATGCACGAGGGGGAGTGGTATAATATACCACGGCTAAGGGCTGTTCTTATGCACGACGCATCTTTAAAGACAAGTAAACTGAATTTAGACTACCAAACTACAAATGCCTATTTAGACCCAATCACCATCTCTAAGTTACTAAATATAGTCCAGTTTGTAACACTCTCTATGAAATGGGCTTTTGAATTGTGTCTAATTGAATGTAGTGATCTTTGATTGATGATTGATGTAAGTCCATTTTAAAGTGGGTAAAATTCATTAAAATGTTGATGACAATATTATGATAAATTAAAGAAAATATACATTTTCAGCACGTTTTTGACATTTTTATGTTAACTTTTTGAAAATTCTAATATTAATTGGCCAAAATACCAACAAATCACTAAATTGATATAGGTAGATGCAAAAATTTATTTTCAGCCTGTGGTGCCTGGCCTTAAGTTGCTATCTCAACACTCCCTCTCACAATAGCACATTGGTAATAGCCAGTGACAAATATCATAGCTAAGCAGAGCTAGGCTTTAAACCCCTGGATTGGAGACCAAAGTGTAGCTATAGATATTCTCCAGTAGAAGGTGCTGCCCAGCCTATTGTTTTTTTCTTCTTCTGATAGTGGATATAACATTGGAGATCTGACATTGTTTTAAAGGTACAAATTCAACATATTTTATACAAGGACTGTCTATGTTGAAATTTGGTTACCATGATGACATAACCCTGTGGTTGAAATTTCACCCTCAAAACAACATTTTACGTTGATTACTTTTTATAAATCCAATATACTATATCTTCCACGTAGATTACACGTGACAATAAGTTGACATATTATGTTGAAAGAATGTTGATTCAACCAGTTTTAGGCATTGCAGCTTTTAAATGCAATTAGCAGCGTTTACCATGAATGGGAGCTCCGCGAATTCGGGAACATTCCCTTTAAAAGCCGCAATGCCTATAACCCGCTATCAAATTTAATTCCGGCCTAACTCTTGATTGAAAGTTTATGCCTCATGAAAATGGTGGCTTAAGTAGGCTACTCATGATCCCTCACATACTGTGTATGTATTGATAAGACATCGTTAAAGTAATTGTGTTATTGTGTGCTATCCTCCATGATTTTACTCATGTTCATGTCTGTCTTGTTTTTAAAATTGTCAAATTAGTAAACTAAACTATATGCAGATATAGGCAGGGGTAAAAGTGACTGGGCAGCAGGATAAATAATATTAATAATAGTAGCAGCAGCGTACAGTATTTAGGTGAATGTGTGTGTGTGTGCCTGCATGTATGATGGTGTGTGTGTGTGTGTGTGTGTGTGTGTGTGTGTGTGTGTGTGTGTGTGTGTGTGTGTGTGTGTGTGTGTGTGTGTGTGTGTGTGTGTGTGTGGCGTGAATGTGTGTGTGTGTGTGTGTGTGTGTGTGTGTGTGTGTGTGTGTGTGTGTGTGTGTGTGTGTGTGTGTGTGTGTGTGTGTGTGTGTGTGTGTGTGTGTGTGTGTGTGTGTGTGTGTGTGCCTGCATGTATGATGGTGTGTGTGTTGTGTAAGTGTGTGTGTGTGTGTGTGTTGTGTGTGCCTGCATGTATGATGGTGTGTGTGTTGTGTAAGTGTGTGTGTGTGTGTTGTGTGTGTTGTGTGTGCCTGCATGTATGATGGTGTGTGTGTGTTGTGTAAGTGTGTGTGTGTGTGTGTGTGTGTGTGTGTGCCTGCATGTATGATGGTGTGTGTGTTGTGTAAGTGTGTGTGTGTGTGTGTGTTGTGTGTGCCTGCATGTATGATGGTGTGTGTGTTGTGTAAGTGTGTGTGTGTGTGTGTGTGTGTGTTGTGTGTGCCTGCATGTATGATGGTGTGTGTGTTGTGTAAGTGTGTGTGTGTGTGTGTGTGTGTGTGTTGTGTGTGCCTGCATGTATGATGGTGTGTGTGTTGTGTAAGTGTGTGTGTGTGTGTGTGTGTGTTGTGTGTGCCTGCATGTATGATGGTGTGTGTGTTGTGTAAGTGTGTGTGTGTGTGTGTGTGTGTGTGTGCCTGCATGTATGATGGTGTGTGTGTTGTGTAAGTGTGTGTGTGTGTGTGTGTGTGTGTGTGTGTGTGTGTGTGTGTGTGTGTGTGTGTGTGTGTGTGTGTGTGTGTGTGTGTGTGTGTGTGTGGCGTGAATGTGTGTGTGTGTGTGTGTGTGTGTGTGCCTGCATGTATGATGGTGTGTGTGTTGTGTAAGTGTGTGTGTGTGTGTGTGTGTGTGTGTGTGTGTGTGTGTGTGTGTGTGTGTGTGTGTGTGTGTGTGTGGCGTGAATGTGTGTGTGTGTGTGTGTGTGTGTGTGGCGTGAGTGTGTGTGTGTGTGTGTGTGTGTGTGTGTGTGTGTGTGTGTGTGTGTGTGTGTGTGTGTGTGTGTGTGTGTGTGTGTGTGTGTGTGTGTGTGTGTGTGTGTGAGAGAGAGAATGTCAGTATATGGGCTTTATTCAATCAGATCCGCTTTAGGAAAAATCCACATAGCGGTTGTTTTGTCGGTGTCTGAGGTGGAACTGGGTTAGAGCTGTCAAATCCACAAGCAGCTCCTGGCACCATACCTAAAGGACACATTACCATTGGCTGCACGGAGTCACATTAAGATAAATCCCATGTTTACAAGTTCAAACACTGGAATGTGAGACATGATCTACACCTTGATTAGGCTGATAGAAATCCTCATTATTTTGTTTAATAATTTTCTATTTGAGCTTCATTATTTATATATCCTACACTTTCTAGTTCTGAACTTCTAACGCGAGGGGGAGGTATGGCTTCATGACAATGATCAGCTGCTCACCGATTTGATGGCTCCAATGCAGTTATACCTCCGACACCGCCAAAACATCAGCTATGCAGGTGTTGACTATCGTCGGTTAACGCTTATCTGATTTAATTTAAAGTGTGTGTGAGTGTGTGTGTGTGTGTGTGTGTGTGAGTGTGTGTGAGTGTGTGTGTGTGTGTGTGTGTGTGTGTGTGAGTGTGTGGATAGAGACCTGAGAGTCAGTGCAGATAGAGTCAAGGAAGTCCTTTTTCATAGCATATACTGTAAGTCATGTTTGATTATAAAAATACATGCATTAATCCGTAGAAAACCTCCATTAGCTTTTTTAAGTATGGCAGTTGTGACAGGTCAACGGGAAGCTAGAGCATAAATGCAGTAGATTAATGACCATGCAGTTGATGACATCTGATCTCCAATGTGTCGTATGAAGACAGTTAAATCAGACATGAATATTCAGTGAGAGTTATAAATCCGAGCAGGCCTGTTAGATACTGTGAGTGGTTGTTTCTCAGAGTGCGTATTCTGCAAGGTTTTATCAACCAGAGAGGGTTTGTTATCACCACAGATAAAACTGACCTTGAACATTCACTGTACTCTCTCTCTCTTTCTCTTTGCTGTTAGCACACCCACTCTAACAACTCTGTTGAGAAACAATAACAAAGTAGGCTCTCATTTTTATTTGCCAAATTCTAATCAACTGTAATCAACTTTATATGAAATCAAAGCAAATAGAAAGACAACAACACAATTCATTCCTTCGATTACAAGAACATGGCTTTGCCTTACGACGTCCTGCCTGCTCCCAGATCCCGGACTCTCAAGAGGCCTGTACACTTCTCTTTTAGAAGAGCTGTGAGAGGAGAAAATGTAATCACTTTTACCTCCTTCACCATCCACCTCTACTCTTTGCCGTGTCCTTACGTTTCATTAGTTGGTATTGTAATTTGTATCAAAGCAGTGGCGTCAGTTAGGGTATTGCAGTGGCTAAACCTAGGGTATGGCAAAGTGGGGGATGATTTTCACCATAAAATTACACCTTTATAATAAAGGATTGCATGCATCTATCATCACATTTGCAGACTCATGTAAGATAGGCTACTATGTGATGAGTAGATTGCATAGTCATAATTTAGGCTAATAATATAACTCAATCACTGTTAACAAAACAGACCGTTCTGAACAATGCACGCCTGAGCACGTAATGACATAGAGTAGCCTAATCAGAGACATTTCTTCTCCTTTCTTTGCACAGGAAAAATGTGACCTTTTATAAACGGATTTCATACAATTCTACTACACTTTATATGAATGAAGACATAAGCAACATCTTTTTTAATACGACACAAATTAGTAGCCTACTATGCTGACACTGACAAACAGATCAGTGAAAATGACCTTGTCTTGAATGCAACCATCTAATCTAGGCCTACGAAAAGGGGAGACACAAATTTTACAATATGACGTCCATCTAGCCTGGAGGAGGAAATTATTGTCCCCCAAAAAACTTTCCAGTGATACTGATCCAATAATAAATGCAGTGAATATGCATGCACACAACGGGGATGTAGCCGATGCTCTCCGCTGGTGCCAATAAGATAGGCTACTGTTCGCTCAATTGGGAGTTGAGAATTTCGATAACTAAAGACAGATTAGGGCTCCACCGTGGCGCAGTGGTCTAAGGCACCGGCCAAGGTTTGGCCGGTTTAGGCCGTCATTGTAAATAAGAATTTGTTCTTAACTGACTTGCCTAGTTAAATAAACGTTACATTTAAAAATATATATATATTAGAGTATTTTCTTTGTCTTCTCTTTTCAGCAATCGCCATATTCTTTCTAAACTATGTTTTTCATATGACTCTTTTTGGAAATATTGCGATAGGCCTATTTAACTGCTTTTCACTGACCGCCGCAACCCAACAATCAGCTATTTGTCACATGCCCCTTCCAAATTGTGCTTAAAACAATCCACAGCTATTTTTTTTTTTATAAATAAATGATGTTATGTGGCCAAATCAAGCTCTCTAGAGTAGTATTTTGTATTATTGTATTTATTTCTCTATAGGCACAAGTATTTATACAGCTAATTTTGGCACATTTTATTCAATTTAATTTAGGGGAAGCCCCTAGCCAATTGGACGCGCCGCCTATGCTGACATCAATGTGAAAGAAACCGGTACATAAAACAGCTGGCAGTGAGGCTTACAAGGTTGAGTTCTAATGCTGACATCAAATTCAAACGGCTGACTGGCAAAGCAAACTGTCTGGCACTGTCTCTGCTCTCTGCTTTTTTAAAGTGAGAGAAAAGCACGCAGCCTGGCAGCTTCTCTCCGAGCGATGCTCCTCATGGTCCTAAAGCCAGCCTCCAATACACTAAACAGCCATTGCATTTAAATCGAGATTGGAATGATTTTAGTCAACTTTTTTGTAACCTACTTTAAAATGTTTGGTCTTGAACTAGGTTCTTGGCCCTCCGTTTCCTATAGTCCACGATCACCTCCTTTGTCTTGCTGATGTTGAGGGAAAGGTTGTTGTCCTGTCACCACACTGCCAGGTCACTAACCTCCTCCCTATAGGCTGTCTCATTGTTGTTGGTGATCAGGTCTACCTCTGTAGTCAGCATCAAACGTAATAATGGTGTTGGAGTCATGGAAGTCCAGGATCCAGTTTCAGAGGGAGGTGTTCAGTTCCAGGGTCCTGAGCTTAGTGATGAGCTTGGAGGGCACTAAGGTGTTAACGCTGCGCTGTAGTCAATGAGCAACATTCCAACATAGGTGTTCCTCTTATCCAGGTGGTGGAGGGCAGTGTGGAGTGTAATAGAGATTGCATCACCTGTGGATTTGTTGGGGCGGTATGCGAATTGGAGTGGGTCCAAGGTGTCTGAGATGATGTTGTTGATGTGAGCCATGACCAGCCTTTCAAAGCATTTCCTTGCTACAGATGTGAGTGCTATGGGATGATAGTCATTTAGATAGGTTGCCATGCAGACATGGATGCCCATGCAGATGCTTTGTCTTTCACTTCCTGCCCCTGACATTGAGTGCTAATTGTGGCCATAGAGATGGATTTGCTCACTGTCATTATGCTGTGGGATACATGTACATAGATTTCCAGACCACTGAGAGAGATTAGCTATTCCTGCCAAAGGCCTGGAATGTGTTTTGATAATTGATGAAGAAGAGGGCTAGCAAAACTAATTTCTCTCCTCAGTTATACACTTCATATGTAATGTAATACGATGAGAAGATTGAGCAACCACAATCAAGGGACATTGTCATTGAAGTCTTGAGTTTGATTGGTTCATTCTGGAAACATTTCTTTTGACTTTATTGATTAAACTAATTTGGTAAGGAAAAAAAGGAAAGCACTCATGCTAATTAAACTCTTCCTCTTTAGGATTTATTATAACAAGCACAGTGTGTACTTATTGTGCTAAAGAGAAGTAGAATATGCAGAATAAAAATAATGTCAAAGTGCAGAGATAATCAATTTTCTGCAATAATGTATTTAATATATTTTTAAATCATGATTGGCATAATCTATAGTTAATTTGTAAACGGCCTACATACAGTAAAGATTTGCTCATATACTTTGCCCTTGACCAATCACTGTTGCGTGATAGCAGTATCTCCTATTTTCTAATTAGATACATTTATTTTTAAAGCTTTTGTGATTTATTATCTCTAAGGCTCTATTAATTCCACTGAAATTGAATGTCTGTTTGAAATAAGGCAAATTATATTCTAAAACCAAAGGCATGATACCACCCCTATAAAAGCAAGTCATAAATCTGTAGTGCCTTGTGGGAGATGGGGTAGGGGAAATAATTCAATTTGATATGAGATGTGTCATTCTCTGCGCCAAATTGCATTTAGCCTACCTTACTGAATTAATGGTAAGTGTTCTACAATGAAATGTTGAGTCAGAATTTTTTCTTCCATGAGAGCAACCTTTCCTTTACCCACAATGCATTTCTAGTACCCACAGTCCATCTCTATTTTGCTGCATGAACAGTGTTTGTCCCAGGAAGACAAATGTTCTCGTATCTCCACGAAATATTGTCATTTCTCTACCCTGATGCCTAGGTCTGTCCTTTCCTCTCTCTCCTCCCTCCCTCAATCCTGTCATTCACCCCTATCCTCTTTTCACATCACCGCTCCCTCCTTATAAGGCACTGGCAGTGTCACTAAATACATTTTTTAAGATATATATTTATACATGTGAAAAGTGTAGTGAAATCTTCCTTCCATGAGCATACAGTATATCATGTGTGAGTTAATGAATAAGATAACAGGTCTGTTTTTAATGGCACTGCTAGAGTTCCAGAGCGTCATGATGAATAGGGCTGATTCTGCCCGGCTATAATTACACTCACATGACGGCACTCATAATTGATTTTTAATCTCCTAAAAGTGAATATATATGAGCACATGCTAACCCCATCAGCTGGGCAACGACAGATAACAGAGTAGGAGAGGAGAAGTTACATGACTTCTGAAAGTGGGCGTGAAAGTCAGAGAGAGGTGTGGACTAAGCTGTGTGATACAGTGTCGCTCTACACTTGTATGGACTATACAATGAACTCCTTTACTGTAGAAACCTACGTACCCAATGCAAGAATAGGAGCAAAGGTAATTTCATTCCATCAGCCACCAGGCTGCTGAACAGTGGGACAAAGGACAGATGGAGGCCCAATACATGGCTGCAGAGGCTTTGAATGTGTGAAAATGTAAATGTGTGACGTGTGTACAATACACTTCTGGCTTTCTGTACTACATGTAATACAGTATATTGTGTTGTGTTTGTGTATTTGTATGCTGACGTCACAAAATGAATTTACATGTAAATGGACAATAAAGTATATCATATCGTATCTTACCGCTAAACCCCTATTCGTCCCAATCTGTTAGCCATCAAGTCTACATGAACAGTAGAGTAACCGACTGCAGCTGCTCAATGTCTCCATGTGCTTGTACAAAGTGTATCATTCTCCTCTGAATCTAACTCTGATCGAGAGGGGCGTTTCCCTCAAGGCTTCAGAGGCTGCGGTACGCCTCAGAGAATGTTTCTTTAGAAGCTCTGACACTACCTCCCTGTATCTACATAAGAATAAAGCATGGATAGGGTGTTCTTTCAGTGAACTGAAAGTCTCGTTATACACCTTTACTGACACATCTCCCAGAACAAGCTTATTTTATGTGAATATTATTCCTAAGAGTAGAGGTTCACTCTTGGGGTAGAGGAAGCTTTTCCTGTGTGACTATGGTTACAGTATCTATTTGTTGCTATCATGAATAATGCATTGTCCTCTCTCAAAGCATTTGAATATCGCTATAGTCTGCTACACATCAAAGAAAGCCACCTGCAACATATTATGCAGTAGTCCTGGTTTGAAGCACCAAATTTAGAGCAGCACTTTGAATTAAAACCCCAAATTTGAACATTACAACATAAAAACAATCTTACAGAACAGCAACATCAAAAAGCATGAAATCACACTATCCTCAAAATAAAGTATTTGGAACAACCTCATAGAGTAATGCTATTGCTGTATTCCATTATGATTATATTTTTTTCTAAATGCTATTTTATTTCAATGTGACTTTTCCCGTTAAAGTTCAAACCAAATAAAAAATGTACACAACCGGTCAAAAGTTTCATAACACCTACTCATTCAAGTGTTTTTCTTTATTGTTACTATTTTCGACATTGTAGAATAATAGTGAAGACATCAAAACTATGAAATAACACATATGGAATCATGTCTTATATGGATCCTTGACTTCGGCGATGTCATTTACAAAATAGCCTCCAACACTCTACTCAGCAAATTGGATTCAGTCTATAGATACAGCCCTCAATCTCACACAAATTATCAAGGAAACCACCAGGTACAACCCTAAATCCATAAACATGGGCACCCTCATTGATGTTATCCTGACCAACTTGCCCTCCAAATACACCTCTGCTGTTTTCAATCAGGATCTCAGCGATCACTGCCTCATTGCCTGCATCCGTTATGGGTCCGCGGTCAAACGACCACCCCTCATCACTGTCAAAAGCTCCCTAAAACACTTCTACAAGCAGGCCTTTCTAATCGACCTGGCCCGGGTATCCTGGATGGATATTGATCTCATCCCGTCAGTCGAGGATGCCTGGTCGTTCTTTAAAAGTAATTTCCTCACCATCTTAAATAAGCATGCCCCTTTCAAAAAATGTAGAACTAAGAACATAAATAGCCCTTGGTTCACTCCAGACCTGACTGCCCTCGACCAGCACAAAAACATCCCGTGGCGAACTGCAATAGCATCGAATAGTCCCCGCGATACGCAACTGTTCAGGGAAGTCAGGAACCAATACACGCAGTCAGTCAGGAAAGCAAAGGCTAGCTTTTTCAAACAGAAATTTGCATCCTGTAGCTCTAACTCCAAAAAGTTTTGGGACACTGTAAAGTCCATGGAGAATAAGAGCACCTCCTCCCAGCTGCCCACTGAGGCTAGGTAACATGGTCACCACCGATAAATCCATGAATCAAAAATGTCAATAAATATTTCTCTACGGCTGGCCATGCTTTCCTCCTGGCTACCCCAACCCCGGCCAACAGCTCCGCACCCCCCGCAGCTACTTGCCCGAGCCCCCCAGCTTCTCCTTCACCCAAATCCAGTTAGTAGATGTTCTGAAAGAGCTGCAAAACCTGGACCCGTACAAATCAGCTGGGCTAGACAATCTGGACCCTCTCTTTCTAAAATTATCCACCGCCATTGTTGCAACCCCTATTACCAGTCTGTTCAACCTCTCTTTCCTATCGTCCAAGATCCCTAAAGATTGGAAAGCTGCCGCGGTCATCCCCCTCTTCAAAGGGGGTGACACTCTAGACTCAAACTGTTATAGACCTATATCCATCCTGCCCTGCCTTTCTAAAGTCTTTGAAAACCAAGTTAATAAACAGATCACTGACCATTTCGAATCCCACCGTACCTTCTCCGCTGTGCAATCCGGTTTCCGAGCTGGTCATGGGTGCACCTCAGCCATGCTCAAGGTACTAAACGATATCATAACCGCCATCGATAAAAGACAGTACTGTGCATCCGTCTTCATCGACCTGGCCAAGGCTTTCGACTCTGTCAATCACTGTATTCTTATCGGCAGACTCAATAGCCTTGGTTTCTCAAATGACTGTCTCGACTGGTTCACCAACTAGTTCAGTGTGTCAAATCGGAAGGCCTGTTGTCTGGACCTCTGGCAGTCTCTTTGGGGGTTCCACAGGGTTCAATTCTCGGGCCTACTCTTTTCTCTGTATATATCAACGATGTCGCTCTTACTGCGGGTGATTCCCTGATCCACCTCTACGCAGACGACACCATTCTGTATACATCTGGCCCGTCTTTGGACACTGTGTTAACTAACCTCCAAATGAGCTTCAATGCCATACAACACTCCTTCCGTGGCCTCCAACTGCTCTTAAACGCTAGTTAAACCAAATGCATGCTTTTCAACCATTCGCTACCCACACCCGCCCGCCCAACTAGCATCACTACTCTGGATGGTTCTGACCTAGAATATGTGGACAACTACAAATACCTAGGTGTCTGGCTAGACTGTAAACTCTCCTTCCAGACTCATATCAAACATCTCCAATCCAAAATCAAATCTAGAATCGGCTTTCTATTTCGCAACAAAGCCTCCTTCACTCATGCCGCCAAACTTACCCTAGTAAAACTGAGTATCCTACCGATCCTCTCCTTGTTCGGGCGGCGTTCGGCGATCGACGTCACCGGCTTTCTAGCCATCGCCGCTCCATTTTCCATATATCCATTTGTCTTGTCTTGTTTCCATATACACCTGGTTTTTATTTCCTAATCAAGCTACTTGTATTTAACCCTCGGTTTCCCATCATGTTTTGTGTGTAATTGTTTTCATGTTATGTGGTGTTAGTTTAGGCGCTTTACTTTTATATTCCGTTTTTTTGAGCGCGTTTGTTTTATGTATGCTCTCATGTTTGGAACTATAATAAAAGTGTGCCTGTTTATTATACTCTGCTCTCCTGCACCTGACTTCGCCTCCAATACACCTATTGACAGGCTATGTAATCTTCAAAATAGCTTCCAATACTCTACTCAGCAAACTGGATGCAGTCTATCACAGTGCCATCCGTTTTGTTACCAAAGTCCCTTAAACCACCCACCACTGCGACCTGTATGCTCTAGTCGGCTGGCCCTCGCAACATATTCGTCGCCAGACCCACTGGCTCCAGGTCATCTATAAGTCTATGCTAGGTAAAGCTCCGCCTTACCTCAGCTCACTGGTTACAATAACAACACCCACCCGTAGCACGCGCTCCAGCAGGTATATCTCACTGGTCATCCCCAAAGCCAGCACCCACTTTGGCCGCCTTTCCTTCCAGTTCTCTGCTGCCAGTGACTGGAACGAATTGCAAAAATCGCTGAAGCTGGAGACTTACATTTCCCTCACTAACTTTAAACATCAGCTATCTGAGCAGGTAACCGATCGCTGCAGCTGTACATAGTCCATCTGTAAATAGCCCACCCAATCTACCTACCTCAACCCAGTATTGTTTTATTTACTTTTCTGCTCTTTTGCACATCAGTATCACTACTTGCACATCATCATCTGCTCATCTATCACTCCAGTGTTAATCTGCTAAATTGTAATTACTTCGCTACTATGGCCTATTTATTGCCTTACCTCTTCATGCCATTTGCACACACTGTATATGGACTTTCTTTTTTTCTATTGTGTTATTGACTGTACACTTGTTTATTCCATGTGTAACTGTGTTGTTGTTTGTGTTGCACTGCTTTGCTTTATCTTGGCCATGTCGCAGTTGTAAATGAGAACTTGTTCTCAACTAGCTTACCTGGTTAAATAAAGGTAAAATAAAAAAAATTAGAGCCAGTTTCATCATAGTGCCTGACGGTTTTTGCGACTGCACTTTTCAAAATTTCCGGATTGACTGACCTTCATATCTTAAAGTAATGATGGACTGTCGTTTCTCTTTGCTTATTTGAGCTGTTCTTGCCATAATATGAACTTGGTCTTTTACCAAATAGGGCTATCTTCTCTATACCCCCTACTTTGTCAAAACAGAACTGATTGGCTCAAATGCATTAAGAAGGACAGAAATTCCACAAATGAACTTTTAAGAAGGCAAACCTGTTAATTGAAAGGCATTCCAGGTGACTACCTCATTTTTTAATTATTTAACTAGGCAAGTCAGTTAACAACAAATTCTTATTTTCGAATAACAGCCTAGGAACAGTGGGTTAACTGCCGTGTTCAAGGGCAAAACAACAGATTTTTACCTTGTCAACTCGGGATTCTATCTTGCAACTTTTCAATTACTAGTCCAACGCTCTAACATCTAGGCTACCTGCCGCCCCCTCATGAAGCTGGTTGAGAGAATGCCAAGAGTGTGTGAAGCTGTCATCAAGGCAAAGGGTGGCTATTTGAAGAATCTCAAATATAAAATATATTTAGATTTGTTTAACACTTTTTTGGTTACTACATTTTTTGAAAATGTTTTATTTCACCTTTATTTAACTAGGCAGTCAGTTAAGAACACATTCTTATTTACAATTACAGCTAGGAACAGTGGGTTAACTGCCTTGTTCAGGGGCAGAACGACAGATGTTTACCTTGTCAGCTCAGGGATACAATCTCAACCTTTCAGTTACTGGCCCAATGCTCTGACCACTAGGCTACCTGAGGACCACCACAGGACTGGAAGACCCAGAGTTACCTGTGCTGCAGAGGATAAGTTCATTAGAGTTACCAGCTTCAGAAATTGCAGCCCAAATAAATGCTTCACAGAGTTCAAGTAACAGACATATTTCAACATCAACTGTTCAGAGGAGATAGCGTGAATCAGGCTTTCATGGTCAAGTTGCTGCAAAGAAACCACTACTAAAGGTCACCAATAAGAAGAAGAGACTTGCTTGGGCCAAGAAACACGAGAAATGGACATTAGACCAGTGGAAACTTGTCCTTTGGTATGGAGTCCAAATTGGAGATTTTTGGTTAGAACCGGCGTATCTTTGTGAGATGCAGTGTGGGTTAACGGATGATCTCCGCATTGGTATTTCCCACTGTAAAGCATGGAGGAGGAGGTTTTATGGTGTGGCGGTGCTTTGGTGGTGACACTGTCTGTGATTTATTTAGAATTCAAGGCACACTTAACCAGTAATACAGGATTAGAGAGATAGAGAGAGACAGCTGCATGTGAGCTCTCACATTTTTCAACATGTTTTGTACAAAAGGATAGATTTGGAGTTAGATAAACTTGGATTTTTTGGCAGGGACATATGTAGGATGCTACCCTCCACAGCATGGCATTCGCTCCAGATCAAAACTCCAAACCTACAACATAATTTGGGCCAAAATTAACCGAAGAGATTACTGCTACCAAGGTTTCCTTTTTCCAAGCTATAGGGAAGGGCGCTCTAGCAAACAAACAGAAGAGACCTGAGGACACCATCCAACCTGGAACTAAGTGAGTAGTGTTTGGTCTGAAAGCCAAGAAGGAAAAGAAACATTTAAAAAAATAAAGAAAAAGTACATTACAATGATATATTTTACTGCATGCTGAGTTAAGGCTGTCAGGCTTGCTAAGACAGACCAGATGCAACTTCAATTAGCACTGAGGTGTGAAGTGAGAGGCGTTGGGGGCCTTTGGGCCCAACAAGTGGCAGGAGTCTTTGAAGCCCTTTTTGTTCATAGACCATCCACTGGCATTTTCTACAAGAAATCTACCTCCAGAAATAAAAGCTTCTCCCAAGTGGGTGTGACACCTACTCCCGTTGCCTGCTGCACTGCTGCTTTGATTCCACCTGGCGATCTGTTCACCGTCTGCCCTGGTCTGTCTCCCCCTGAGCTTTCGCTCGCCTCCAGCACACACACACTGTTTGGGCGAGTGACTCTGAACTTACAATGGCTAGCCCCAAGTCATTTTTTTTTATCCCAGCCCCCGTCCCCGCATGAGGCCTTTTGCCTTTTGGTAGGCCGTCATTGTAAGTAAGACTTTGTTCTTAACTGACTTCCTAGTTAAATAAAGGTTAAATACATTTTTTAAAGCATGGCTACCACAGCATTCTGCAGCGATACGCCATCCATCTGGTTTGGGCTTAGTGGGACTATCATTTGTTTTTCAACAGGACAATGACCCAACACACCTCCAGGCTGTGTAAGGGCTATTTTACCAAGGAGAGTGATGGAGTGCAGCATCAGATGACCTGTCCACACAATCCCCCGACCTCAACCAAATTGAGATGGTTTGGGATGAGTCGGAGCGCAGAATGAAGGAACAGCAGCCAACAAGTGCTCAGCATATGTGGGAACTCCTTCAAGACTGTTGGAAAAGCATTCCAGGTAAAGCTGATTGAGGGAATTCTAAGAGTGTGCAAAGCTGTCATCAAGGCAAAGGGTGGCTATTTGAAGAATCTCAAATATAAAATATATTTCAATTTGTTTAACACTTTTTTGGTTACTACATGATTACATATATATTGTTTCACAGTTTTGATGTCTTCACTATTATTCTACAATATAGAAAATAGTAAAATTCACATCTCCTATATTATTTTGATGATTTGCCCCATGGTGTAATGTAGACCTGTTATTAATGAAATGAGAAACTGTCATCTTAACACACTAGAATTACTTGAGAATTATAGTGAAAAAGATATTTGTAAGCATGATAGAATGTCTTATCAATTACTCACTAAATTCAACCAAGACCACACAGGCTGCAATTCATGTAGGCAAAGCACATGTTGTCCCTACTTCTTTATCTCTCTTTTTCTTCCCCTATCTGATCATCTGAGAGTGAGTCTTATCCTGGGCTGCTCAATCGAGCTCTGGCCTCGTCAGCAATAAGGCAGCTAAAGAGAGTGAGGAAGATGAATGAGTGTTCTTTTAAGGAGAGATAGAGAGAGTGAGAGAGAAAGAGAGAGAGAGAGACGAGGAAGAGCTGGTGAAGTGGGTTGGCTGCTGGTTGATTTACAGACAGACAGGTCTCTGGGGTGCTGGCTAATTGTCTCCAGAGAGGGGCAGGGAATGAACATGGATTTATTCTAATGAGATCATTGGGAGTGTGTCCTCCTAAGAAAGTTTCAGGGCTTATCAGTTTAAGGTCTGCTTGCTTGTCTGAATGCCTTCAAGTCCCTTCAGGTGAGGCCTCTAGAATCCCCAAAATACACACAAACAAAAGCATGAGTAGAAAGACAATCAGATACTTCTCACGATTTGTTAAGGGCTTTTCAGCAACGTGAATTCAATGTGAAATCAACAAAAAATGTCACCATGTCATTGGATGTAGGTTAAAAGTTGGGTGAAAAAAATATTAAACGCCTTTACGTTGCAAATCCATTCTATTTCCCACGTTGATTCAACATCATCACCTAGATTTTTGGGGATGAAATGCCGTGGAAACAGTGTTGATTCAACCAGTTCTTTCCCAGTGGGTTGTATCACAAAGCCTTTCGTTTATGAACTAGAGTATTTAAAAGCATTATTCTGAGAACTCATCATTCATCTGGCACACGTATTAGCACCCTTTTGTGTCAATTGTAACTCACCCTCTTTTCATTTAACCCAATTAAATAGGGAATGTGAATAAAAAGTGGCTCTGATTGGTAGTTACTGTAGGGTACAATACAGTTTATCTAATTGCTTTACATAAATGTAATTCAGTGGTTAATTTACCCCAGCAGTTCACTAATTCATTCATTCACAGTAGATCGAAGATTCTTTTAAGATAAGGGAAAATCTAATGCAAAACTGAACAGAAAATAAATCTGTTTTTCTACAGTATGTACTGTTACACATTAAAGCAGATTTTACCCTTACGTAATCGCAGTCGTCTTTGCTGATCTCAATGTCAAATATAAGTGTCACGGATACTAGGAGTGGTGGGTAGGAGTCAGGCGCAGAGAGCAGAGGGTTCAGTGATTTGTAGATTTATTTCTCTGGCACAAAACGGTCACGCCAAATACAGGGCGCATAAACCCTGAGCAGCCCAAACACAGGGCAAACGATCCGGAGAACAATGAAAACACATCCACAACCGACAGAGAACACAAATAATCCTGCACAAACCTAAGCGGACCTAACAGGCTTAAATAGACCGAAAATCAAGAAACAAAAAGGAACAGGTGCAACTAATAAGACTAAACTAACATAAAAGGAAAAAGGGATCGTGGCGGCTAGTAGACCGGCGACGACGACCGCCGAGCACCGCCCGAACAGGCAGGGGAGCCACCTTCGGTGGGAGTCGTGACAATAAGGTACAGTTGAAGTCGGAAGTTTACATACACCTTAGCCAAATACATTTAAACTCAGTTTTTCACAATTCCTTACATTTAATCAGAGTAAAAATTCCCTGTTTTAGGTCAGTTAGGATCACCACTTTATTTTAAGAATGTTAAATGTCAGAATAATAGTAGAGAGAATGATTTATTTCAGCTTTTATTTCTTTCATCACACTCCCAGTGGGTCAGAAGTTTACATACACTCAATTAGTATTTGTGTCACGGCCATCGAAAGAAGAGGACCAAACTGCAGCGTTGTCAGCGTACATTTTCTTTTCTTTTAGTAAATGTCACCAACAAAACAAGAAACTAAAAAAACATCCGTGAAGCTTACAAGGCTATAGTGCCACGAACAAAGATGTCTTCCCACAATGACAAAAGGGAAAAAGGCTGCCTAAGTATGATTCCCAATCAGAGACAATGATAGACAGCTGACCCTGATTGAGAACCATACCCGGCAAACACATAGAAATACAAAAACATAGAAATCAGAACATAGAATGCACACCCCAAATCACACCCTGACCAAACCAAATAGAGACATAAAAAGGCTCTCTAAGGTCAGGGCGTGACAATTTGGTAGCATTGCCTTTAAACTGTTTAACTTGGGTCAAACGTTTTGGTTAGCCTTCCACAAGCTTCCCACAATAAGTTGGGGGAATTTTGGCCCATTCCTCCTGACAGAGCTGGTGTAACCTAATCGGGTTTGTAGGCCTCCTTGCTCGCACACGCTTTTTCAGTTCTGCCCACAACTTTTCTATAGGATTGAGGTCAGGGCTTTGTGATGGCCACTCCAATACCTTGTCTTTGTTGTCCTTAAGCCATTTTGCCACAACTTTGGACGTATGCTTGTGGTCATTGTCCATTTTAAAGACTCATTTGCGACCAAGCTTTAACTTCCTGACTGATGTCTTGAGATGTTGCTTCAATATATCCACATAATTTTCCTGCCTCATGATGCCATCTATTTTGTGAAGTGCACATGATGGTCATTATGGCCAAACAGCTCTATTATTTCTCCAAAAAGTCCCCATGTGCAGTTGCAAATGGTAGTCTGGCTTTTTTATGGCAGTTTTGGAGCAGTGGCCTCTTCCCTGCTGAATGGCCTTTCAGGTTATGTCGATATAGGACACGTTTTACTGTGAATATAGATACTTTTGGACCTGTTTCCTCCAGCATCTTCACAAGGTCCTTTGCTGTTGTTCTGGGATTGATTTGCACTTTTCGCACCAAAGTATGTTCATCTCTAGGAGACAGAACACGTCTCTTTCCTGAGCGGTATGACGGCTGCATGGTCCTGTGGTGTTTATACTTGCGTACTATTGTTTACAGATGAACGTGGTACCTTCAGGCATTTGGAAATTGCTTCCAAGGATGAACCAGACTTATGGAGGTCTACAATTTTGTTTCTGAGGTATTGACTGATTTCTATTGATTTTCCCATGATGTCAAGCAAAGAGGCACTGAGTTTGAAGGTAGGCCTTGAAATACATCCACAGGTACACCTCTAATTGATTCAAATGATGTCAATTAGCCTATCAGAAGTTTCTAAAGCCATGACATTATTTTCTGGAATTTTCCAAGCTGTTTAAAGGCACAGTCAACTTAGTGTATGTGAACTTCTGACCCACTGGAATTGTGATACAATGAATTATAAGTGAAATAATCTGTCTGTAAACAATTGTTGGAAAAATGACTTGTGTCATGCACAAAGTAGATGTCCTAACCGACTTGCCAAAACTATAGTTTGTTAACAAGAAATTTGTGGAGTAGTTGAAAAACGAGTGAAAAACCTAAGTGTATGTAAACTTCCGACTTCAACTGTACCTACATAGTGGAACTGATGCCATTAAGTACAGTATGATATGGGTCACACAGCAACAGCATGAAGAATAGAGAGAGGGAGTTATACAAATCTGAGAGGCAGAGTTCAACAGAATACTAGGTGGAGAAGACAAGAGTAGCAAAACATTTTAATTCAAGACGGATCACCCTAAATGAAAATCACCTCATTAAATGCATTCTGAGGAAGACATTGACTTCTTACAACCTCATTGCTCGAATGGGATTTAATTGAGCCACTAATTGGGATGTCAGCGAAAGATGAAAATTGGAACAGACCAGAGGAGCTGAGCTCAGCATGGTTTTGCATACCTCAGGGTTTGGGGGTAACAAATGTTTTTAAGGTACACCGTGCCCTCAAAAAGTAAAGTGTCGTGGGAGACATGGTGTGATTTTCAAGCATGGCTCACTCCCTTTCCTCTTAATTGGCATAGATGTGTCTTATTGCCAGGCACCTCTCCCTCTGCCAGTTTGCCCTACGCTCTGCTCTGAGTGAGGCCTCGGCAGGACACTTCCTACCTGCCTGCCGAGATATTCAGGCTTTTGAGCTACAGGTCCCCAGGGTGACCACTGACAGCTAGCTGCCTGCTCCCAGCAACTAACATCCTCCCTCTGTTCTGCTCCGAACGTTTCTTTCTTTTTTTATAACGGTATTTTTCTTTCTGCTTGCATTTTGTATTTAGGTTAAATAAATAAAACATCTGAAGGAGATGATGTCAGTAGAATGGATGATGAGAATCCTAATTCTCATCATTATGTTTTCAGCTGTTTTGTTAATATCCCAGTCTGAATCAGCTCATGTCCATGCTTTATTAATCTCTGTCAATAGGTAACGGTTATTATCTCTCTCTAAAGCTCTTTGCCACTCAAAAAAACAGAAGCCTGCTTTATTTACTCCGATTCATGACACTCCTGCCTCACTTCTCCATTTCTTCAAGCAAATGCTGCTCTTTAATTTACATTCTGCTCATGACCAATCTATGAAACAATATTGCATTGTTTAGTAGTTTGGAATGTTTAGCGTTGTTTTGGTTGTTTGTGTTGTTTAGTGCACTGATGCAGGCTGTCTGTGTCTCCGTCGAGGCCCTTTGAATTCCCTATTTTCCGGATGGTTTGAGTGTGTCTCAGCCATGACTGTGTACTACACACCTGAGTGCTAATTGAAATGAGGAGAGTGGCTCACTAATTGAGCTGCTCTAGCGCTAATGCGCTGACGAATAATCAGCACCTGCCGCAGCAAGTCTCCTGTGCCAGATGTGGCTGCCAGCCGACGAGGGGGGGGAAGGAGGGAAGGACAGACAACACAAGACACTATAACAATCACAAGAACACAGAACAGAAGTGAAACATGGACTATACAAGGGCACAGAGGAACGAACAAGTGAACAGGGTACAAAGAGAATTTGCAGAAAACAACTGAAAAGCATTGTCAATTCAACCAGTGCCTGCTGTGCCTGTTAAATATGTGGAATTAAATTTTAATTAGAAAAATAAAGAAAGCGATGATGTACAGAACAGAAAGTCTCCCAACAAAATGTGAGGGCTCTTTCTAAATGTTGCAAAGCATTTAAAATCATATCAAATTCGTACAAACAATTACTATACAGTTTACAGTTTAATGTTAATGTGGTATATAGATGAATAATTACCATTGGAGTGTTCTTAGCCTATATCCAGTAGCATCATGTGTGACCTTGTGTTAACCAGGGCCCATGGCAGCCTCGTTTGTCTGTCTGTCTGTCTGTCTGTCTGTCTGTCTGTCTGTCTGTCTGTCTGTCTGTCTGTATATCTGTCTGTCTGTCT
The DNA here is from genome assembly GCF_016432855.1 of Salvelinus namaycush. Lineage (NCBI taxonomy): Eukaryota > Metazoa > Chordata > Actinopteri > Salmoniformes > Salmonidae > Salvelinus > Salvelinus namaycush. Next base: position 20,941,065 of record NC_052316.1, on the reverse strand, counting down.
GTCTAGGTGAGAAACAGCAATCAGCGCTCCCTGATTTAGCTAAATCTGATTTAGCTAGGCCTTCATGCTGTTTCCCATTAGAATGACTGTTAACAGCGCTAGGGGTCAGATTATTATTATTTTTTTTAAATAACGTACCCAACGTAAATGGACATTTTCTCTGGCCCAGATCGTAGAATATGCATATAATTTACAGATTAGGATAGAAAACACTCCAAAAGTTTCCAAAACTGTCAAAATATTGTCTGTGAGAAAAATAATACTTATTCTGCAAGCGAAACCCTGAGAAAAAGTAACCCGGAAGTGATAAAAAAAAAATTACATCTTTGTTTCCTGGCCTGTCTAACCTTCATTTAAAGGGGTATCAACCAGATTCTTTCCCCAATGGCTTCCTCAGGCTGTGACCAGGCTTTAGACATAGTTTCAGGCTTTTATTTTGAAAAATGAGCGAGATGTTTCAAAAGAGGTCAGGTGTCCTCTGAATATTTCCTGCGCGTGCAGGAGGAGCTCACCATTTTCCTTTTCTCTCTTAATGAATAGGTTAAGCTCCGGTTGAAATATTATCGATTATGTTTGTTAAAGACAACCTGAGGTTTGATTATAAAAAACATTTTAAATGTTTCTACGACCATTTCGGATACTTTTTGGGATTTGTCGAACGGAACACGGCTTTTGTTTTCTCAAAATAATGCGCAACCCAAATGGCGTTTCTTTGTGATAAAAGTTATATTTATCGAACAAAAAGAACATTTGTTGTGTAACTGGGAGTCTCGTGAGTGGAAACACCCGAAGATTATCAAAGGTAAGCGATTAATTTTATTGCTTTTCTTACTTTCGTGACCAAGCTAACCAAGCTAATATAAGGCTAAGCTGTTATAGCATTGAAAGCTACACTCACAAAAGCTTGGATTTCTTTCGCTGTAAAATATATTTTCAAAATCTGACACGATAGGTGGATTAACAACAAGCTAAGCTGTGTTTTGGTATATTTCACTTGTGATTGCATGATTATAAATATTTTTTGTAATATTTTTTAATCTGATACGTTTGGAAATTTTCATCTTCCTTTCAGGACCGGAACGAGGCTGTAGTTTTCTCATCATAACGCGCAACCCAAATGGCGTTTTTTTCATCGAACAAAAAGAAGATTTGTTGAATCTTGAATTTGGCGCCCTGCAATTCAGCGGTTGTTTAGGAAAGTGAACCCGTATTCGGTATCCGTAGCGCAGAAAAGTTAATTCTCTCTCTGACTACCCAGGAAGAGTCTCCTTCTACCTCTCTACATCCCTCTCTGTACTAGGTCAGGAAATCATCTAGGATCACAACCTGGTCTCAGAGAATTGTGTATTACTCTGTACGTTAATCCGAGAGACTCCATTTAGTATGATATGTTACAAATTCTAACTAGGTGGCTAACGTTAGCTAACTAGCTAATGTTAACTAGGCTAGGAGTCAGGGTTAGTGATTATGGTTAGGTTTAGGTTTAGGAGTTAGGTTAAAGGGTTAAGGTTGGAGAAGGGTTAACTAACATGCTAAGTAGTAGCAGCAAAGTAGCTATAAAGTACTAAGTAGTTGAAAAGTTACTAATTAGCTAAGATGTAATGTCCATGATGAGATTCGAACTCGCAACCTAGACGTTCGTGTTATACGCCTACCCATCCGCCCCAAATAAACACCCTACTTTCATGTTTTGCCTTAAGTAACCATCTGTCTTGTGTAACTATACCAAAAGTAACATATCATACTAACTTCAGTGTTCCGGATTTACATTTACTATGTTATGTCTAGTCTATGAGAACAGGCTGGGGATCAGAATTGGCCATTTTTTTATTGTATTTTTATTTATTTTACTAGCCAAGTCAGTTAAGAACAAATGTTTATTTTCAATGACAGCCTAGGAACAGTGAGTTAACTGCCTTGTTCAGACAACAGCTCACATATACAGCGCGGGTAGGCAGATTATTCTGGATAAAAGATAGTTAATTTTTATTTGTCAAACGGCGGCCAAGCATCGATCATCATGTCACCAGAAGAAGACCCTCAATATTTATTGGAAAGGAGCATCAAGCTCATAACTGTGTGCTTTCACCAAGTTTATCATAAATATTTTAATCTGTAGCCTAATGAATTGCATGCTTTTCCGAGTTGTAGTGGGAGGAGGACCACACTACATATCATCACGTGACTCCAAGTTTACCTTGAAAAGATGGTTATTATATCCAGGGGTGCAAATTTGGTTTTAGAAGTGGGGTGGACATAACTTTTTTTTTTATTCAGTCGGATAAATACTCCAAACAGCCTACACATTGCTATTTCAGACATGTTGTTGCACCCTGATGATATCAATATTTACGCATAAAGACAGTTCCGCCGCTATTTCTTGTATAATTAATTTTCCCGACACAAAAAGATCCCATGTCGAACAAACACATTTTTAAGGGGGGGGTGAGTTTTAAATGAAATGAGAATGTTTCAGTAAAGAAAGACCAAAAGTATCTCTCTCTCTCTCTCTCTCTCTCTCTCTCTCTCTCTCTCTCTCTCTCTCTCTCTCTCTCTCTCTCTCTCTCTCTCTCTCTCTCTCTCTCTCTCTCTCTCTCTCTCTCTCTCTCTCTCTCTCTCTCTCTCTCTCTCTCTCTCTCTCTCTCTCTCTCTCTCTCTCTCAGTGCATGCTGGGTGGTTTTTGGAGTTTGAGTGTTTGGTGTGGAGGGCTCTATCCTAACTAACTTTCTTGATTCTTTTCTTTACATGTTATTTTCTATGGTGGAAGGTTAATGCAATATTTGTTTTAGCGGAATATTTGTAAGGAATGTGTTGGTGTCAATTTCCACTCTCTCTACCCCTTTGACAAGAGTGGTAGTTGCAAATTTGCCTCCGTTTATTACAGATGATCAAATCAGGAAAGAGCTGAGTCGTTTTGGTAAGTTTGCTAGCGGTTTTCGTGTACTGTCAGCAGGCTTTCAGGCAGATGCCGTTAAGCACGTTGTTTCGTTGTTTCGTTCCGGAGGCAAGTGTTTATGTTTCTGAACAACAATGAGCAACAGCTAAATGTGCACTTTAAAGTGAGGCATGGGGACGGGCTCTATGCAGGTTTTGCCAGCACAGATAGTCTACGGTGTTTTGAGTGTGGGGATTTGGGGCATAAGAGCTTTACGTGCCCACATAAAGGCCGTAGACAAGGTGAGGGTACAAGCGCCAGTGGGGGAAATCGAGGTCAAAGTACAGGGGGTAAGGAGATGCAGACAGCAGAGGCTGGGCCTAGTCAGGCTAGAGATGGTGGTGTAGATGAGGCTGGGCCTAGTCAGGCTATGGATGGTGGTGTAGCGGGGGCTGAGTCTAGTCAGGTTCTTAAAGCTCTTACAAGATGCCACTTTTTGCTCAGGTTTCCAGACTTTTTGGGAAAGGTGGGGGCAGCGAAGAGAGGAGTATGAGTCTCTGAGTCAATGGTGGGATGTGGGGAAAGTGCAAATTCGGCTTTTCTGTCAACAGTACACAGCTCTCTCATCCTCAGAGGCTAGGAGAGTATTGGGGGAACTAGAGCGGTGTATTAGTGAGATGGAGGTAGAGATGGTGGGGCAAGGCAATGTAGTCCTCCAGGCTAATTTAGCCGAATTACGTAGGGACCTGGGCAGTTTCTTCCAGGTTAAAGCAAAGGGAGCACTTGTAAGAGCTAGGTTCTCCATGCTCAAGGAGATGGATGCTCCCAGCTCCTTCTTTTTTGGTTTGGAAAGACAGAGCAGTGTAGCCAAGGGTATGCATTGTTTACGGCTCTCTGATGGGCGGGTGACCTCTGTGGTGGGTGAGATGCGGGAGCGGGCTGTGGAGTTTTATACTGAATTGTATAGGGCAGAAGTGTGTGATCCTATGTGTGCTCAGGTCTTGTTCGCAGGAATCCCTAAGCTCTCTCTGGCACAGAGGGATGAAATGGACATTCCTCTGTTGTCACATGAACTGGCAGAGGCCGTAACCTAGATGTCCCCCGGTCGTGCACCGGGGGTCGATGGACTCCCAGTGGAGTTTTATAACAAATTCTGGGGAACAATTGGACAGGACTTCTTTTGCGTGTTGCGTGAATGCGTCGGGTAGGAGAGTTGCCGATGAGCTGCCGTCGGGCGGCTCTGACTCTCCTGCCCAAAAAAGGGGACTTGTGTGAACTTAAAAACTGGAGGCCTGTGGCATTACTCTGTGCGGACTACAATATATTTGCCAAGGTCCTCTCTAACAGACTGAAGTCCCATTTGGACTCGATAGTACATAAGGACCAAACATATTGTGTACCGGGAAGCGGACAACTTGTTCTTAAAACCTCTTTGGGCTCAAGGGGCAGTATTGAGTAGCCAGATAAAAGGTGCCCATTTCAAAAAGGCCTCGTACTCAATTCTTGCTCGTACAATATGCATATTATTATTACTATTGGATAGAAAACACTCTCTAGTTTCTAAAACCGTTTGAATTATATCTGTGGGTGAAACAGAACTCGACTTAGAGCAATTTTCCTATGTGTATGTCAGAATGCAGAATTTTGCTGGCTGTTCTGAGACCTGTGTATTAATTTGCCTGTCCTCTATTGGTTGAGATGCACTGCATACGCCTTCCCCTGGGTGTCAGCGAATAGGGAGACTTGAAATGGAGTTTCTACGTAGTTCCCAAAGGTTATAAATTGCTTGGAACCGAAATGTCCCATCTTTCCACTCTTCGCTCTGACGCAGGGAGGGTCTTGGCATGTCATGTTAGAAGCTCTTGTTTTAGCTCCTAGTTATATCCGGCTCTGTTTTTATTCGATATAGGTGTTAAAGACATCGTAATGTTGTTATTTTAAACCGAATTATATCAGTTTATGTCAGTATATTGCGATTTTCGGGTATTTATTTTCGTGACGTTGTAGGAAGTTGGGTATCTCTGGCCCACATGGCTATTGTTTACTGCTAATTGCAACATTGAAGACGACGTTCTCCAACCTAGCAACGATTCTTTTGGACAAAGGACACCTTTCCCAAGATTCTGATGGGAGTTCATCCAAAAGTAAGAACTATTTATGCTGATAATTCATTGTTCTGTTGGAAAAAGTAAAATGCATAAGACGCCATTACTTGCAGTGTAGCCTTGCTTTATCGCACCCTGCATTGCGCAGTAACGTTAATTTTAAAAATGTAATTCAGCGATTGCATTAAGAACTAATTTGTCTTTCAATTGCTGTCCAACCTGTATTTTTTTAGTCAAGTTTATGAATAGTTTTCGATAAGAATAGGGGCCTTTCCAAGATGGCGCCGGACAGATTGCTTGAGTATTTGGACACTATTTTCATTGTATAAGCACGATTTGTGCCGCTAAATATGCACATTTTCGAACAAACTCTATATGCATTGTGTAATATGATGTTACAGGACTGTCATCTGAAGAATTCTGAGAAGGTTAGTGAAAAAATTTATATATTTTGGTGGTTTCTACGTTATCGCTATTTTTGCCTTGAATCAATGCTGTTGTTATGTTTGCTATTGTGCTAAGCTAATATAACGCTATATTGTGTTTTCGCTGTAAAACACTTGATAAATCGGAAATATTGTCTGGAATCACAAGATGCCTGTCTTTCAATTGCTGTACACTATGTATTTTTCAGAAATGTTTTATGATGAGTATTTAGTTATTTGGCGTTGGTGTCTGTAATTTTTCTGTCTGCTTTCGGTGCAATTTCTGACTGTAGCTGCAATGTAAACTATTATTTATACCTGAAATATGCACATTTTTCTAACAAAACATATGCTATACAATAAATATGTTATCAGACTGTCATCTGATGAAGTTGTTTCTTTGTTAGTGGCTATTTATATCTTTATTTGGTCGAATTTGTGATAGCTACTGATGGAGTAAAAAACTGATGGAGTAAGAAAAGTGGTGTCTTTTGCTAACGTGGTTAGCTAATAGATTTACATATTGTGTCTTCCCTGTAAAACATTTTAAAAATCGGACATGTTGGCTTGATTCACAAGATGTGTACCTTTCATATGCTGTATTGGACTTGTTAATGTGTGAAAGTTAAATATTTAAAAAATATATATTTTGAATTTCGCGCCCTGCACTTTGAGCTGGCTGTTGTCATAAGTGTACCGACGTCGGGCTTGCACGCCAAACAGGTTAATTAGGGACATGTTGGACTTGTCGAGACGTTCTAATGTGAACTTTGGACTGGTCTCTTTAGATCAAGAGAAGGCTTTTGATAGAGTGGACCATGAGTATCTGTGATGTCTGTGTTTGGGTTTGGGAAGAGTTTTGTGACCTGTGTGAAGCTGTTGTATGCTGGGGCGTCATGTATGGTTAAGGTGGGAGGGAGGCTCAGTAGGCCAGTCTGGGTGAGACGGGGCATTAGACAAGGATGCCCTCTATCTGGGCAGTTATACACACTAGCCATTGAGCCTTTTTTAGGACTGCTACGCAGGAGACTGCAGGGAGTGTGCTGGACAGGCATGGATGTGGTGACAGGAATAGCAGTGTCAGCATATGCAGATGATGTTTCTGTGATGGTCAGGGATGGTCAAGATATGCAGGCACTAGAGACCAGTCTGAAGGTGTACGAGGGAGCTTCATCAGCCAAGGTAAACTGGGGCAAGAGCAAAGCTCTGTTATGTGGGGCATGGGGGGATAGGGCTCCTCCTCTGCTTCCAGGGGGTTTGCTGTGGGGTTGTGAAGGGCTTAAAGTGTTGGGGGTGTACCTGGGCTCGGAGAAGTGGGTAACGAAGAACTGGGAGGAGCTGTCACAGGCAGTGGTGTCAAGACTAGCCAGGTGGAGGTGGCTCCTGTCCCAAGTGCCATATAGAGTGAGGGTGCTGATAATTAACAACCTGGTGACATCTTCCCTGTGGCATAAACTGGCTGTCCTCAACCCCCCCTGCCGGTCTGCTCGCAGACCTGCAACGCAAGCTGGTGGACTTCTTTTGGTCGGGCCATCACTGGCTGAAGGCAGCAGTTTTGTGGAGGACAGGGCCTGGTGGAACTGGAGAGCAGGATGGCTGCTTTCCGGCTAAAGGCAGTGCAGAGACTGCTGTACCATACTGATGTTGGCTGGAGGGAACCAGCATGCGCGCTGCTGAGGAGAGCTGGCGGATTAGGGTTGGACCGGCAGCTGTTCCTCATGAAGCTGGAGAGGCTGAGTACAGCAGGTCTCTCAGATTTTTACTCTGCAATGCTGAGGGCCTGGCAGCTGCTAAGGCCCACACGAGAAGGGGGTGTGGAGCCTGGGCTGTGGGTGTGGGAGGAGCCTATCTTCCACAATCCAGTCATCCCTTTGAGATCGGTTCAGTCGGCCACCCTGCAGAGGCAACTGATGGCAGGGGGTTTACAAAGGCTGGGTGACCTGAGACTGCTGGGAGAGGAGGGGTGGAAAACCCCGGAGGTCATGGCGCAACAAACAGGAATAACGTCTCTTAGGCTGCTGGAGAGATTCCTGGAGGAGATCCAGGAGGCACTGTCTGAGCCAGTAAGGGGGATGTTTGAGAGGCCAAAGGGAGAGGGGCCACCAATGTTTCAGCCACTGCAGGTGACGGCAGAGACTGGAGACTGGCAAGGGGGTCTGGAGGACTTGTTAGATTTTAACACTCCGAGCCTGGGGGAGTTTGAGGGTGTGGGAGGTAAAGCCCTCTACAACCTCTGCGTTAAGGTTAGGAACATTAGAAGCCTAACAGGAGTGAAGGCACATCAGTGGCAGGGGTTATGTGGGGAGGAGAGTATGGTGGGTTTTAGATGGAGGGGGCTCTACAAACCCCCAGTACCAAGGAGGTCAGGGGACCTCCAGTGGAGGGTTCTTCATGGAGCCCTGGCCACTAACAGCTGGTTGGCACGGGTTGAACCGGGAATCGGCCAGGGGTGTCCTTTCTGTAAAATGAAAGAAACTGTGATTCATGTGTTTTCTGTGTGCACCAGGTTAATGCCATTAATGACTCTGTTGGAATGTCTGTGTGAGAGGTTGGGGGTGGTTTTTGCTGTTGGGATGTTTATAATGGGATACAGGTATTCAAGTAAGGAGAAAGCCAAATGTGTTTTGTTGAATTTTCTGTTTGCTCAGGCAAAGTTAGCTATTTGGCTAACAAGGAGGAACAGGGTCAAAGGTGGGGGGATAACAGACCCTTTACTATTGTTTAATGGGATGGTCTCTGCGCGCCTTAGGGTTGAGTTTGAGTTCTATAAAATGATAAAATGTGTGGAGATGTTTGAGGAGATATGGTGTGTTGGGGGGCTGTCTGTATAGCTGGGGAAGACGTTTTGGATATACGGTTGTAGGAGTGGGTATTGTTTTGGGTATTGTGATGGTGGTTTGTATCATGTGGTAGATGGAAAGGTGAGTATGGTACATGTATGCAGTACAGGATATATTTTGGGGTTTTATTTTAGGGGGGGGGGAGTTTTAAATGAAATGAGAATGTTTCAGTAAAGAAAGACCAAAAGTCTGTCTCTCTCTCTCTCTCTCTCGCTCTCTCTCTCTCTCGCTCTCTCTCTCTCTCGCTCTCTTTGTGTAGATAACAGGTACTGTATATTTGCTGCTGACTCCTAAAGCCATTAGGCTAGTTTAATGAGACGGTACATAGAAAGCTTTGGAAGCTCCAAATGAAATTGGAGTTAAATGTCAACTTTGTAATGAGAAAATTGGGGGAAGTTGTCCACAAGGCATTCAGCTTAAATACAAAAATGCAATTCTACAACCCGTTTTTGTCAGAATTGAGTTTCAACTCTTTTAAGAGTAAATGTAAAATAAGATAGAAATAACAAGGAGAGAAGAGAAGTGGTGTTTTTTGCTGAGAGACATGTGGAATACAAATGGTGTTTGGCCAGGCAGGCAGTATTTTGAATGCCAGTGGTGCATGCATGCATTCATCTCATTTCTGGTGAATATGGCTCCTCTTCACACTCACATGACAACCTGCTGTCATCTGAAGTCCTTCATCAGCAATTTATCAGATTCAATGATGACCTACGTATTATACAGAGGGGGGAGATGGACAAAGAGAGAGGTGTGATGGTAGCATTTGGAATGACCCCCATTGACTGGGAAGGACACACATAGGGAGTAAGAGCGTAGAGAGAAGAGGAAATGGTGACTGGCTCCCAAAGGTACTAGTAGCTTCATTAGGAAGGCCATAATGATTCCCAACACAAGTGTGCATCTGAGCTGATTACGCCATCCAGCATGAGCAGGTAATTAGACAAATATTGTTAGTGTGGCACAACTGACAGAAACACAGTGTGCAGCGTGAGATAACAAAACTCAACCTGAAAACAGGTTTCGAAACTAAGCTTGCAATACATCTCCATAGGAACTATGAATGTTAGTTTTCATCCATTGATTTCTCGGCTTCAAATACGTAAGACATTATATCGACTGGATCAATACAGAAGAATAATAATCTCTCTCCTTAGGACGATATATAGGTCAAGGGAGGAGGTGTGGTGTTTGTAGTGTCAGATGTTTCGAATATATATATATTTTTTTGTTTAACCTTTATTTAAGTAGGCAAGTCAGTTAAGAACAAATTCTTATTTACAATGACGGCCTATCCCGGCCAAACCCTCCCCATAACCTGGACGACGCTGAGCCAATTGTGTGCCGCCCTATGGGACTCCCGATCACGGCCGGTTGTAATACAGCCCGGGATCGAACCAGGGTCTGTAGTGACACTTCTAGCACTGAGATGCAGTGCATTAGACCAGATATGGATAGCTAAACTGCAGCAGCAGGGAAATCATTATTGTTCACCAATAGCCTATGATTTAAAGGAGACAAATAATGAATGTGTATGATGGCTAAAGGCAATGTTATTATGCCTTTGTCACACCTGAGTGAGATCTAAATATAGCCAGGAAGCTGCCTGGGAGAGTGGAGGGGATGATTACCTGGGATCAGTGTCACCAGTGGAAGAACGGACAGTCACATAAGCAAGGGACTGGGGGTTTAAATATAGGCCTGCCACAAAAGTGTTATTCTCCTGGGCCTGCAGGAAAACTTAGCAGTTCAACCAGAGTTCATTTCTACCATAGAAGAGGTGACATCACAGAAAAGAGCACATAAGTGTTTCTCTGCTCTTCTCTTCTTAAAATACTAGTCTTGACTCTCTACATTTAAGTATATATTTGTAGGATGTTCTCCAAAAGATAGAAGATTACTCCCTTCCCTTCAATATCAAACTCACTTTTAAAGGCAAAATGTTTTAGGAAGCTCAGCAAATTTATATTGATTGAATTTCCACTAGAAATGAAAATGTGTTTCACAGTCAAAAAAACATATAAATCAGTCTTGAGCACCTCCTACTCCATTTGATGGTTTTTTCGTCAGTATTTAACAGCCTTTGAAATCCATGGAATGACAACCTTTTTCCATATGCTATGTATGGAAAATAAAACATTTATGGAGACCCAGAAACTCTCCAGACAAACACTTTTAGTCCATCACTGGTGTTCTATAGCAGTTCTGCTTGAATATAAACTATTTCCCTGTTATCTATCCATGTTTGTCAAAGATTAAAGACCAAAAATGGACATGGCATACAATATATTGTACTCTATCAGTAATGACACTGAAGAAACCAAAAATACCCCAGAAATAAATATTGACACCCAACTACAGCACAGTAGCTACATACCCTGCACCCTGCACCCAAAAACATATCAGTGCCTCTGTTCAGCCTGGCATGGAATGGTAGTCTTCAGAGATGGTAGTGAAAGAGAGGCCTGACGACTGAGATGGAAGCAGCGAAGTGTCAGTGCTCCAGTGATTTACGGTTTCATTAATGGACAATTAAGAGGCCTCCTATTAAAAACATTATAATACCAAAAACCAACAAATGATTAGTAGATAATCACGTCCTCATCTCAAACGGACTCCTTAATATTGGCCAGTCAGTCCCCGATTTATTCTGTTAATAAAAGTGTTTGCAAACATTTGATTGCTAATTTCAACATGAGCAGGTGGTGGTGTACTGTAGACTTCACGGTTGTAATATAATTTCATTGAGCTAACTCAAAATATATCTTCAAAGCCATTTTGATTACATTACCCTCATCTATTTTCCTTTTCATTCTCTTTATTCTCTGCCAAATTGTCAGTCATATCTGCATAAATCATCACCAAGGTCCACCAAAGAGCAAAAGTAACTTGAGGAAACAGAGAAAAGTTTGTCCATCTACAGAAACGTTACTTATTTCTACAGTAAAGGAGTTATTTGGGGACAGTCACCCTCTCCTGAAAAACACACAACTGGCACTCAGATCTGCGACTGGCTCCCCTGACGGCCATAAAAAGCATTCATTAACATCAAAGCCTTCTTTTTCTTAATTACCCTTGCGCAGTGCTCACCCTGCCCTTCTCTGCAGCACTACACTGCTGCCTAATTAGATTAAAGCTATTTTTAGCCCCAGATCTGGATTTACTCTGCGGTATAGTCCTGGCATTTTGTTTCAGATGTATCCCCTTGTGTAATTATTGTAACCTTTATTTAAATAGGCAAGTTAGTTAAGAACAAATTATTATTTACAATGATAGCCTAGGAACAGTGGGTTAACTGCCTTGTTCAGCGGCAGAACAACAGATTTTTACCTTGTCAGCTCAGGGATTCAATCTAGAAACCTTTCGGTTACTGGCCCAATGCTCTAACCACTAAGCTACCTGCCACCCCGTATGATCTGTTGTATGACCTGTTGGTTATTCCAACTGATTATTCTGATTACCATACCACAATAATAATCTCTCTGACTACATGAATGAAGGGAAATAGTAATGATACAATAAATACAGTATATCTGTCACATTTCTGAATGTCTTTAAAATATCGATAACATTGAGAAATGCATTCTAGCCTATAGTTCTAAGCCTAGTGGAAAACTGGTTATGCCTGGACATTGAATTAACACATCAATTCAATATACTTTTTACTTGTGTATACCGTGTTATCACAGCAGGTTCAAGGTTCCTATCATCAGATTACAAACCAGTACTTATATCAACCCACAACCATTTATCCAAGCATCCAGCCATTCATCCCAGATCAACAGTAAGCGCCTTATGACTCAATCCCTAAAGGCTGGGGGATTTCTTGACCTTTGTGGAAAACATGAATGCTAAACTGCTGTACTATAGGGGTGAGTTTTCTGTGCCCTTTAAAGACTCATATCATTTCCTCTGGTGGGAGCATCTCTGTATCTCTGAGTAACCCTGTCCTTGGCTCTCTAGCAAAGGTCATATAGATGGAATGGATGCAGAAAAACAGGATTAGAAATAGTGACCAATTTATATGATAATTATTCAAAGATGCACTATCCTGAGCAACTGCTATTCCTTTCAGCTGCTTGTTTAGCAAGAGCAGAATAATTATGGAGATGAAAAGCGGTCTAATTACCGTAAGCAGCTTTAGCATTCAGAGTATCATCAGAGCAGAGCATCAGTCTTATCAGTGATACAAAAACATAAACATATGTATACACACAGATACACACAAACACATTCACGAACACACACACCTTTCTTTTTTATCTACTCTAGCATCTGTACAAAGGATGTACAGTGCCTTCAGAAAGTATTCATACCCCTTGACTTAGCCCACATTTTATTGTGTTACAATCTGAATTCAAAATGGATTAGATTGTTTTTTTTATCTCAACCATTTACACACAATACCCCATAATGACAAAGTGAAAACGTGTTTTTAGAAATGTTTGCAAATGTATTGAAAAATAAATACAGAAATATCACATTTGCATAACTATTCACACCCCTGAGTCAATACGTGTTAGAATCACCTTTGGCAGTGATTACAGTTGTGAGTCATTCTGGGTAAATCTCTAAGAGCTTTGCACACCTGGATTGTACAATATTTGCACATTATTCTTTAAAAAAGTCTTCAAGCTCTGTCAAGTTGGTTGTTGATCATTGCTAGACAGCTAATAAATAAATGTTCATGAAATACCACCACCGTCTGTTTCCTTGTTGAGAGTCAATTGGCACATGCGCATCTGCAAAACAGCGGTACCAAGTAGGCCTAGCAAACAAAATATCAGATCAATCTATATTTAGGCTAGTTACGTTAACAGCAAACAAACGCAGTAAACAATGAGCAAATAGTTGGTGGTGTTATTTGATTAACGTTTATTGAAAAAGTATGGATTTCAGCAAACAAAGTAAGGCACGCAACTACAGAGGACAAACATAGGTACAAGGTGGGCATCTCACAATTGCCATTTTTTGAAGTATTGACCTTGGGCAAATGGATGTAGTCTGAGCTAGATTCCACAAAGCCTTGTCACAGCTCCACTCCATTGGTGAAGTTCATCAGAAACTTCCTTCCCCATGGAGTGGAGTTTAGTCCAATAATTGGTAGTCAAGCTAACACATTTTTGCTCCCTATGACAGCTAACGTTTTAAAACGTTTAGGCGTATTTTGTTTTACTGGTTATTTTTTCAATCTCTCTCTAGCTCAGGCCGTTATCCCCACCTGCTTCAAGATGTCCACTTTCATCCGCGTGCCCAAGAACGGGAAAGGAACTGAAGTGCTATGAGAGGCTAGTCAAACACCACATCAACACCTCCCTCCCCGACACATATTACTTCCTCCACACTGATCCTCAACACGGAGGCCCCACAAGGGTGCATCCTCAGTCCCCTAATGTACTCCCTGTATACCCACAACTGCCTCACACAGTTCCAACTCCATCATCAAGTTTGCTGACGACACGACAGTAGTAGGCCTGATTACCAACAACAACGAAACGGTCTACAGGGAGGAGGTAGGCACTCTGACGGCATGTTGCCAGGTAAACAACCTCTCCCTCAACATCAGCAAAACAAAGGAGCTGATTGTGGACTTCAGGAAGAACCAGTCTTTGCACGCCCCCATCTTCCTCAACAGGTCACTGTGGAGACAGTAAAAAATGTCAAGTTCCTCGGCGTACACATCTCCGAGGAGCTGAAATGGTAAAACCATACAGACATCGTGGTGAAGAAGGCACGACAGAGATTCTTCAACCTCAGGAGGCTGAAGAAATTTGGCCTGTCCCTGAGGGCCCTCACAGTTCTACAGGAGCACCATCAAGAGCATACTGTCAGGCTGCATCACAGCCTGGTACGGTAGCGCCTCCGCCGCTGACCACAAGGCAATCTGCACGGCCCAATCTGCACCTATCGCATCTTCCATAAGAACAAACAGGGCAGGAAGGGATATTGAGGGTGTGCAAATTGTATTTTCTGTTGAATAAATAAAATGAAATGTTCATCAAAATGTGCATCTTTCCAGAAAGCATCTGATTGCAGTTCTGGATTTGCTATGCTGCATTTTTTAAACAGAAATAGCAGAGATGATGTACTTTGGAAATATCAACTTGGATATGACGATGTTTGCCTTTCCGTGCCTTGTATAGCTTACTACTGAATATGATGTAAATGTATGCTCAGATATGTCACCTTCATGTGAAGAAGCACAATGATTTCCGGCGCCTGAACAGGTAAAATAACTCGGATTTGAGTCGGATTTAGCCCATTTTTTTATCAGACTAAAATGTCTATGATTCACATATCATGTAATGATATCTATTGAAATTATCTTTTTTTTTACGGATACATAAATTATCAGGTAATAACTACAGATATGCTAGATTTTAGAAAATATGTGGATTCGTTCATGCCTGAGTGTAAAGACCATTTTACAAATATGTAGGCAGGTGCACCAACATCAGGTGCGTGTCTTGAACTTATCTCCCCCGCAGATACAGTATTTCCCTGGACTCATACGGTACCAGGGAGGTCCGGATTGTTTTTTATAGGGCAAGGCAGCTCTAACCAACATCTCCAATCTCGTCTCATTGATTGGACTCCAGGTTAGCTGACTCCTGACTCCAATTAGCTTTTGGAGAAGTCATTAGCCTAGGGGTTCACATACTTTTTCCAACCTACACTGTGAAAGTTTAAATGATGTATTCAATATAGACAAGAAAAACACAATCATTTCTTTGTTATTAGTTTAAGCACACTATGTTTGTCTATTGTTGTGACTTAGATGAAGATCAGATCAAATTTGATGACCAATTTATGCAGAAATCCAGGTAATTCCAAAGGGTTCACATACTTTTTCTTGCCACTGCACGTCTCGTGTCTGAAAAGTTGAATTTCGAATCCACTTTGTCTCTATACAGACGTTTTGCCTGTTTTATTGCCTGCAGAGGGAATAACTACACTGTTTGTATTCTGCCATATTCCCAGTCACCTTGCCATGTTTAAATGCGGTGGTTCGTGCTTTCAGTTATGTGCAAATGCTGCCATCTATCCACGGTTTCTGGTTAGAGTAGGTTTTAATAGTCACTGTGGGCACAACATCTCCTATACACTTCCTGATAAACTCAGTCACTGTATCAGTATATACGTCGATGTTATTCTCTGAAGCTACATATCCCAGTCCGCGCGATCAAAACAATCTTGAAGCGTGGATTCCGATTGGGCAGACCAGCGTTGAATAGTTCTTCGCACGGGTACTTCCTGTTTGAGATTCTGCCTATAGGACGGGAGGAGCAAAATGGAGTCGTGGTCAGATTTGGCAAAGGGGGGGGGGGGGGAATTAGCAAGTAATATACTCGGAAGCGGTGGCTGGTGTGCACACCTAAGTCGAACTAGAAGACCAGAACTAGAAGTACCTCTCCTTCGCCGACGTTGTTTTGGGTCGGCCTCTGGAATCAGTTCAATTGCCCTGGTGGGTGCGAACAAAGGATCCGCTTTGGGAAAGTCTTATTCCTGGTCATAATGCTAGTAGCGCTGGTGAGTTACCGCTGCTCTGATATCCAATAGTTCTTCCCGGCTATATGTAATAACACAAAACATTTTCTGGGTTAACTTCTTCTGGTTGCAAGCCCGAGGCCGGCCACAATATGACAACAGCCACTTCAAGTGCAGGGCGCGAAATTCAAAATATATTTTTTAGAAATATTTAACTTTCACACATTAACAAGTCCAATACAGCAAATGAAAGGTACACATCTTGTGAATCCAGCCAACATGTCCGATTTTTAAAATGTTTTACAGCGAAAACAGCACGTATATTTATGTTAGCTCACCACCAAATACAAAAAAGGACAGACATTTTTCACAGCACAGGTAGCATGCACAAAGCCAACCTAACTAACCAAGAACCAACCAAACTAACCAACAAACAACTTCATCAGATGACAGTCTTATAACATGTTATTCAATAAATCTATGTTTTGTTCGAAAAATGTGCATATTTCAGGTATAAATCATAGTTTACATTGCAGCTACAATCTGCAATTGCACCGAAAGCAGACAGAATAATTACAGACACCAACGTCAAATACCTAAATACTCATCATAAAACATTTCTGAAAAATACATAGTGTACAGCAAATGAAAGACAGGCATCTTGTGATTCCAGCCAATATTTCTGATTTCTTAAGTGTTTTACAGCGAAAACACAATATAGCGTTATATTAGCTTACCACAATAGCCAGAAACACAAGCCATTCCCCAGTAGCAAAAGTTAGCGATCGTAACAAACCAGCAAAAGATATATAATTTTTTTTCCGAAAATGTGCATATTTAGAGCTGAAATCAGTGGTTATACATTGTGCTAACGTAGCATCTTTTTCCCACAACGTCCAGATATTTTTCTGACACTTTTTCTGACACACATATTCTGACCAAATAGCTATTCATAAACATAACTAAAAAATACATGTTGTATAGGAAATGATAGATACACTAGTTCTTAATGCAATCGCCGTGTTAGAATTCTAAAAATAACTTCATTACGACATCCAGCTTAGGTATAGCGAGAGAGTACCCAAAAGCTGGGCGCAAACGACTAGCACAACATGTTCGAAAGATATATGAAATAGCATCATAAAATGGGTCCTACTTTTGCTGATCTTTCATCAGAATGTTGTACAAGGGGTCCTTTGTCGGGAACAATCGTTGTTTGGATTTAGAACGGCCTTTTTCCCTCTCGATTTAGCAAGCACACTTGCCAAGTGGCGCGAATCTCTCCATGTCAACAAACGGAAGAGAACGGAACACGGCAAAACTCCCGGAAAAATTTCAATAATCTGATTAAACTATATTGAAAAAACATACTTTACGATGATATTGTCACATGTATCAAATAAAATCAAAGCCGGAGATATTAGTCGTCCATAACGACAGCTTATCAGAAGGCAAATCCAGGTCCCTTGACGCGCTCTCCAGAAAACAGGAAACTGGTGACACGTCATACAAAGAGCTATTATACGAGCCCAGATCAAGTTACACACTCCATTTCTTCTCTCACTCCTTGTCGACATCTAGTGGAAGACGTATGAAGTGCATCTAAACGAATAAATATCAAGGACTTTAATAGGCAGGCCCTAGAAGAGAGCATCGATTTCAGATTTTCCACTTCCTGTCAGGAAGTTTGCTGCAAAAGGAGTTCTGTTTTACTCACAGATATAATTCAAATGGTTTTAGAAACTAGAGAGTGTTTTCTATCCAATAGTAATAATAATATGCATATTGTACGAGCAAGAATTGAGTACGAGGCCGTTTGAAATGGGCACCTTTTATCCGGCTACTCAATACTGCCCCTGCAGCCCAAACAGGTTAATAACGTAAGATATAATACATAACAAAACAAAGGATCAGAGAGTTCATCTAGTACGGAAAGCATAAGCTACAGCTAGGTAGCACTGCAGTGTATAAAATGTGGTGAGTAGTTGACTCAAAAAGAGAGAGAGTCAATAGTTTAACAGTTTTGAACATATTAATTTCTTCCAAAACTAAGGAGAAGCAAAAGAGAAATATAGAGAAAGACACATTTTTTTTCATTCCACCGATTCTGTTGAAAAATATTTAGCAAACAGAAAAAACATACATGAATTTGTCTAATAGTGTCACGACCTGACCATAGAGAGCTTTTTATGTCTCTATTTTGGTTTGGTCAGGGTGTGATTTGGGTGGGCATTCTATGTTCCTTTATCTATGATTTGTATTTCTGTGTGTTTGGCCGGGTGTGGTTCTCAATCAGAGGCAGCTGTCTATCGTTGTCTCTGATTGAGAACCATACTTAGGTAGCCTTTTCCCACCTGTATTTGTGGGTAGTTGTCTATGTGTAGTTGCATGTCAGCACTCTGTTATTTATAGCTTCACGTTCGTTTTGTTGTTTTTTGTTAGTTTGTTTAGTGGTTCATTTGTTAATTTAAAAAGAATGTATTCACATCACGCTGCGCCTTGGTCTCCTCACTACGACGAACGTGACAAATAGAAACTCTTGTTTGCAACTGTTGGACTAACGATTACACCCTATATCAGATGGATGTAGGCAAGAGTTTGCAAAGCAGTATTGAATGCCACTGTCTGTCCATGTGTCACTGTCTGTCACCTCACATTTGTCTCTCGACCTGTGTGCACCTACATTGTAAACTTTCATTCATAGGCTAGATTGTAGCAACCTCAAGATGGATATAGGGAAAATTTGAGTTTCATGTAGTAGCCTAAACCTATCGCTGTTACATTGAACCGGGTGAATGGAAAATGAATGAGTGTCATCTGATATGCTGTAATAGAAATAAGGCCATTCTCATGAAAATAAATCATCCAACCTCATCTTAAACGTATAAATGTTTGGAGACAGGCGCAGGAGTTCATAATAGGGGGGTTTAATACTCCACCCAAAATATACAACATGCCACGAAAAGGCACGAGGACGAAGCCCAAAACAAACACGTATACAAAAACACAGGGATGTAACCCAAACAAAAGAGTGAGGTTAAACTTCTAATAAATACACGGGGACGAGACCCGTAATAACAAATGCACAACAATACACGGGACGAGGCCCGTAATAACAAGTGCACAATACACGCAGCACGAAAGCCGAAATAACAATGCAGAAGTATTCACAGACCAACGGACATGGGAACAATAACCGACAAGACAATGGTGAACAAAGGGCACATATACAATTACTAATCAGGGGAATTGGAATCAGGTTTGCGTAATGAGACAGTTAAGTGACGCCTAGAGGCGTGCTCAGCAGTACCAGGGGAATCCGTGACACATAGGCCTATTTAGGAAGTACATTTCCTTGGAAAGATAACTGCCCCGTGCTTCTACGCCCATACATAGGCTGTAGCCTACTCTATTTAATTGAGACTACACACTCACCTGATCTCGCAGATATGTCTACTGAACAGGAAGCAGCAAGAATGATGACAGCAACACTTGCTAAGTTTTGCATAGGCCTATAGGATATAGCCTACCTTTTAGGGGGACAATTTGCAGGAAGAAACAAATAAATGGGAAATCAATATTTATTGAAAATGAAAAGGCACAATGCTCAATTACCGTAGTAGCCTAACCTATGTGCACATTGTTCCTTTTCAATGATGATAAAAAAATGTTAATGCACTTTGACTCACGTTGGTTGAGCACCTTCCACTTCTTTCCATTATAAATATTTATTTACAGACATTGTATTAAACTACAGTCTAATCATATTTAAGTTAATTTCATATTCAAGTTAACTGCCACTTGGTTCTCCGCCCATGTAGGCAGCCTACTCTATTTCAATGAGACCACACATACCAGGCACACTTGAACTCTCACAACCAACTAGGAAAAGGTAGGCTACTGAAGTTGAAACAGCGAAGTATGTGAATAATGCGAAGAATATGTGCTTTTAATACAATAGGTAGGCTAACGCATACAAAGCAGAAAGAGGAACGTTTCCAAATAAGCTGTGGGGCAACAAAAATATTTTAAATCCCGCTCCTGCTGCAGCATGAACAATGCTGACCGCGCCGCAATAATCTCTTTTGGGTCCTGCAGGTCCCGAAGGCATCCCGCAGGAATGCAGCCCTCTAGTGCAGTCAGTACACAAAACTATGCTCGTGTCTTAGGATGATCAGATGGTGACAGGGGTCCCAGCAGGGTCAGACAGCCAGGGAAGACCTTAAAGCTACAGTCTGGGATCTGGGAATAATGGTCATTTCAATTATTGAACCACTGATTCTATTCTTGGATAATATAATGTATAAAAGTACACCAAGGAAATTATTTGTCATGCCTCATTTTAGGAGGATCAGATGGCGACAGGGGCCTCAGCAGGGTCAGGCATCCAGGGAAGACCAGTATGTGGCGGAGTTGAGGTGAATTTTTGCAGAAACAACACTTTATTCTCTCTGTGCAGCAAACACTGGACAAGCCAGATGCTATTTTAAGGCAGTCTGACAAACCTCAAGATTATTTCCAAACTGTATCAAGGGTTGATAGAGGCTTTTCCTGATTACAAAAAATGTCAAACAAAAATGTGAGGAAGATCTGGTTGTCACACCCTGATCTGTTTCACCTGTCTTTGTGATTGTCTCCACCCCCCTCCGGGTGTCACCCATCTTCCCCATTATCCCCTGTGTATTTATACCTGTGCTCTCTGTTTGTCTGTTGCCAGTTCGTTTGTTTCGTCAAGCCTACCAGCGTTTTTTCCTCTGTTCCTGTCTCTCGATTATTCCTGTTTTCTAGTTTTCCCGGTTTTGACTTTTTCTGCCTGCCCTGACTCTGAGCCTGCCTGCCGTCCTGCACCTTTGCCTCACCTATCTGGATTACTTACCTCTGCCTACTCTGACCCTGAGCCTGCCTGCCGTCCTGTACCTTTGCCTCACCTATCTGCATTACTGACTCCTGCCTGTCCTTGACCTGTCTTTTGCCTGCCCCTGTTGGATTAATAAACTGTTGTGATACTGGTAGAATGTACTATATGCCAGCGAAACTGAATTATATGCGTTCAGAAATGTAGTTCCTCTGCTGGAGGTGTAAAACACAATAATAATATTATTTGCATATGTTATGGTCTTGTGAAGGCTGGCTGAATTCTGGCAAACAGTATATTCTTTTATCCCAGCATGTCTACAGATTCTCCCTTCTCCCTGTTTTTGTTTGCTTGGAAATGTTGATACTGGAGACTGTTATCTGAAGAAACTGTGTAACCAAGCATTTATAGCGGCTAACAAATGCATTGCCATTAATTCGAGGGTTGGTTATCCTCCCACAATTTCAAGTTATGTATCACTAGATTTTATTTATTACAAGATTAAGGGTATGCTGGGCAACTTTCATAAGGTCTGGATTAGGGCTGTGGTGGTCACAGAATTTTGTCAGCCGGTGATTGTCAAGCAAATAACTGTCGGTCTCACGGTAATTGACAGTTAATTAACATATACACATTTAGCATCTCCTGGCATCCACACATAGCGTACAAGCCACTGATGCTGACCATGGGAACATCTCAATTTTAAAAAGTCTAATAAATCCATGCAATATAGCCTATACCTTCACAATAAATCCATTATTTATTTTAGACATTTATTTTAGACAGGTCTAAAGAAGCATGATATGAAGAAAATGTAGTCTATTTCAGAAGAACAGAATAGCATACTCTGAGTTGTCCTTATGTTAGGTCCTGATATAGGTATTCCAAAAGTCTGTGACAAGATTTGCTTAGAATTCCGTGGCATTATTTTATAATATAAAGTATACAATTGAACAATGCTGAATACAATAGAAAGGATATTTTGAGGGAGTGCGGACATGCGGCTATTCTGTGTTGAGCGGTTAACAAAGAAACAGGTATTCATATATGCTTAATTTAGAGTTTTTAATGTAACTTTAGTAGTTCTACAAATGTTGGCCTATATGTTTTGATTTTTAATACATTGTAAGGCTGCATGATGCGACTCTAATGATGATTTGAAAAATGGAGCTTGAAAGGCATGAGCTCTGCTTTGTTTTTTTTTGCGGCTGTACACACTACATCAGTCACTCATTCCTGAAACAAAAAAAAACAAAAAAACACATACACCTCAAATATACACTAACACACAGAAACAGCAAATCCTCCATATAATTAAACTCGTAGGACTAATAGTAGTGTAGAGCTCTTTTTACTTTCACACAATGTAGCTGGGTCGCCCCGTCCTGTCCCTAGGAGTCCATCACCCTGCAACACACTAACCCAACACACCCTACTCAGCTTTAGGTTCTTAGTGAAACATTCATTATTGGTTTCAGTTGTGTTAGGCCAAGGCCAGAGTGACAACCCACAGGATGGCAGACCACCAGGGCCAGCAAGGAGAGAGCTTTAGATGCCCAGATCCCCAGCCAGGTTATGCCCAGATTCCCCCCCCCCCCCCCCCCCCCCCCCCCACTTCTAAAACCAAAGTGGCGCCCCTGGTATCGGTTATGATGCAAAAGTTTTTTTTGCCTGGTCACAGACAGCTGATGTGTTGTGCAGTGAAGTCCACAAGCAAAGGGAAAAGGTGAGAGAGGAGGAGAGCATGTAGATGCAAGAAGGAATTACAACGAGCAAAGTGATCATGCTGTTTGTATGTGGCTGCTATGAAAGTGAACTGTGTTTGCATGTGATCAGGGGTGTATTCATTCTGCCAATTCTGTTGAAAAACGTTTCTTAAACGGAAATAAACAGAATGAAACGCGGATAAACATACCTGAATTTGTCCAATAGAAACTTTCATTTGCAATTGTTGGACTAAGGATTACACCCTAGATCAGCTAGATGCAAGCAAGAGTGTGCAAGGCAATATTGAATGTGTCACTGTCTCTCACCTTGATTACAAAAGATTATCCCGACCTATGCACCTAAGTTGTAAACTTTCATTCATAGACTAGCTAGGTTGTAGCAACCTCATGATGGGCATAGGGAAATTAGAATATCATATGGTAGGCTAAATCTACTGTCATAACTCTCCTGTGATGATCTGAAGGATCAGGTTACAGTGGGTCAGCTCTACAGCGTGCTCTCTCTCGTAGAGGGGGAGAGCGGGAAGTAGGCTGTTTTATGGCAGTCATAAAATACGCTGCCTTTATGCTCTGTAGTGTTCGAGATTGGAATGTAAATTGTGGAACACAGAGAGACCCTTGGACATTAAACGTTTGAATAATTTAACAATATTTTTATTTTTGAGAATGTGGGAGTGGTCCGTGGACACTTAAGGGACAGTCATGTCGAATTCGTTTAATTTGGTGATCTCATGAAGGACAGGAAACACATATTACTGTCCACTTCTCAATTATGGGGTTGATGTATATGTATATGAGTACATATGAAACTATTTGTGAAAAGATTAAATGTGATGTTAGCCTTCTAAATGAGAGTATGGGTTTCCATATGAACCAAATTAGTGGCCACGCCCACGTGAGCATAGACATTACGTTGGCGTCATGAACCGCCTTTTTCTCAGAAGTGTATAAAACCCACTCCAGACGAAATTTACATTAGACCAGAAAATATGGCACTGTCGCTACATGTTGGAATGCTTAAGAAATCTACAAACTGAAGTCAAACAACACCAGGACAGAGTCCCCACGTTGAAATGGCTACCACTCTATAGGCCCAGGAGACCAGACAGCATGTAGTGTTGGCTACACGGCTGGAAATGGTTAAACTCTGAGACTATCGATTACTACAGAATAAGAGCAAATCCTATACATAGAATTACTAGTCTGCAGTTGGAAATTACGTAAGTCTAGTACGAGAATACCGACAACCGCGGAAGCACCTATTCTATGCAACGACCATCTGTACGCCTGACGTAGGCATTAAAACAGACACTATCCAGAGCCGTTGAGAAAGCTACAATCACAAAAGACATTGTGACTTCTGGGGAAGTTAACCAGAGACTCTCTGATGAACTGACGCTCCAGCAGATGGACCGGCTATTCCAACAGAGAAGACAACAACGACAAACGGGCATAAATATATACATTGCAATTATTTTTAAATAAGCAGCTGTTCATGTGCAAAGGATTAGCATTTCAATGAATATAATTATCAACTGTGTGTAGTGAATCCGTTTTGTCTTTCCCACTCTTTATCTGTCCCCACCCCTTTCCATTGTCTACCAAGCCATCATATCGGTTTAGCCAACTAGGGACTTATCAATGCATTGTGTTAGTAACCAATAACTATATTGTTTGTTTATGTATTTCTGTGATTTGTTTAGTTGGTTAGTAAATAAATAATTAAGCCAATTTGTATATCACTGATTCATTATGGAGACTAGGGTTCATGCAGATATCCAAGGGTTTGCGACATTCAGAAATGAGACTAAGGTAATAATGATACATTAATAGAAGACTAATCGATAAGATATGAAAATATCTGATGAGTCAGTTCGGGAAATAGAGACTCTATAAACATTTTCCCGTGGTGCCCCGACTTCCTAGTTAATTAAAGTTTACATGATTAGTTTAATCATGTAAAAGTAATTACACATAGAGAATTGATTTGATAAAAGAACAATCTTCACATTTAATGATAGTCACAGACACGACACTCTCAGTGTTACATTGAGCTGGGTGAATGGAATATGAATGACAATCATCCAATATACTGTAATAGAAATAAGGCCATGATCATAAAAAAATGATCGTCCTCCTTCATCTTAAACGGCACTGACCGCCACTGATCCACAGTAAAGCCTATTGAGAGAAATGAATTAAACGTATTACTTAAACTTAACAAAGATATAATAGCAGTGATGGGCAATTTTTAACACAGAGTTAAACACAAAGATAAAATGTCCTCGAAGCACCGTCTTCTATAGACAGGAGGCCTATTGCTGTGTAAAAAGGGGCCACAGTCTACTTCCAGAAAAGCTGCGGACTAGATTAAATAAAATATAAATATTAATTTCCCCACAATATTCCAACATCGGCACCACTGGCTTTTTTCTGCCAGTGGTTTTAGTCTTCCGTGACCACTGGAAGGAGAGTCTCTCCCATCTCTAGGAATTTCAGTATGGAGTGCAAAACATATCGCCCTATTAAATCACTGTCTGGCCACGGATCCTGAATAAGGCAGAGCATGACGGGAGAGGAGCTCAGGGATCACGGAAGAGGGGGAGCTGTGTGGTGCTGTGAGTTTCCTGAATTTAACTCCCTCTCTGGGGATTTCATCAACCTAAACCATAATCCTTCCCCCCTCTCTCCCGCCCCCATATTTCTCTCTCTCTGCACTACATTGCACCTCATTTTATGACATATTATTAAAGTGGTCCATGTGTCTTTTTATGTATATTGACTAGGAAAATGCATTTACTAAATACAGTACAGTCATCTATTTCTTTAGCTCTTTTTTTAAAAGATACCTTGCTCCTGCTGTGTGTGACGTATATGCATGCTTCATCAAGCTTGACAATTTTTTAGGGAGGCCATTAACATCTTAAACAGGAGGGTTCAACCACAGGCGCGACATCATACATATCATATGAAGACCATTTAGTGCATGGGTTCATATTATTGGCCCGTTCTGAAAGGGCATTACATGTCATGTTCTTTTATAGACTCAGCATACTCATTCACTCACAGGAACTCTGTTACCGCACACACCTCAACATCCTCAATCACCACCAATTCTAGAGCACCACTAAAACATTAATTATTGTACAGTTCGTTAAATACTGTTGTGTGAAATGTATGGAGATCTCAGATTTTACAGTATGTTGCATATTTTGTATACGCAACAACTGTCACGTTCGTTATAAGGAGGTGACCAAAGCGCAGCGTGATGTGAATACATCTTCTTTAATGACAACGAAGAACAATAAACAAACTAATACAAAATAACAAAATGAACGTGAAGCTAAATATAATGAGTGCAGACATGCAACATCACATAGACAATCACCCACAAACCAAACTGGAAAATGGCAACCTAAATAGGATCCCCAATCAGAGACAACGATAAACAGCTGCCTCTGATTGGGAACCAATCCAGGCCACCATAGACCTACGTATGCCTAGACTACACACACAACCTAGACATACAAAACCCTAGACCAGACAAAAACACACATACCACCCTTGTCACACCCTGACCTAACCAAAATAATAAAGAAAACAAAGATAACTAAGGTCAGGGCGTGACAACAACATCTGATATTTACTCAGCCTGTTTGACAGCTAAGTTTATCAGAGAGTTAAGTTGATTGATTCATTCTAGTTGCAGACATGACATTCTACTACTGTTCCTCTTTCCTGGAAGATCTGGTTTGAGATAGATTAGTTAAGATTATAGGAATGACAGCACATAGGGAGACGCAGGGTTGCCTCTGGTACATCGTTTTGGCTGCTTCATTGATGTTATTTTTTCATGTTTCTGCTATGCAGCCACGTGAGCTCAAGTAAAAAATTTAATAAAAGCCCAGTACATTTAATGATTAAATTAAAATGTAAATGCAATGTGTCATAATGGACACTTCATGGGTAAACAGAAGCTAATCCCGCATTAACGTACACTCACCCACTATGACAAAATATGTATTGTATCTGTCTCTCTGAATTTCCAGATTTCAGCTTTTCCTTCTGGGAAGGCTGGGGATCAAATTCAGTATATTTGAGAAAACTGTGGTTATTTCTGCTGTGCACACATTGGGCTGTCTAAGGGAAGAACTGCATAGTAGGTTGCAGTATTATGCTGTAATGCACATTTAAGCCTATGTATGCTTATGAATTAAGGTTAGGTGTGGACATGAAGCTAGCCTCATTCTAGTTCAACCCTAACCCTTACCCTACAGCAACCCTAACCCTAGCTTCATGTCCACACCACGGCTCAACCCTTACCCTAACCGTAACCCTAACCCTAGTCTAGATCGTATAGTTAGGGTAACTGTCCAATCAGCACCATCTATTGCAGTGAAGAACCACACATCCAATCTGTTGGATGACAGGTCCATTGTATGTTGCGAGGTCATTTCAATAATGTAATTTTGTATTCAAGATCTACAATATAACATTGTGGCCCTCATCATGTAACCAATCATTGTCAAGAGGGTTTTGTTAGCAACAGTTAGCTAATGGACAACTGAATAATCTTTTTGGATTTAACCAGTTCTCAAGGACGTGTCCTCCAGTAGGATAATCATAGCATGCTGCTCTCTCCCTTATTACTTGAACTAACTCTCTGGTTCCTGTTGCTGGTAATTACTTGAAATATTGATTGTGAAGTTAAAAGACAGTAATAAACACATGCAATTAAAAAGCAATAGTGAGGGGTTTGTCAATTAACTGTGTACTGGAATTCCCCTGAGTTCCCAGGAGTTCTAAGGAAAGATTAGAGAAACAGCCATTTGCCCACCTTGAATGTTGTTTTAAAAGTGGTTACCTAATTCATGTATAATGGCTCCTTCACCGGTAAATGATTAGCCAGCATTTTCATATGAAGCGATTAAAGTTAGCATATCAATTCACATTAAATGGATTTGTGCCACAGAAACTATAGCAACAAGATAATTACGACTATGAATAGTCATTAGAATGGGATAATTGACAATGGGTGTAGTTGTAGAAATGCAATTACAGTGAAGTGTAACCTCTCTTGTACGTCCTGACGCTGGGGATTCCATGTGAATTATAACGTGCCATGTTGATTAGGGCCGATACCCCAGCATGCTGTCCTTTAATGGGATTACTTTGATTAAGTACCTTGTTTAATTGAAGTGGGTGGGCAGAGCTGAGGGGGCAGCATGTTCCTAGAAGGAGTCATACTATAATATACAGTTATAAAGATTATGTATTTTGTTGTGTATGTTCCAAAGGCTTTTAGTTCAGGAGAATATTCAAGCACCAACCTAATATTGAAACATGGTTAAAATTGAACGTAAAATATTTTTTTGCATCCTGTGTCTTTGTGCTGTTGTTGAAGAAACATATACATTCAGTCCCATTTGAGACAAGAAATATGCCAAGTTTGAAATCCTGCCTCGGTTCGTGATACATTAAAACCGGCATTCCATATACAGCAAGATTACATCTGTGGGTCCCTACACTCTCATTCCATCCCTCTTAAAATCCCATGTCAAATGTGTGATATGAAACTTCAAATAATGTGGTTTTCTTATTGCATTTGGCCATTGTTTATTACCCTATGTTGGATACTGAAGCGTAAAGTCATTTCAGGACCTCTATCGCTCCCACACACTTGATGCTGAGGGTGTCAGCATCAGCAATACTTCACAAAGGGGTTTATTGAAACATAAAAGGCAAAAGTTGTATTCTAACTTCTCAATGTAATGTTTTTTCAAGGGCATGTTAACACAGGCTTGTATTTTCAACTGCATTCACGCTGTTCATTTGTTCTCCACAACTTACAATATCTCACGCAGACTGACAACCTTCCAGGGGAATACATCGACTGGCTTGATTGATTTGTCTTTATTGAGTGCATTTAATACAATATTTCTTCTCAGAAAGTTACAACTACAAACTCTGACATACTCAGCACAATAAACAAATTTGTAACTGTACAATGACACCCCCAAACAAATGAAAAGATCCCTCCTGGTTGTGTCAAGTCTTATTTACAGTAGGTTGGATGAGTGTGTCCGTTCTCATGCTGCTATGTTGTGGCTTTCCAGTCTCAGTCCAGAGACATGGCTGGAGAAAAGAGCCACCAGTGAGATGTCTTTGAAAATGGAAAGGGGCCGTTTCACAATGGCGTACTCTGAAAATGTAGGGAAAATCTGTGTCTTGATCCAAGCAATCTACTTTTTTTGACGAGCTGGAAATATCCCATTCCTCAAAATGTAGATAAATACTGATTTTGAAAACAGACAAACCCCCCCAAAAAATTGGAGAAAAATTTCTCAAAACACTCCAAAAACAGCAATATCCTGGGAGACAAGTTTGTTTAAGTGGCAGGAGTATAGGAGAGCAAGGGAGTGAAAGTTCGAGTTAGGGTTTGGGCTAGGAGGTTTCTTATCTGCTGGGGGATTACTTAAAGTGGCACAATTACAAGGGGAGGTGAAGTCAATGTGACAATTAAACAGTCTAGAAAGTCAGCAATACCACCATAAAGTATGTCCACTTGAATAAGGAATGCGTCCACTTAGGAATAGGAATCTCTAAGTTTGCCTCAATGAGTCTGGGAGTGTCTGCATTTGCTGTTGGACCTTGACTTTTAATGAGACTGTCTGAATTACAGAAAGGCACTTTAAATGCAGAACACAGATAAGAGACCTCACAATGTCAGACTACTTTCACATTCAGTGCAAGTTCTCCAACTTCTCCCAGCTTTCATCTTCAAAATAACAACACTTTTTCCAATTCCACCAGTCTATTACCCGAATCAGTGGAGTGAAGCTGAACACTAACGTTCAACAGCTACCAAATTACTATTATAAAAAGGAAAACTTGAATAAGGACAGCAACTTTTTATGTGTCCCCACAGAATGAACAGATGTCTAATTTAGAAAGACTTAAAATTACATAATGACACTTTCTTCTTCAAAGTCTCTGCTTGAATGCAGGTGATACAATACTCTCAGTATTATGTTATCCATTAGGTACTGTTGAGACAAATTTGGCGAAAGTGTTTTTGTAACACTTAACCTGATGGGCCCTGACATACAGTACAGTCTGCTCTGTTCAGTAATAACTCTTTGTTGCCACCAATAACTAACTGTGAGGGGTTACCATGACACTGCTGAAGACAGCTCCTACTGTGATAGTAGTTAGAGAGACAATGATTTGTAATGGAGATGGCAGTTACTCTGTACATAGCTTCACATGCAGTCTAAGGCCTGCTGAGCAAATATGCACACAAATGAACAGTAGACACTTTTCAAAAGGTATTATGTTAGAAGGCTCCCACTTGTTACCCTGTAATCCATCATATTTGAGCTGGGTAATGAATTTGATGCTTCAGTTCCAGCGTCTAGGTCCCCAGAAGAACACAGCCACCCTCTTCAAGCTATTAACCTGCACTGTTCCAACAGCCCCCATCATCACCACACATCATTATGAGCTGATCGCAAATAGATGATGTCTATCATTAGTAGATATCAACGTAATTAAAAAAGGAGAGGAAGTACAAGGCAATGAAATGTCAGAATTTGATAGGAGAATGACCGGTCTGTAACGATCAGGATTCCCCCAGGCGTTTTGAACCTCATTCCTGCCACTTAATGGCTTGGCGTGGGAGGAAGTCACCTGTGTTAATTAAAAGGTAGCTTTGCAAAGTCCATCCCTATTACTTATATTCCCACTCTCTCTGTCATAATAACAACAACCTTCACTGACTTACAACATGCTTTTGACACAATTCTTTAACGCGCCTCGAGTGGCCCAGAATCAACACAGCATAGTCAACCCAACATGTCAAGCTGGGAAAGATGTTCTGTTGTCATATTTGAAAAGGAACTGGAAATGGTAGGTAACGTTCTAGGGTAGTAGTGTGGTGAAAGCACAAAGCACTTGAGACTGTCAATACAACTTTCAGATTTCATATAACCTTCACTGTCCCTGTAACATTTTTTCTTACCCTGGGTATTCGATGCACAACACTAGACACTTACTGACTCTTGCAGTTGTATGGGTTCAATGTCAATCTGGTCTCTGAAAGCCTAAAACATTACAAAGAGATATCTTATATGTATATATAAACAGTGTATCCTTTATACAGAATCAGTCATGTCGGTCTTTACCCCATGGATCTGCCTCCTATTGGGAAGAACTTCCAAGTGCCTCCATAGAAAATAACCCTTCATGACTACAACAATCCTAAACTATTCAGGTGAAACTAGCTGTTATTGCAAAAAATGCAAGCATAAAATTAATATCCATATAGTATTTACAAATCATCTTCAATATGAAGATTCATTTAAATAAGAAGTCAATCTACTTGTTTTGATTTTAATATCTTTTTTGTATCTTTTTTAAAATTTGGGTGACACCGTTTGATGCTGTTCTTTGGCTAAGTCATCCCATTGATCCTCACATAAAGTAGCACAGGTTTTTTACATTTTATTTTTAGCACTTCAAGACCATCTGTCACGGCAAGCAAACAAACGCTCTTGCATTTCCACTTGCTCTATTCTTCAGCAAAAAATAAGCCAACTTGATAGACTGCCGTGATTGAACCAGTGAAGTTGTTCTGAGGCAGAATCTTCTCTTATATCCCTTTGTACCTTCAGTAGACTAGAGGGCAGGTATCTTTCCCTCTGGTCTTGAGAAAGTGTGTGTTGGGGGCGTGAATGTTGTTGTTAGATCAAGGCTAGTGTCTCCACCCTGGTGTATTCTTTAGGGTCATCAGGAGTTCTACTATGGGTTCCATGGTGGTGGTGGTGGCACCCCTGTAGTCAGGCCATGGAGTTGGGGGACTGGGCCATCTGGTCCCTCATAGACTGGACACTGCTCAGGATCTTCTTCTGATGGCCGGCCAGGGTCACTCCTATCCTCAACAGGTCTCTGACAAACAGGACGAACAGTGTCAACAACAAGGTTGAGAGATGGAGGTGTTCACAGTACAGTACCTCATGTCTGTGTGTTTTCTCTTGGATAGAATTATTGGGCTATGGATATTCTCATTGTCTATGTATTAGTACACGCACAAACAATCACACCATGCACAAAGACAATGGTACAATATTTTGTCTGCTTGAGGCAGAGCAGAAATACCAACATGTAGGGATGGTTTCCAGCGCAGTAAACAATGTGCCAGATACACTCCCTGCTAGAGATAAGCACAATATATTTTTACTGTTCCCATTCATATGGTAATACACTGTTCTATTTACAATGGTAAGCCCAGAATGAACACAATTGGTTGAGGACTGCTGGGAATTGTTGCTGACTTGTACAGTAGCAGTCAAATGGACAACAACAACCTCAAGGCCATCTATTTGATCAGTCTGAACAACCAGCAGGTTTACATTTATTGTTATGTGTCTTGTCATGGAGCCAGAACTAAGCGATTTCTCCTTAATGAGCCAGCTGCAAAGTCAAAATGTACTGTATTGTAAAAATTCAGGAAAACAAAAATGTCCTTTTTGGTCTGAATTTAAAATTAGGGTTAGGCATTAGGGTTAGCAGTGTGGCTAGGGTTAGGGTTAAAATCAAATGTTATGACTTTGTGGCTGTGCCAGCTAATGACCACTCTGCAGAGCTGCCTCCAGAACAAGATTCATGACAAAAAATGCTAACCTGCAAACAACCAAAGGAAAGCCAATCATTTGTCCTACTTTAAATAATTTGTATTCGTGCCACTATCAAACCAAAGTAATTAGTAAGACCTTGGCGACGTAGACCTATCCAGAGCTCTGAATGCCTGGTGGATTTGAAGCATGACAGTCCTGAGCTCCTATGGACATTTACTGAAGGGATTATTCCTGTGTCTGAGCCAGGAGCATGATTCCCATTATTCTGAGACAGCTTTTTGAAGGTGGATGTGTGACTGCAATGGCCTGTGTGGCTGGTTGGCTGTCTCAGTGAACCTGATTGAAAATTCATTCCAGCCTGCCCCATTACGCTACATCTAGAAGAGTGCAAATCTAATTATAGGGGGATAATACTTCTGAGACCTTCTGTAATCTGTGACAAATGAGTGTGTTGCGTGCGCCGTTTGCGTGTGTGTGCAGGCAGGTGTATGTATTCCATGACTGCTAGTGTAACACTTCTCAAAAAAGTAATATTGGGAACCATCTACCTGATCAAGGGCTGATCAAATATTCTATTGCTACAGTGGATAGTGATTGGAGGGTTTTACTGTTTGGTGACTCCTCATAAGATGGGGAAACTAGGTGGGATATGACGACGTCAGGACTTACTCAGAGGTGATCTGAGCCACCAGGGGTAAGGAGGTGAAGCCGGACCCCAGAAAGGTGTCTCTGTACTGGCCCATCTTGATGGCATCTAGCCAGTCCTCCACAGAGGTGAAGGTGGTGAAGTCTGGAATGGAGCGGCCCAGCAGGGGCTGAGAAGGCCTGTGGAGAAAAAGAGAGGAGAGGGATGAAACGGTGAAGGGATGTGGTACAGGAGAGGGGAGTGTTTCAGTAATAAGTGTTTCAGTAATATGGTTTGTGTGCTATGAAGGTGCTGCACGTGTTTGGTTGAGAGTCAAACCAGTTTTTACAGACGTACACTGCAGTGATGGTGGCCACAGCTTTGAGGCTGGTAGGGTTGCGCATCATTTTGTCCAGCGTATTGACGATGTCAGGGAATTTGGGCCGGGCGTTTCTGTCTTTCTGCCAGCAGTCCAGCATCAGCTGGTGTAGTGCTGTGGGGCAGTCCATGGGAGGGGGCAGACGGTAGTCCTGCTCTATGGCATTGATCACCTGTACCAGGAGGAGAGGAGAAAGAGATGTCACATTTAAAGAGAGGAAAGGAAGGAAAAAGAGAGGGACATAGTAGACTACACTGGGAGACTGAGAATCAAAAGGACACCCTGAGAACCTAGACTACAGGGACGGACAAAGGTGTTGGTTTGAACACATTGTTTGACAGCGAAACATACATATGAAACACAAATCTAATATGGAAAATGTCCATTGTGGTTCTAAACAATGGAAGAGTTCATAACCAATTGACAAAGGTTTTTGATGTGCTATATGTTTCAAGACACCTGCAACTGAACTGCTTCCAGATTGGAGGTTTCAGAACACCATAACAGAGCAGTGGATGCCCGCTCTAATAGGATTTCATTGGCACACTTCCAATGATACCATCATATCCAATTTAAGCTTCCTTACAGCTTGTCACTGCTTGTGTAAGACCTAGCTTTGTGTTTGTGTAAACACTAGCTGTAAGGAGGGGAAAGATACACCGAATACAATGTGCAAAGTTTTGTTCAACTTCACAGAAATGTGCACTCTTTGTGACCCAGGTATCTTCACTCTACATCCAAATCTGTCAATCAAAGTTTACAGTAACATCCCATTTGATTAATCTATTTTCTCTATCCATACGATCCTCAGCAGATTTTCTCTGGTCTCTGTGTTGCAGCTGAACTTCAGGCAGAACAACGGATACCACAGCTGATAATTGCTTTCAAAAACAGGACGGTCTGAAGGGATTTTGATATATCTCCGTTCCCTGATTTCTCTTTTATCAGAGAGAGGGTGGTCTCTCCAGACAGCCGTCAATCACCACAGCATAAAAGAAGAGACAGCTTTGCTATAGAAACCGGCAGGAGCCAGCTTCCTTGTGGGGGCTTGGGCCTGATTGCTTGTAAAATAAAAAAAAAGGAGAGAGTGGGAATTTAATGAACTATATACCGAGAGCTGGTCTGTGTTAAGAAATCTTTCCCCGCCCCTGACTATTCAACCTTGATTGCAGGAGAGTGGCAGGCAAGAGAGTTGCTGTCTGGGAATTCACTACGGGAGATCTCGTTAGTGTCTGAGGTAGGACTGTTGCAAATGGGAAGCAGTGCTTTCAACAATAATCTTCTTTACCTATAATCCTTCAGCATCTCTAGGTGGGTTACTCCAAGGATTTACAGAGTGCTGCACTGGTGGAGACTGCAGTGCCACTACACGGGCTCTGAATAAAAACTGCACACAACTACAGAGTCTGGCAGACAGACAGATCCACAACAATTCAGTAGTGTAATATTTGTGATGGAGATTTGAGGAGACCAGTGGTAAGTGTTAGTTTGATATAAAACGAGTATGAATATGAAATCCAGTGTCAATACAGACAAAAGCTCATTAGCAGACACCCATAATGACATCCTTAAATGAAATAATGAGCTCTGTATCATGGTATTCTCAATGTTTTTAATGCAGTCACATACAGTGCACTCAAAGTATTCACACCCCTTGACTTTTTCCACATTTTGTTGTGTTACAGTCTGAATGAAAAATGTAATAAATTGAGATTTTGTGTCACTGGCCTACACACAAAACCCCATGATGTCAAAGTGGATTTTTTTTTTTATACATTTTTACAAATTAATAAAAAATGTAAAGCTGAAATGTCCTGAGTCAGTAAGTATTCAACCACTTTGTTATAATAAGTTCAGGAGTACAAATGTGCTAAACAAGTCACATAATAAGTTGTATGGACTTACTCTATGTGCAATAATAGTGTTTAACATGATTTTTGAATGACTACCACATCTCTGTACCCCACACATACAATTATCTGTAAGTCCCTCAGTCAAGCAGTGCATTTCAATCACAAATTCAACCAAAGACCAGGGAGGTTTTCCAATGCTTCGCATAGAATATGGCAATGGAAAAAAATGCAGTTATTGAATATGCCTTTGAGCATGGTGAAGTTATTAGTTACACTTTGGATAGTGTATAAATACACCCAGTCACTACAAATACACGTGTCCTTCCAAACTCAGTTTTTGGAGAAGAAGGAAACTGCTCAGGGATTTCACCATTTAAAACAATTAGAGTTTAATGGCTGTGATAGGAGAAAACTGAGGATGGATCAACAGTATTGCAGTTACTCCACCATACTAACGTAAATGACAGAGTGAAAAGAAGGAAGCCTGTCTTGTTTGCAATAAGGCACTAAAGTAAAACTGCAAAAAACGTGACAAAGAAATTGACTATGTCCTGAATGCAAAGCGTTATGTTTGGGGCAAATCCAAAAACACATCACTGAGTACTACTCTTCATATTTTCAAGCATGGTGGTGGCTGCATCATGTTATGGGTATGCTTGTCATCGGCAAGGACAGTTTTTTTTTTTTTTTACATAAAAAGAAACGGACTAAAGCTAAGTACGGGCAAAATCCTAGAGGAAAACCTGTTTCAGTCTGCTTTGAAACAGACACTGTGTTACGGCTCTCGTTTGTAGAAGGAAGAGTGGACCAAGGCGCAGCATGGTAGGCGTACATCGTCTTTTTATTGATGACCCCAAAACAAAATAACAAAGACAAAAAAACGAAAGCGCACAGTTCTGTAAGGCTAAGAAACTATACAGAAAACAAGATCCCACAAAACCCAAAAGGAAAAGGACAACTTATATATGATCCCCAATCAGAGACAACGATAGACAGCTGTCTCTGATTTGGAACCACACATGGCCAAAAACAAAGAAATAGAAAACATAGACTTTCCCACCCGAGTCACACCCTGACCTAACCAAACATAGAGAATAATAAGGATCTCTAAGGTCAGGGCGTGACACACTGGGAGACAAATTCACCTTTCAGCAGGACAATAACCAAAAACACAAGGCCAAATATACACTGGAGTTGCTTACCAACATGACATTCAATGTTCCTGAGTGGCTTAGTTACAGTTTTGACTTAAATCGGCTTGGCAAGATTTTTAAATGGCTGTCAAGCAATGATCAAGAACCAACTTGACAGAGATTGAAGAATTGTTAAAAGAATAATGTGCAAAGCTATTCGAGACTTACCCAGAAAGAATAGCAGCTGTAATTACTGCACATATATTGACTCAGGGGTGTGAATACTTATGTAAATTAGATATTTCTGTATGTCATTTTCAATAAATTTGCAAAAGTGTAAAAAAACATGTTTTCACTTTGTCATTATGCGGTATTGTGTGTAGATTGCTGAGAAAAAAACTAATATTTAATCAATTTTGAATTCAGGCTGTAACACAACAAAATGTGTAATACGGAAAGGGGTATGAATACTTTCTGAAGGCACTGTATCTATTAATACTGCAAGGAAGTTGTATAATACTCACGTCCTGGTTGCTCATGTCCCAGTACGGCCGCTCGCCAAATGACATCACCTCCCACATGACGATGCCGTAGCTCCACACGTCGCTGGCTGAGGTGAACTTCCTGTAGGCAATGGCCTCAGGGGCTGTCCATCTCACCGGGATCTTCCCTCCCTGGGGGGAGAGACAAAGACAAGGAAGAAAGAGAGGGAAATGTTTTAGACTGTAATCTTGTGTCTCTACACTGGCTGGTTTGACATGACATTTGACAGTTTCCTGCTTTTTAAGGCCAAGGCCAAACTGTAATAGCCAAAGACGAATGGAGAACCATATCTGTGAGCTTCCTCTTACAAATACACTGAAATCACCCCACCAATCAGAGTATTTATTCAAAACCTACAATCTCCATATCAAAAACATATGCAATGGACTTATTAAAACCAAGCTATTTATATAGCATTAAACATTCTTTTGGAAAACCTTCTTTTTTTTTTATCACATGCTGACTATACAGTGGGGCAAAAAAGTATTTAGTCAGCCACCAATTGTGCAAGTTCTCCCACTTAAAAAGATGAGAGAGGCCTGTAATTTTCATCATAGGTACACTTCAACTATGACAGACAAAATGAGAAAAAAAAATCCAGAAAATCACATTGTAGGATTTTTAATGAATTTATTTGCAAATTATGGTGGAAAATAAGTATTTGGTCAATAACAAAAGTTTCTCAATACTTTGTTATATACCCTTTGTTGGCAATGACAGAGGTCAAACGTTTTCTGTAAGTCTTCACAAGGTTTTCACACACTGTTGCTGGTATTTTGGCCCATTCCTCCATGCAGATCTCCTCTAGAGCGGTGATGTTTTGGGGCTGTTGCTGGGCAACACGGACTTTCAACTCCCTCCAAAGATTTATGGGGTTGAGATCTGGAGACTGGCTAGGCCACTCCAGGACCTTGAAATGCTTCTTACGAAGCCACTCCTTCGTTGCCCGGGTCCCCCCGTGTGGTTCTGGGATTTTTGCTCACCGTTCTTGTGATCATTTTGACCCCACGGGGTGAGATCTTGCGCGGAGCCCCAGATCGAGGGAGATTATCAGTGGTCTTGTATGCCTTCCTTTTCCTAATAATTGCTCCCACAGTTGATTTCTTCAAAACAAGCTGCTTACCTATTGCAGATTCAGTCTTCCCAGCCTGGTGCAGGTCTACAATTTTGTTTCTGGTGTCCTTTGACAGCTCTTTGGTCTTGGCCATAGTGGAGTTTGGAGTGTGACTGTTTGAGGTTGTGGACGGGTGTCTTTTATACTGATAACATCCTCAAACAGGTGCCATTAACCTCTAACACCTCCCAAACCCGGATCCGGGAGCACCCCCATCAGTAGAAAAGCTACTAGCATAGCCTAGCATAGCGTCACAAGTAAATACTAGCATCTAAATATCATTAAATCACAAGTCCAAGACACCAGATGAAAGATACACATCTTGTGAATCCAGACATCATTTCTGATTTTTTAAATGTTTTACAGGGAAGACACAATATGTAAATCTATTAGCTAACCACGTTAGCAAAAGACACCATTTTTTTTACTCCACCAGTTTTTTACTCCATCAGTAGCTATCACAAATTCGACCAAATAAAGATATAAATAGCCACTAACCAAGAAACAACTTCATCAGATGACAGTCTGATAACATATTTATTGTATAGCATATGTTTTGTTAGAAAAATGTGCATATTTCAGGTATAAATCATAGTTTACCATTGCAGCCACCATCACAAATCTCACCAAAGCGACTAGAATAACTACAGAGAGCAACGTGTATTACCTAATTACTCATCATAAAACATTTCTTAAAAATACACAGCGTACAGCAATTGAAAGACACAGATCTTGTGAATCCAGACAATATTTCAGATTTTCTAAGTGTTTTACAGCGAAAACACAATATAGCGTTATATTAGCTTACCACATGTGCAAACATCACCCCAGCATTGATTCAAGGCGAAAAGAGCGATAACGTATAAACCACCAAAATATATTACTTTTTTCACTAACCTTCTCAGAATTCTTCAGATGACAGTCCTGTAACATCATATTACACAATGCATATAGAGTTTGTTCGAAAATGTGCATATTTAGCGGCACAAATCGTGCTTATAGAATGAGAATAGTGTCCAAATACTCAAGCAATCTGTCCGGCGCCATCTTGGAAAGGCACCTATTCTTATCGAAAACTATTCATAAACTTGACTAAAAAAATACAGGTTGGACAGCAATTGAAAGACAAATTAGTTCTTAATGCAATCGCTGAATTACATTTTTAAAATTAACGTTACTGCGCAATACAGGGTGCGATAAAGCAAGGCTACACTGCAAGTAATGGCATCTTATGCATTTGACTTTTTTCAACAGAACAATGAATTATCAGCATAAATAGTTCTTACTTTTTGATGACCTCCCATCAGAATCTTGGGATAGGTGTCCTTTGTCCAAAAGAATCGTTGCTGGGTTGGAGAAAGTCATCTTCCACGTTGCAATTAGCAGTAAACAATGGCATGCGAGAGAGAGATACCCAACTTCCTACAACGTCAGAAAATGAAATACCCGAAAATCGCAATATACTGACATAAACTGATATAAATCGGTTTAAAATAACAAGATTATGATGTCTTTAAAGCCTATATCGAATAAAAACAGAGCCGGATATATCTAGGAGCTAAAACGGGAGCTTCTAAAACGACATGCCAAGGTCCTCACTGCGTCAGAGCGAAGAGTCAAAAGAGGGGACCCTTTGATTCCAATCAATTTATAGACATTTGGATCTGCCTAGAGACTCCATTTCAAGGCCCTCTATTCGCTGACACCCAGGGGAAGGCGTATGCAGTGCATCTCAACCAATAGAAGACAGGCAGAGTTATACACAGGTCTGAGAACAGGTTGGAAAAATCTGCATTCTCAACTCCACATAGGGAAATTGCAGTCCAGTTCTGTTTCACGCACAGACATAATTCAAACGGTTTTAGAAACTAGAGAGTGTTTTCTATCCAATAGTAATAATAATATGCATATTGTACGAGCAAGAATTGAGTACGAGGCAGTTTAATTTGGGAACTCATTTTAACAAAGTCGAAATGGCGCCCCCATAGGCTCAAGAAGTTAATACAGGTAACGAGTGGAGGACAGAGGAGCCTCTTAAAGAAGAAGTTACAGGTCTGTGAGAGCCAGAAATCTTGCTTGTTTGTAGGTGACCAAATACTTAATTTCCACCATAATTTGCAAATAAATTCATTAAAAATCCTACAACGTGATTTTCTGGATTTTTTTTTCTCATTTTGTCTGTCATAGTTGAAGTGTACCTATGATGAAAATTACAGGCCTCTCTCATCTTTTTAAGTGGGAGAACTTGCACAATTGGTGGCTGACTAAATACTTTTTTGCCCCACTGTATTTATTTGAAAAAAAGATTAGTTATGAGTGTACCAACAACACTGGCTCACCATGCAATTCTTTTCATTAACATTGATGAACGATGCTCATTACATATTTCCCACCATGCATACAGGACACCCTGGGGGGATTTCTCTTACAACTCCTGGAAGAGTGTACTCTTAACAGCACCAAAAGCCCTGGACGTGTACGCTTTTGGATAAGCCTGATTCCAAAGGAACTGCAGGCTTACACATCCCTCCTCCGGATCTAGCTACATGCTCTACAGGGAACATATTTATGAGTGTGTGCTGTTAGAGAAGCACATTGGGCTGATGGTGGATCCCATCTATTGGAGACAGTTGAATTAAAGACCTCTGTAAGCTGGACTGAAAGTCATGAAGCTCAAGTCCTGTTCTGATTGTTCTGGGCAGAGAGTCTTGGGGTTGAAAAGCCTGTGCTGTGAATTCACAGGACTGAGAGAAAACCCCTGATGAGTGTTAAGCAGGGAAACCTCCAGCAGTAATATTCACATGCCATCAACAGCTAAATGGACCTGATGCTTACAAGTCAGTTGTTGATTCAAGAATAACATATGTATTACTAAGGATCTATTTTAGAAGGAAGGTTTTTGATGTGGAAGTGTATTCAGTGTGACAACATGAGAAAGTAACCATTGTTCAGAAGCATGCCTTGAATCAGACTCTCAGTTCTTGTGCATTTCATTTACAGCGCTTTGAGACACTTTCCCTCTGTGTGTTCTTTGACTCCTGGAGGCAAGCTCAGATGTCTCTTCCACAACAGAAGAAAGGAATGCTACAGCATCAAAAATACTACAAATCCCAGTATTTCCTGCTGAATGTACTATGCTTCAATGGTTAGCTCGTTTGAGGCCGCATTGCAGATCCCCTATAATTAACGCTATGGGGGAGGCAGCCAAACCGCAGGTTTTTAATAAAGCAAATTGTTGAAATGCAGAGGAAAACAAAAGGCTTGGCTCACTGTATATTTATAATGAATAGAGTCGACTTTCTCTCTCTACCCAATAAAAACTGCGAGAAGAGAGAATTCCCTCAGGGAAACAAGGAAATTATGAAACTTAAAAGTGTTGACAGTATTACAGTAAGGTCTATAGTCAACAAAGCGTCAGAGCTCCAGACACTGTGTGATGTCTAGTGTAAGGAGTGGAGAAGGCATAATGAATGAAGAGAGATAGTGTAGGGAGTGGAGAAGGCATAATGAATGAAGAGAGATAGTGTAGGGAGCGGTGAAAGGCATAAGGAATAGAGAGAGATAGTGTAGGGAGTGGTGAAAGGCATAAGGAATAGAGAGAGATAGTGTAGGGGGTGGTGAAAGGCATAATGAATGAAGAGAGATAGTGTAGGGAGTGGAGAAAGGCATAAGGAATAGAGAGATAGTGTAGGGAGTGGTGAAAGGCATAAGGAATGGAGAGAGACAGTGTGAGTGGAAAAAGGCATACTGAATGGAAAGAGATAGGAGCCTTTATTAATTTTACAGTACAACTACTGATATCATTAAAAGCTGCTGTGTTTTGGTACTGCGTGTTGGTTACACCATGACTGTTACTTAAATGAATGACAAGAATTACATGTAATAATTTATTGAAGTATTTGAAATGGATCTTCTTTTCTTTTTGAGGGGTATGCTAACCTACATACAACACATACAGAAACAACCGCTCTCCTGTATCTCTCCATAGCACAAATACAGGTAACCCTCTCTCCTGTATCTCTCCCTAGCACAAACACAGGGAAACCTTTCTCCTGTATCTCTCCCTAGCACAAACACAGGCAAACCTTTCTCCTGTATCTCTCCCTAGCACAAACACAGGCAAACCTTTCTCCTGTATCTCTCCCTAGCACAAACACAGGCAAACCTTTCTCCTGTATCTCTCCCTAGCCCAAACACAGGCAAACCTTTCTCCTGTATCTCTCCCTAGCACAAACACAGGCAACCCTCTCTCCCTCTGTTTCCTTTCCTCTCCTTCACTCTCATGCACGCACGCACACACACACACACACACACACACACACAATCTTCATGTAGTATGCATTTACACACATACACTGCTCAAAAAAATAAAGGGAACACTTAAACAACACAATGTAACTCCAAGTCAATCACACTTCTGTGAAATCAAACTGTCCACTTAGGAAGCAACACTGATTGACAATAAATTTCACATGCTGTTGTGCAAATGGAATAGACAAAAGGTGGAAATTATAGGCAATTAGCAAGACACCCCCAAAAAAGGAGTGATTCTGCAGGTGGTGACCACAGACCACTTCTCAGTTCCTATGCTTCCTGGCTGATGTTTTGGTCACTTTTGAATGCTGGTGGTGCTCTCACTCTAGTGGTAGCATGAGACAGAGTCTACAACCCACACAAGTGGCTCAGGTAGTGCAGTTCATCCAGGATGGCACATCAATGCGAGCTGTGGCAAAAAGGTTTGCTGTGTCTGTCAGCGTAGTGTCCAGAGCATGGAGGCGCTACCAGGAGACAGGCCAGTACATCAGGAGACGTGGAGGAGGCCGTAGGAGGGCAACAACCCAGCAGCAGGACCGCTACCTCCGCCTTTGTGCAAGGAGGTGCACTGCCAGAGCCCTGCAAAATGACCTCCAGCAGGCCACAAATGTGCATGTGTCAGCATATGGTCTCACAAGGGGTCTGAGGATCTCATCTCGGTACCTATTGGCAGTCAGGCTACCTCTGGCGAGCACATGGAGGGCTGTGCGGCCCCACAAAGAAATGCCACCCCACACCATGACTGACTCATCGCCAAACCGGTCATGCTGGAGGATGTTGCAGGCAGCAGAACGTTCTCCACGGCGTCTCCAGACTCTGTCACGTCTGTCACATGTGCTCATGTGCTCAGTGTGAACCTGCTTTCATCTGTGAAGAGCACAGGGCGCCAGTGGCGAATTTGCCAATCTTGGTGTTCTCTGGCAAATGCCAAACGTCCTGCACGGTGTTGGGCTGTAAGCACAACCCCCACCTGTGGACGTCGGGCCCTCATACCACCCTCATGGAGTCTGTTTCTGACCGTTTGAGCAGACACATGCACATTTGTGGCCTGCTGGAGGTCATTTTTCAGGGCGCTGGCAGTGCACCTCCTTGCACAAAGGCGGAGGTAGCGGTCCTGCTGCTGGGTTGTTGCCCTCCTACGGCCTCCTCCACGTCTCCCGATGTACTGGCCTGTCTCCTGGTAGCGCCTCCATGCTCTGGACACTACGCTGACAGACACAGCAAACCTTTTTGCCACAGCTCGCATTGATGTGCCATCCTGGATGAACTGCACTACCTGAGCCACTTGTGTGGGTTGTAGACTCTGTCTCATGCTACCACTAGAGTGAGAGCACCGCCAGCATTCAAAAGTGACCAAAACATCAGCCAGGAAGCATAGGAACTGAGAAGTGGTCTGTGGTCACCACCTGCAGAATCACTCCTTTTTTGGGGGTGTCTTGCTAATTGCCTATAATTTCCACCTTTTGTCTATTCCATTTGCACAACAGCATGTGAAATTTATTGTCAATCAGTGTTGCTTCCTAAGTGGACAGTTTGATTTCACAGAAGTGTGATTGACTTGGAGTTACATTGTGTTGTTTAAGTGTTCCCTTTATTTTTTTGAGCAGTGTATAACGTAAGCTCATAAATCTGCCACAGCAAATCATAAATAGTAATGTGAAGCCTAACCAGATTACTTTGTTTTTCCAATCTTCAAGGATAAATTAGACTATTAATACGGCAGAGGGGTGATGAAAAATGCATTTCATGCCAGCCGGCATAATTTGGTTTATGATCCCATTGGGTGAAGAGAATGGCACTTATTCTGTAAAAAAATACAACTCCAGGGGTATCGAGGGCTGGCTTTTCCCATCTCACATTCTTGTTTTTATAGTACAGTTAAACCCAAATCAATATGGCCCTACTCCAGATATGTATCATTGGGACATTTCAGCAAAGCAGGCTTTTCCCCTCCGTCTCCAGTGACTGTCATCCCTTTTTAAAGCCAAGTGGGTTTCACACTGTCAAAACCATGAGGATATTTATCTACATTGTAGGAAGCAGGGAAACCCTGCATTAATGGCAATTTATGTAAAGGTTGTT
The DNA here is from genome assembly GCF_016432855.1 of Salvelinus namaycush. Lineage (NCBI taxonomy): Eukaryota > Metazoa > Chordata > Actinopteri > Salmoniformes > Salmonidae > Salvelinus > Salvelinus namaycush. The sequence goes on along the minus strand of NC_052316.1, from coordinate 20,897,072 downwards.
CTCCTCCTTTTCATCCGAAAAGGAGGAGTAGTGAGGGAACCAAGGCGCAGCGGGTTGTGAACACATAATTTATTTAAAGACAAGACGAAAAAACACGAACTTCACTATAACTAACAAAACAACAAACGGAGTAGACAGACCTGGACGACGAACTTACATTAAACACGAAGAACGCACGAACAGGGAAAATAGACTACACAAAATGACGATGTACAAAAACAAACCGAACAGTCCCGTATGGTGCGACAAACACTGACACAGGAGACAACCACCCACAATGAACACTGTGAAACAACCTACCTAAATATGACTCTCAATTAGAGGAACGCAAAACACCTGCCTCTAATTAAGAGCCATACCAGGCAACCCTTAAACCAACATAGAAACAGAAAACATAGAATGCCCACCCAAACTCACGTCCTGACCAACTAACACATACAACAAACTAACAGAAATAGGTCAGGAACGTGACAATTTAGAGAGCAGTACAAGTTATATTGATATTTTCTGGAAAAACAGTTTGTGGAAACACACTAGGTAGATACGCATTGATACAGTACAAACAGGAATAGGAACTAATTATCACGTATACCTCCCTAACATAAAGCATTCCCATGGTTACAGCATTACTAATGCTCTAACTTATTTAAATATTGACAAACTTACTCTATATTTGTGTCAATATTGAGCTGTTGAAGTCACATACTGCACAAGGGACAAGGAGCTTGGCTTAGATAGAGTTCATTTAACGTATCATCTTTGACCTATGAAGGACTGGACATAAATTATTAGATGAGAAAATGTAAATGGTGAGCCACCCACTGTGCAGTTCTGGTGCTCTTTGATAGCTTGTTCTGTACAGCTTTGGGCCTCTACATTCTCTACTGTCTCAACTCTCTCACTCCCCATGATGTGTGTGACATTTACAAAGGCCTAAAAGTCACTGCACACACTCACACTACAAATCTCCCCTACAAAGGTGAGTAAAAGAGCCCCTCATGGCCAAAGCCATCAATCAGGTTTGTTATAATATGAGTATAATATGTGATATAAACAATTAGCAATTAGATTGTATGTATCCCTCGTGCAATTCCTCAGTGAAATCGAACATGCTTTTCAATTAGTAATCTTACTGCCAATGGGTTGCAGTCAGCAACTTAAAGACTGTGGTTGGAAGTAGGAGAAATGCTTTACCTCTCCAATAGCTGTTTGTTTGTTTTTATCAGGTGCGGTTAAGAAATAATCTTTTCACCTCAAAAAGCCCTTTCAGAGCCAACCAACAGAACATTGGCTGGAGAACTGGAATTAAAAGGGCAAGCAAACAGAAAGAAATCAATTATGTTGTTTAGCAGTGCAGTCTGAGGCGCTCAGGGCAGAGCTCGTTAGGTGAAAAGGGTGACCCCAGCCCAGATAGCTCTGTTTCCCATTTCAAACAGCAGTGGAGCAGCTCAGCTCTGTAATGGAAACAGCTAGCCTGTTGGCCAGGTTCGTTTCTCATGTTGAGTTGGGATATGATGAGAAACTGAAGCATTGGAGCTACCCCTGCCATATTTGTCACATCAAACCCATCTTATAGGAGAGAGAGCTCATTTACAGTGGTTGTTCCTTTAAAAGTTGCAGCGTACTGCAGCACAGCTTGCATGGTGCAGCAGAATTCAATGGCACATTATTTAAGTGTCAGCCATAGTAACCATTAAAGCTAGTTAGTGCTAGTTTGACCACCAGAGAGCATCTTTGAGAAGCATTTGATAGTCTTCAATAGTGGCTGTACTAGAGAATTTAAAACCCTTTTTTTTGTAAGAACATAGTCTATGGGACTAATTTTAAGACATTTTGATTAATATTATGGTGTTTCTATTCCAAGAAAAACAGAAAACCCTCAGGGTTTCCGTTAGGATGGAACGGAAAATATGGAGCTGTACAACGTGACGATCGGGAGTAGGCTACAGTACTAAGAGCTTAACATTTCCACACCCTCATTGTATAATTGTAGTCTAACCAATACCCAAATGGAGATTTAGTGAAAATAAAAATCTCATTGATTTATCAAGACCAGTCCCCATGCTTGTCTCAGAGCAGCGCGAAACGGTGCTAAAATAGTGATCACAGCAGGTAGGCTATTGCTTCAAATCCTGTTGCTTCTAATTTCAATATGCTCTTTAAATAAATAAGACCTACACCATTTTTAACAGCACATTAATCAACACTAGTGAGACTCATGTCGCCTACGGTAGGCCTACAGTATATCGGATTTGTATTTTTTTTATGACGTGACCGACAATAATTACATATGGGTCTCCCGGGGGCAGCCGGCACAGTTATCGAACCTACATCTGTAGCAACGCATTTTGCACTGCGATGCAGTCTCTTAGACAGCTGCGCCAATCAGGAGGGCTATTATAATACTCTACATGGTGTCCAGGTCAGGATAACCAAAACATTTCTTTATTAAAGACTATCAGAAAGAATGTTGGTACTTATTTATTTTGATCCAAAGCCACGAATGAGTGAGTCACTCAGCTTTATGTAGGTGCCGGGCTATATGACTGTGCCGTCAACTTGATAATACTGTATATAACGATATTTTGGAGGTTATTTTGTTATCAAAAAAACGAAAGTGAGCGATTGTAATCTGAATAAAGGCCAAAATAATAATTATGTTTTTAGAGGGAGAGAAACGCTGAGCCAATTGAGCGCCGCCCTATGGGACTCCCAATCAAGTTTATTTGTCACGTGCACCGAATACAGTGAAATGCTTACTTACAGGCTCTAACAAACAGTGAAATTTTGAAGTAAAAAAATTGGTATTAGGTGAGCAATGGATAAGTAAAGAAATAAAAACAACAGTAAAAAGACAGTAAGAAATAACAGTAGCGAGACTATATACATTAGCGAGGCTATAACAATAGCGAGGCTATATACAGGCACCGGTTAGTCGGGCTAATTGAGGTAGTATGTACATGTAGGTATGGTTAAAGTGACTATGCATATATGATAAACAGAGAGTAGCAGTAGCGTAAAAGAGGGGTTGGCGGGTGGTGGGTGGCGGTACACAATGCAGATAGTCCGAGTAGCCAATGTGCGGGGGCATCGGTTAGTCAGGCTAACTGAGGTAGTATGTACATGTAGGTACGGTTAAAGTGACTATAAATATATGATAAACAGAGAGTAGCAGCAGTGTAAAAGAGGGGTTTGGGGTTGAGGGGACACACAACGCAAATAGTCTGGGTAGCCATTTGATTACCTGTTCAGGAGTCATATGGCCAGGGGGTAAAAGCTGATGAGAAGCCTTTTGGTCCTAGACTTGGCGCTCCGGTACCGCTTGCCATGCGGTAGTAGAGAGAACAGTCTATGACTGGGGTGGCTGGGGTCTTTGACAATTTTTAGGGCCTTCCTCTTCCTCTGACACCACCTGGTGTAGAGGTCCTGGATGGCAGGCAGCTTAGCCCCAGTGATGTACTGGGCCGTACGCACTAACCTGTAGTGCCTTGCAGTCGGAGGCCAAGCAGTTGCCGTACCAGGCAGTGATGCAACCAGTCAGGATGCTCTCAATGTTGCAGCTGTAGAACCTTTTGAGGATCTGAGGACCCATGCCAAATCTTTTTAGTTTCCTGAGGGGGAATAGGCTTTGTCGTGCCCTCTTCACGACTGTCTTGGTGTTTGGACCATTCTAGTTTGTTGGTGATGTGGACACCAAGGAACTTGAAGCTCTCAACCTGCTCCACTACAGCCCCGTCGATGAGAATGGGGACGTGCTCGGTCCTCCTTTTCCTGTAGTGCACAATCATCTCCTTAGTCTTGGTTAAATTGAGCGATAGGTTGTTATTCTGGCACCACCCGGCCAGGTCTCTGACTTCCTCCCTATAGGCTGTCTCATCATTGTCGGTAATCAGGCCTACCACTGTTGTGTCGTCTGCAAACTTAATGATGGTGTTGGAGTCGTGCCTGGCCAAGCAGTCATGGGTGAACAGGGAGTACAGGAAGGGACTGAGCATGCACCCCTGGGATACTCCAGTGTTGAGGATCAGCGTGGCAGATGTGTTGCTACCTACCCTCACCACCCTGGGGGCGGCCGTCTGGAAGTCCAGGATCCAGTTGCAGAGGGAGGTGTTTAGTCCCAGGATACTTAGCTTAGTGATGAGCTTTGAGGGTACTATGGTGTTGAACGCTGAGCTGTAGTCAATGAATAGCATTCTCACGTAGGTGTTCCTTTTGTCCAGGTGGGAAAAGGCAGTGTGGAGTGCAATAGAGATTGCATGATCTGTGGATCTGTTTGGGTGGTATGCAAATTGGAGTGGGTCTAGGGTTTCTGGGATAATGGTGTTGAGGTGAGCAATCACGGTTGGATGTGATACGTAATAATAATAATACGTTTTGTTGTATTATTTGTTTTGTCTTTTCTGGTGGATTAAACTGAAATTGCAACCAATCACGGTCAGTTGTGATACAGTCAACCCAACTAAGAAATACATTTGACGATAGAATTCTCCCCCTACCCTCCTAGGCAAGTCTATTGTCCAGCTACCTGCTAATAGCCATTATGGCGCTATACAACGTGACCGTGTGTGTTTGAAGGAGTATTTTCCAGTAAGCAACAATTTGTTTACCTTCATTATGAATTTTGTTCCAATATTTATTTAATTTAGTGATATTTATTCCCATAGTAACTCATTATGGATCCATAACTAAATAAACATCTGTATTTTGAAAGAGTATTTTTATCATCATTTTATTATTGAAAGCATAAAGATGCTGATGAAGAAATACAGTACTGTACAGTATATGCTTTATCCTGTCACGGCCGTCTGTTGAAGAAGGTGTGGACCAAAGCGCAGCGTGGTAAGTGTTAATGTTTTTTTTATTAAAACTGGACACTGAGACAAAATCACCAAAAATAGAACAACACGAAAACAGTTCTGTCTGGTGCAGACACAAAACAGAAAACATTGAAAAATGAACATAGAATGCCCACCCAAATCACACCCTGACCAAACCAAAATAGAGACATAAAAAGCTCTCTGCGGTCAGGGCGTGACATATCCAACATTTTGCGGTTGCATGAGGTCGCCCACACGCAGCTTTATGTAGGTGCCGAGGCTATATGACTGTGCCATCAACTTGATTATTTAGCAGACATCACTTGCTTATATTCAGTCAACACATACATACACTGCCGTTCAAAGGTTTTGGGTCACTTAGAAATGTCCTTGTTTTTGAAAGAAAAGCATATTTTTTGTTCATTAAATTAACATCAAATTGATTAAAAAAAACAGTGTAGACATTGTCAATGTTGTAAATTACTATTGTAGCTGGAAACGGCTGATTTTTTATGCAATATCTACATAGGCGTACAGAGGCCCATTGTCAGCAACCATCACTCCTGTGTTCCAATGGCACGTTGTGTTAGCTAATCCAAGTTTATCATTTTAAAAGGCTAATTGATCATTAGAAAACCCTTTTGCAATTATGTCAGCACAGCTGAAAACTGTTGTACTGATTAAAGAAGCAATAAAACTGGCCTTCTTTAGACTAGTTGAGAATCTGGAGCATCAGCATTTGTGGGTTCGATTATAGGCTCAAAATGGCTAGAAACAAAGAACTTTCTTATGAAACTTGTCAGTCTATTCTTGTTCTGAAAAATGAAGGCTATTCCATGTGAGAAATTGCCAAGAAACTGAAGATCCGGTACAAAGCTGTGTACTACTCCCTTCACAGAACAGCTCAAACTGGCTCTAACCAGAATAGAAAGAGGAGTGGGAGGCCCGGTGCACAACTGAGCAAGACGACAAGTACATTAGAGTGTCAAGTTTGAGAAACAGACGCCTCACAAGTCCTCAACTGGCAGCTTCATTAAATAGTACCCACAAAACACCAGTCTCAACGTCAACAGTGAGGAGGCGACTCCGGGATGCTGGCCTTCTAGGCAGAGTTGCAAAGAAAAAGCCATATCTCAGACTGGCCAATAAAAATTAAGACGTGCAAAAGAACACAGACTCTGCTGGACAGAGGAACATCCCGGAGTCGCCTCTTCACCGTTGACGTTGAGACTGGTGTTTTGTGGGTACTATTTAATGAAGCTGCCAGTTGAGGCTCCATTATTAGTGGAATGCCCCTTAAAGTGTTGCTCTGTGCTACCCAGTGGGGCAAGGTGGGGGTCCACCTCCTCCTCCTCCCTTCCCCATGGGCTAGGTTTGTCTTCTCTACGGCCCATCCCGTGCCCCCTGCCTTTGTGCCTTGAACCTCGCGCGCCCACTATTTCACTGGATACAGCTGGAGAACTGCAAGGAAATCCCATTGTTTGCCACTCGGGAGCCATGACCAATATGACCAATATATATTGTCCTGCTAATAACAGGGTTAATAATATCTGTGAGAATATCCAAGGGGCTTTTATATAATTCTAAATGAATAATAATAATAATCGCTTTGTTTTAAAAAATAACAATATTTTTGGAGATGATTTAGTTTTCAAATAATGTAAAATTAGCGAGAAAAAGGCCATTCTTGAATATGGGGTGAAACATTAATTTGTAAATAAAGCCAGTTTGTTATTTAGAATTATTTGTTTATGTTTTTAGAGGGAGAGAAACCAAAAACCTACAGTCAACTCATGGGTTTCCCCAGTCGAGGCCAGCACAGGTATTGAAACAGCATCTGTAGCAACACAGCTTACACAGCGATGCAGTGTCTTAGACCGCTGCACCACTCAAGCTCTGTACAACATGACTGGTCGGGAGTAGGCTACAGTACTACAGTAAGAGCAAAATAATCTTAACATTTCCACACCCTAATTGTAGTCTAAGTTTCTCTTAGAATAATAACTTTAGTGTAACAACAGTTTTAGTAAGTAATACTGAAGTCGTGCACAATTATCAGTTTCTATTTAGGTTTATGTCCCCCATTCATTGTCAGTTAGAGACACGGTAGCACCTTGGGACCCAAAAGCATAATCAATGCTCTAACTCCCCCTTGTGCTGGTCTGGAGCAATGAAGTGGTGACGCAGGGTACCGTACTAAACCACAAATTACCTCTAAGTCCCGCAGCATAATCACAAAACATTTAGTGGAGCAACCACTGTAAATAGACAGAGCTGGTTATACTTCATCCCACTATATACCTCCATTTCCTGCCATTTTGAAAGCATTAGACAGATGGAGATTCTAGGGTGTATGGGTCAATCAGACTACTACGCCATCAAGATCTTAATGTCGAGATGCCCTAACCTCACGCTAGTAAACCTGCGGCAAATAAGAGTGGAGCAAAGAGAGTGGAGCAGGGAAGTGGGGCAGACCAGGAGTGGCTAAGACTGTCTTAATAAGCAGGCAGCAAACAAAGCATGGCCATAGCCCCCCAGCTTCTCCAGCCCCCCTCAGCCATCCACCCAGAACCACAGGGTCAGCATCTGGGCCAACCATGACAGGACCAATACACACTGCCTCTCCGACATACTCACCCACATCCACACAGTCAGGCACACTCTCACTTACTGTATACCCTCAAACATCCAGACACCAATGGTTTCTTCAGGAGATGATGATTCTAGCGGAGGAAATACGAAGTGGGAAATCTACAATATAGAGTATAACTTAAGAGCTTATCATCAAACCCAAATGAAATCCAACTACTCTGAGGTAGGACAGTGTAACCTAGCAGAGATCTTAGATGATACTTGCAGGGTTGTCTACTACAATGCTCTTGCAAGAACCAATCAATAATTTGCTATAATCTATGACTGTGTGAGAGAGTGTCTTTGCATGGGCAGACATGTACACTCATCTCAGACATGGGTTGTTATTCCATTCACAATGCCAATGTTTAGTGTTCCACATTGTGTGGTAATACTGTCCATTTTGCTAACGTGAAAGAGAAAAATGTACTGTTTCCTTTCAAAATGTTGATGTTCTGATTAGAGCTGTTGTGGAGGCTGCCCTATGGGAAACTCATTATAAAGTTATGCCTCCTGCACACAGCCAGACAGACACACAGAATTGTGAAAACGTTTTTTTCTATTGAATTTCAGTTTTAACCAAAGAATTGTGAGAAGAGTCAGAACTCATCAAGATTGCAATTCATCAACTTGTGCATTTTGCTGCAGTAGTGCAATACAGCATACTGTAGTTATAGCAAGTTATACTCATACATACTGTAGACTTTGTTATAAGATATGATTCTGGTGAAAGAAGAGTGACATTTGACATAGTATAATCCTTATTCACCACAGACACAAATAAAAAACCATGGTCAACTATTGAATCCCCCAACTCTCGACAGACAGGGTACTCACCAGGGAGCTAGTATAGGTGGGGTCTGATGTGTCATCCTGCAGGTAACGGGACAGGCCGAAGTCGGACACCTTGCAGACCAGGTTGCTGTTGACCAAGATGTTGCGGGCGGCCAGGTCTCTGTGGACGTAGTTCATCTCTGCCAGGTACTTCATGCCTGCGGCGATGCCACGCATCATCCCCACTAGCTGGATCACTGTGAACTGCCCGTCGTTTTGCTGCAGTGCAGGGGCCAGGGGACATAGAAGAAATTATGTCACTTTAGAGGTAATAACATAGTAAAGATTCTTGGGAAAATAATACTCCCACTATGTATCTAGAATGTCCTTGTGTTGGAGATGCAAAGGTAAAGTTTCAAAAATTGGTGGAGCAGTTTCTTTGTGCTAATAAATCTTATTAGGTATACCACCCCGTTCATGAAAATGGTTCGCTCCTACAGACAGTGAGCCACGTGGCCTGCTATATAAAGCAGGCAGACAGGCATAGAGGCATTCAGTTACTGTTAGATTGAACGTTAGAATGGGCAAATAGTGTGATCTAAGCAACTTTGAGCGTGGTATGGGCTTTTCACGCATGACAGTGTGCTTTTCAGGCACGACAGTGGGCTTTTCATGCACAACAGTATCTAAAGTTTATAGAGAATGGTGCAACAAACAAAAAAGTCAACGGCAGTTCTGTGGGCAAAAACAACTCGTTGGTGAGAGGTCGAAGGAGAACTGCAAGAATCGTGGAAGCTAACAGGCGAGCCACAAACAGAATGGCGTCTCGGAAGTCACAACTCGTTGGTCCTTGTCACGGATGGGGTATTGCAGCAGAAAACCACACAGGGTTCCACTCCTATCAGATAAAAAGAAAAAGAAGCGGCTCCAGTGGGCACGCAATCACGAATACAGGTTAATTGAGGAGTGGAAAAACATCGCCTGGTCTTGAGAATCCCGGTTCCTGTTGCATCATACTGATGGCAGAGTCAGGATTTGGCGAAAGCAGTCCATGGCCTGATCCTGCCTGGTGTCAACAGTTAAGGCCAGTGGCGGTGGTGTAATGCTGTGGCGAATGTTTTCCATGAACACGTTAGGTCCCTTGATACCAATTGAGCAATGTTTCCATGCCCCAAAGAATTCAGGCTGTTCTGGTGGCAAAGGGGGGTCCGACGCGTTAGTAGACGGGTGTACCTAATAAACTGAAAAATAAGTGTATATACAAACACATACAGTACTAGTCAAAACTGTTGACACACCTACTCATTCCAGTGTTTTTCTTTATTTTTACTATTTTCTACATTGTGGAGTGTACGGCTTAAAGTGGTCCTATGGACAGATACTCCAATCTCCCCTGTTGAGCTTTGCAGCTCCTTCAATGGTATCTTTGGTCTCTTTGTTGCCTCTTTGTAGTCTGGCTTTTTTATGGCAGTTTTGGAGCAGTGGCTTCTTCCTTGCTCATCGGCCTTTCAGGTTATGTCCATATAGGACTCATTTTACTGTGGATATAGATACTTTTGGACCGGTTTCCTCCAGCATCTTCACAAGGTCCTTTGCGGTTGTTCTGCGATTGATTTGATCTTTTCGCACCAAAGTACGTTAACCTCTAGGACACAGAACACGTCTCCTTCCTGAGCAGTATGATGGCTGCGTGGTCCCATGGTGTTATTACTTGCGTACTATTGTTTGTACAGATGAACGTGGTACCTTCAGGCGTTTGGAAATTGCTCCCAAGGATGAACCAGACTTGTCTGCCATTTTTTTTCTGAGGTCTTGCCTGATTTCTTTTGATTTTCCCATGATGTCAAGCAAAGAGAGACTGAGTTTGAAAGTCGGCCTTGAAATACATCCACAGGTACACCTCCAATTGACTCTAATTATGTCAATTAGCCTATCAGAAGCTTCTAAAGCCATGACATCATTTTCTGGAATTTTCCAGGCTGTTTAAAGGCACAGTCAACTTAGCGTATGTAAACTTCTGACACACTGGAATTGTGATACAGTGAATTATAAGTGAAATAATCTGTCTGTAAACAATTGTTGGAAAAATGACTTGTGTCATGCACAGAGTAGATGTCCTAACCGACTTGCCAAAACTATAGTTTGTGAACAAGAATTTGTGGAGTAGTTGAAAAACAAGTTTTAATGACTCCAACCTAAGTGTATGTAAACTTCCGACTTCAACTGTATATATACATATACATATTGAAGTCGGACGTTTTTTTTATGTAAAAAAAAATATAGAAATAATATTTAGGTGTTCAATCAATTTTATTTGTGGAGTGTCTTTGTTACAACTATGCAACAGAAAACATGTTTTGGAATGTGGTAATAAAAGAAATACCCCAACCACCAATACGCACGGTCAGCAAGACGTGTGGTCAAATGATGAATAATTATAAGTGCCAAGTGTTCCTCATATGACAACAGTAAAAAAAAAAAAAATATTGTCAGCTCGTGCTTACAAGGTGTGCATCTTAAAACCTGTTTAGGCAAGGGGTGCCGCTAGCGGCACTCCTCCCACATTCCATTGAAAAGGCAGAGCGGCAAATTAAAAAAAAAAATTGAAATATTTAACTTTCACACATTAACAAGTCCAATACAGCTAATGAAAGATACAGATCGTGTGAATCCAGCCAACATGTCCGATTTTTAAAATGTTTTACAGGGAAGACACAATATGTAAATCTATTAGGTAAACACCTTAGCAAAAGACACCATTTTTTCTTTGTCCACCAACACCAGTAGCTATCACCAATTCGGCTAAACTAAGATATTGATAGCCACTAACCAAGAAAAAACCTCATCAGATGACAGTCTGATAACATATTTATGGTATAGGATAGGTTTTGTTAAAAAAATGTGCATATTTCAGGTAGATATCATAGTTTACAATTGCACCCACCGTCACAAATCGACTAGAATAAATACATAGAGCAACGTGTATTACCTAATTACTAATCATAAAACATTTCGTAAAAATACACAGCATACACTAATCGAAAGACACAGATCCTGTGAATACAGACAATATTTCAGATTTTCTAAGTGTCTTACAGCGAAAACACAATAAATCGTTATATTAGCATACCACATGTGCAAACATTACCAGAGCATTGATTCTAGCCAAAGAGAGCGATAACGTCAACATCGCCAAAATATATTAATTTTTTCACTAACCTTCTCAGAATTCTTCAGATGACACTCCTGTAACATCATATTACAACATACATATAGAGTTTGTTCGAAAATGTGCATATTTAGCCACCAAAATCATGGTTAGACAATGACAAAAGTTGCCCAGCTGGTCAGAAAATGTCGTGCGACATATTAGACAGTGATCTAGTCGTATACATAAATACTCATAAACGTGACTAAAAAATATAGGGTGGACAGCGATTGATAGACAATTTAATTCTTAATACAATCGCTGATTTACATTTTTTAAATTATCCTTACTTTTCAATACAGTTTGCGCCAAGCGAAGCTACGTCTAACAAAATGGCGGCATTAGCGATTAACATTTTTCGACAGAAACACGATTTATCATAATAAATTGTTCTTACTTTGAGCTGTTCTTCCATCAGAATCTTGGGCAAAGAATCCTTTCTTGGGTCTAATCGTCTTTTGGTCGAAAGCTGTCCTCTTGCCATGTGGAAATGCCCACTGCGTTCGGCATGAACTGGAAACGTGCCCAGAGATTCAAAGGGTCTCAGAAATAAATGTCCCAAAATCGCACTAAACGGATATAAATTGCTATAAAACGGTTTAAATTAACTACCTTATGATGTCTTTAACACCTATTACAAGTAAAAACATGACCGGAGAAATATTACTGGCTACACTAATGCTTGGAAAAAGAGCAGGTCGGTGTCCACCGCACGTCCGGCGCAGCTGGAAAAGAGTTACTACCTACACGTTGATCTGTTTTATAGAGGCTGTGATTGCGCAATCGACACCATTCAAAGCGTCATCACGTAAAGACATCCAGGGGAAGACGTAAGCAGTGTCTGTATCCTCATAGCATTCACGGGGACCTTTAAACTGACTCCAGATCAGGGGCCAAGATGTGTGAAATCTGACTCCATGTCAGGGAAATTGCTGTAGAATGAGTTTTGTTCCACTCAGAGACAAAATTTCAACGGCTATAGAAACTAGAGACTGTTTTCTATCCAATAATAATAATAATATGCATATTGTACGAGCAAGAATTGAGTAGGAAGCCGTTTAAAAATTACACGATTTCCAGAAAAAGTGACAACAGCACCCCCTATCCCAATGAAGTTAACGCAATGGCATCACTTAGAGCATGTCCATGTCACATAAACAACAAAAGCATTGCTGATGTATTTTTTTGCTTGAGATTTTGGGTCCCCTCTCTCAGTGGTGACATTTTGTGCTGATAATCATCCCGTAGCATTGTAACCAGTATGTTCTATCCAAATGGTGCCATCCCTTCCTCTCTCCTGTCTCACAATTTCATTTGGTGGTGGCATGGGCACCTGCTCAGTGCGCACCGTTCTGGCTTTTTTGTGCTTTGCCTTAGAACCTTAGGTTCTGGCTGAAGCTCAGAATCAGAAGAATAATCATCAGAGATTATTCATTTCTTCCCCACTGTCTGAGACGTTTTCATTCAGATTTTGTAGCAACGCTGACACAGAATGTGCATCCATTTGTCTTGGTCTTCTTGCCATTGTAAATTACGCACACACTCCAAGTAGGCCAGAGTAGACTGCTTGGATTCCATAGACTGATATATTTAACCTTTGTATTATCAACTGGAGTATAAAACAAGGCAAGTCAGTTAAGAACAAATATTTATTTACAATGACATATTACCAGGGAACAGTGGGTTAACTGCCTTGTTCGGGGGCAGAAGGACAGATTTTTACCTTGTCAGCTCGGGGATTCAATCCAGCAACCATTCGGTTACTGGCCCAATGCTCTAACCACTAGGCTACCTGCCGTCCTAAGTATATAGGGTACATACCATTTAGAGATTATAATTAGATAAATACAATGGAATGGTCCACCTTGTTCTTCATTCACAATTGGTGATTACATAATACTGTATTCCACCTGTTGTTAGACGTGTGAAATTAGTTTAGATATAGTTTAGATTCAGTTTCGAGGCAATTATCGGAGTGCTTATCAATTGGGCACGGCACCTTAGGGGTGATTATCAACTGGGCACAGTACCAGGAGAAGGAGGGGATCAGTACCAGGAGAAGGAGGGGATCAGTACCAGGAGAAGGAGGGGATCAGTACCAGGAGAAGGAGGGGATCAGTACCAGGAGAAGGAGGGGATCAGTACCAGGAGAAGGAGGGGATAAGTACCAGGAGAAGGAGGGGATCAGTACCAGGAGAAGGAGGGGATCAGTACCAGGAGAAGGAGGGGATCAGGCCTTACAGTCGGGAGGAGGGGCAACCACAGAAAACAATTCAAAAAATTACATATCTCCAGTTCTGTTTGTGATATTAAGATTCTAACAATGACAGTATGTTATATAGACTTATGACTTTAAACATTGCAGAGTAATATAATGTAATTCATGAGCAGTCCAAATGACTGCTTTAGCAGTTCTAGTGTTACTGTGGCATGAGCACAACCAGTTATGATGTTTTCATCACTTCAAAAAGTAGGTTACCTTCGCACATTCATCCAAAATACCTCCAGCATCCGAACAGTAGCTGAAAATATCTTACCGGAGAAAGCAAAGCAAAACAGCACCCCTGTCTTACTAGATGTAGCCAATGTATCTGATGCGGTCTGGCCAAAAAGAGTATGACATACCATACTAATTTTGGACAGACAGCATCAGATACATGGGCTATACATACTGTGACAGAGGGGCGCTGTTTAACTCGTGCAAATGCTTTATCTGAGATCGATGGAGCTTGTCTCGGGCAAATAAATTATAAATATTTAAATATTTTATTTGCACGGGCAAGGAGCTATGGTAGGGCAGACCAGCCCCCCTAAGGCCAGCCCATAACACCGGCCAGGCGTAAAACTATTGCTGTCCCTGTAAAACTACACATTCCACTGCACCTATCCGGTGTATGTGACAATAAATAAAACATATATGTTAAGCCCCAGTGGCTCCATGTCTTTAATCTTTCTCACTCTGCTTCCTTATTCCCAGCTTGGCTGTTTATTAGTGGCCCCTACCAAGGTGGATAACCCCCTCCCATGAGTCACGGCAGGTCTGACCCTCCGGTGTGGCCTCAGTGGGCATCTCCAACACTCAGAGCGGGGTGCTCATTCAACTGTGGCTCCCTGCGCCAGCAACATGGGCATGCCAGAAGAAAAACAACCCAGAAATCGATGGCTGCGGGAGTCAAGTGCGGTGGCTCGGAAGAGGGGCCTGGTGAGGGAGCGGACATCAAAGGGGTGTTCAAAGCCCCGCTTCAAACGAGCCCAGGATCAAAGAGAGGAGGAAACAGGTTGAGGGGATTAGAAAACTAGGCCACGTATTGATTGGATTCCATGTTCTCTGTTTCCAAGGAGTTAGAAGAAGCTCTAAACTGTGCCAGGCTGGCACTTTGAATCAGGGCACTGTGAATATATTAGCTACATTACCTCAAAGGGCTCTTGGTGGAACAATTGCCTTTACGTTAATCTCATGAATTACATTAGGAGAAATCAAATGTTATTGATAAATAGAAATCGTGCTTACACACACAAGCTTTAGATTTTTTTTCCAATTCATGCCAAGGTTGTTTATCAGATCTCAATTCCCTGCTATATCGAAAAACCTTTATCCTCCAGATAGCTTTAAATCTCCATTGTCATAATCCTTGTGCCAACTATTCTCAATAATCATACTTCACTGTTTGTGTAAGACTGTCAAATTAACTATAAAAGCTTCAGCTGATCGATCAATATGATTCATATAAAGTGCCTTCAGAAAGTATGTGATATACTTATAAGTATGTCAGCTGTGAATCTTTCTTACAAATATAAGTACATTTGGGGAAAATCTAACACATCACTGAGTACCACTCTTCATACTTTCAAGAATGGTGGTGGCTGCATGTTATGGGTATGCTTGTCATCAGCAAGAACTAGGGAGTTTTTAGGATAAAAAGAAACGGAATAGAGCTAAGCACAGGCAAAATCCTAGAGGAAAACCTGGTTCAGTCTGCTTTCCGACAGACACTCAGACAAATTCACCTTTCAGCAGGACAATAACCTAAAACACAAGGCCAAATATACACTGGAGATATTTACCAAGACACAATTGAATGTTCCTGAGTGGATTAGTTACAGTTTTGACTTAAAATCTGCTTGAAAATCAATGGCAAGACATGAAAATGGCTGTCTAGCAATGACCAACAACCAACTTGACAGAGCTTGACACATTTTTTAAGAATAATGGGCAAATATTGTACAGAGATTTACCCAGAAAGACTCTGAGTCAATACATGATTATAACATGTATTGACTCAGGGGGTTGAATACTTATCTAATCAAGATATATTAGTGTTTTATTTTCCGTCAATTTAAACAATTTATAATAATTTTCTTCCACTTTGACATTACAGAGTATTTTGTGTGTATTGTTGACAAAAAAATAACAATTAAATCCATTTTAATCCCACTTTGTAACACAACAAAATGTGGAAAAAGTAAATGGGTGTGAATACTTTCTGAAGGCACTGTATGAAACCACAGTGGCCCTATTAAGTGAAAGCTGTGCCCGGGGTGGTGTTCTGAACAGAGGAGGTTAAAACATAATAACAAAGCAGTGCTCCCTTTCTCACCCTCAGGAAGGAGTCCAGGGCCCCGTTCTCCATAAACTCTGTGATGATCATGACTGGCCGGCTCTTAGTGACCACGCCCTCCAGTCGGATGATGTTGGGGTGGTCAAACTGGCCCATGATGCTGGCCTCAGACAGGAAGTCCCGCCTCTGCTTCTCCACGTAGCCCGCCTTCAGGGTCTTAATGGCCACGTACAGTTCCCTCTTCCCAGCCGGCTTCAGACGACCCTTATACACCTCCCCAAACTCGCCTGGAGGGAAAGACATGGGATTACTGATTGATTACCTTATTACAAAGCCAGCTACATGTATGCAAGTTGATGCCATATATTTTAACTTCCTATTCTAATACATATAGCACATGTACAATCAAAAGTCCCCATAAAGATAAAACACTGTATGTGTGACAGACACAGAGATAATAGAGCCCAGTTTCAGGGTCATAAGACAAGTGCTGTGCTGACAAGTCCGCAGATGTCAAACATCAGCCAGTGAGAGGACCGGTCTTTTGCTGAATGCATGAATATGTCAAGTCAAGTAAAAAATAAATGTCCCCAACAGATAAAATCAGCATGAATTATAGATGAATGGAGGCGGTCCGGTTACTGAGATAGCGGCTAAAATTGCTCTCTGTCAAGAGAGGAGCTCTGTGTAGTGGATATGGTTCTCTATCTAAAAGCAAAACAAATTAGATGGAAAAAGTGGTTTTAAAAAAACTGAATAGCTGTGCTAACACCTGGATGCTGTACAGGTAAAGAGAAAGTGGAGGAGAAAATTATATAGATTCATGGATGCAGCAGAGGTACTCCATGTCACCTGCACCAATGACCTCCTCGATCTTCACACAAGACACATCGATCTCCTTGGCAAACTCTCGGACGGCCTCGTTGGGGTCCTCGTAGGTGAAGGGATCAATGTAGATCTTAATCCCTGGTGAGCCAGAGAAGTGGGTGGGGCATCCCATGGGGGAAGGGCAGTTGGACATGTCCGGTCTCAGAGAGAGTTCTGGAACAAAGCCGAGGAGGAGGAGAGGTTAGGATGAGCACGGGGAAGCTCAAACAAATACATCATCAGTGGTTGTCCGTGTGTGACTATATGTATGTACAGTATGTGTGTGCGTGTCATCTCCATGTTTTTCTTTTCAGACTCTCTCTCTTGCTCTCACACACAGATGTAAACTATTTCCCGTAATTGCTGTGGAAGGCAATTTCCTTTGCTCCTCTCTCCCACCTTCAGCAACTGAGCATAAACTGATAAAAATGACACAATATCACATTACCCTCTGCACAGATGATAGGGGTGAGTCACTGACAATAGTAGCTTGGAATCTGAGTGCTACTGTCATCCGGAGCAATGGCCAAATGAGAAATACAGAATGCAGAGACCCTTACGAAAATATGTGTGTGATTTGGCAAGTGTGTATGTGTGTGAGTGGGCATAAATGTGTTTTTTTAGACTGAAGAGTCGATCCTGACTGTTGTCCTGGAACCGATTTTATGAGGCCCTAACATTAATAAAATCAAATGTTATTGGTCGGGTACACATATTTTGCAGATGTTATGTAGGTGCAGTGAAATGCTTGTGTTTCTACCTCCAACAGTGCAGTAATACCTAAAAATACAAAACAATACACACAACCCCCCCCCTTTTGCCCTCAGAACAGCCTCAATTCGTTGGGGCATGGACTCTACAAGGTGTTGAAAGCGTTCCACAGTAATTATATAGGATGAGCCTGGACTAGAATACAGTATATACAGTGCATTCGGAAAGTATTCAGACCCTTGGACTTTTCCAACATTTTGTTACAGGCTTATTCTAAAATTGATTTTTTTTAAAGATCCTCATCAATCTACACACAATACCCCATAATGACGAAACAAAAACAGGTTTTAAGAAATGTTTGCAAATGTATTAAAAATAAAAACTTAAATATCACATTTACATAAGTATTCAGACCCTTTACTCAGTACTTTGTTGAAGCACCTTTGGCAGCGATTACAGACTCATGTCAAATCAAATCAAATTTTATTGGTCACATACGCATGTATAGCAG
Organism: Salvelinus namaycush; assembly: GCF_016432855.1. Classification (NCBI taxonomy): domain Eukaryota; kingdom Metazoa; phylum Chordata; class Actinopteri; order Salmoniformes; family Salmonidae; genus Salvelinus; species Salvelinus namaycush. The sequence goes on along the minus strand of NC_052316.1, from coordinate 20,878,994 downwards.
ATGTTACTGCGGGTGTAGCAAAATGCTTGTGTTTCTAGCTCCAACATTGCAGTAATATCTAACAAAGGAACGGAATTAAGAATATATGTGGACGAGCAATGTCAGAGCAGCATAGACTAAGATACAGTAGAATAGCATAGAATACAGTATATACAAGATGAGTAAAGCAAGATATGTAAACATTATTAAAGTGACTAGTGTTCCATTTATTTAAGTGGCCAGTCATTTCAAGTCTATGTATGTAGGCAGCAGCCTTTAATGTCCTAGTGATGACTATTTAACAGTCTGATGGCCTTGAGATATAAGCTGTTTTTCAGTCTCTCGGTCCCAGCTTTGAGGCACCTGTACTGACTTTGCCTTCTGGATGGTAGCGGGGTGAACAGGCAGTTGCTCGGGTGGTTGTATTCCTTGATGATCTTTTTGGCCTTCCTGTGACATCGGGTGCGTAGGTGTGCTGGAGGGAAGGTAGTTTGCCCCCGGTGATGTGTTGCGCAGACCGCACCACCCTCTGGAGAGCCCTGTGGTTGCGGGGGGTGCAGTTGCCGTACCAGGCTGAAATACAGCCCGACAGGATGCTCTCAATTGTGTCTTCTTGGGTATCACGCTACAAGCTTGGAACACCTGTATTTGGGGAGTTTCTGCAGATCCTCTCAAGCTCTGTCAGGTTGGATGGGGAGTGTCGCTGCACAGCTATTTTCAGGTCTCTCCAGAGATGTTCGATCGGGTTCAAGTCTGGGCTCTGTTTGAGCCACTTAAGGACATTCAGACACTTGTCCCGAAGCCACTCCTGGGTTGCCTTGGTTGTGTGCTTAGGGTTGTTGTCCTGTTGGAAGGTGAACCTTTGCCCCAGTCTGAGGTCCTGAGCGCTCTGGAGCAGGTTTTCATCAAGGATCTCTCTGTACATTGTTCCGTTCATCTTTCCCTCAATCCTGACTAGTCTCCCAGTCCCTGCCGCTGAAAAACATCTCCACAGCATGATGCTTCCACCACCATGCTTCACCGTAGGGATGGTGCCAGGTTTCCTCCAGATGTGATGTTTGACAGAGGGTTCAATCTTGGTTTCATCAGACCAGACTTGTTTCTGATGGTCTGAGAATCCTTTAGGTGACTTTTGGCAAACTCCAAACGGGCTGTCATGTGCCTTTTACTGAGGAGTGGCTTCTGTCTGGCCACTCTACAATAAAGGCCTGATTTGTGGAGTGCTACAGAGATGGTTGTCCTTCTGGAAGGTTCTCTCATTGGGTTCTTGGTCACCTCCCTGACCAAGGCCCTTCTCCCCCGAATGCTCAGTCTGGCTGGGCGGCCAGCGCTAGCAAGAGTTTTGGTGGTTCCAAACTTCTTCCATTTAAGAATGATGGAGGCTACTGTGTTCTTGGGGACCTTCAATGCTGCAGAAATGTTTTGGTACCTTTCCCCAGATCTGTGACTCCACAAAAAAATCCTGTCTCGGGGCTCTACGGACAATTCCTTCGACCTCATGGCTTGGTTTTCGCTCTGACAACTGTGGGACCTCATATAGACAGGTGTGTGCCTTTCCAAATCATGTCCAATCAATTTAATTTAGCACAAGTGGACTCCAATCAAGGATGATCAATCGAAACAGGATGCACCTGAGCTCAATTGCGAGTCTCATAGCAAAGGGTCTGAATACTTACGTAAGTAAGGTATTTCTGTTTTTTAATTTGTAATACATTTGCAAAACAATCTAAAAACCTGTTTTTGCTTTGTTATTATGGTGTATTATGTGTAGATTGATGAGGAAAAAATGTATTTAATTAATTTTAAAATAAGGCTGTAACGTATCAAAATGTCAAGGGGTCTGAATACTTTCCGAATACACTATATATATGAAGCATGTAAAACAGTATGTAAACATAATTAGTGACCAGTGTTCAATTATTATGTACATAGGCCAGCAGTCTCTAAGGTGCAGGGTAGAATGCCGGACGGTAGCCGGCAAGTGACAGTGACTAAGTTTAGGACAGGGTACTGGGCGGAGGCCGGCTAGCGGTGACTATTTAGCAGTCTGATGGCCTGGAGATGAAAGTAGTTTTTTCAGTCTCTCTGCCCAGCTTTGATGGACCTGTACTGTCTCCGCCTTCTAGATGGTAGCGGGGTGAACAGGCCGTGGCTCAGACTGCTGAGGTCCTTGATGATCTTCTTCGCCTTCCTGTGACACTGGATGCTGTTGCTGATGTCCTTGAGGGCAGGCAGTGTGCCCCTGGTGATGCGTTGGGCTGAAACCGCTAAAACCCTCATACATGCATTAATCTCCTTCCATCTTGACTACTGCAACTCACTTCTCTCCCGCATCAACTCAAGCTCCCACCATAATCTCCAAATGGAGGGTTACAATTCTGCAGTTCGACTCCTCATCCACACTAAGACCTGGCAGCACATCCCCCCCCTGTCCTCCGTGAACTCCACTGTCTCCCAACGCATTGATTACAAGATCCTCCTTCTAAACTACAAGTCTTCACCACCTTGCCCCCCACTTACCTCTCAAACCTCTTTCTCCCCTACCAACCAACACGCACACTCCTTGTTATCCCCAGGTCGATGCTCCAGAGCTTCCGCGACAGGGCCTTCTCCAGGGTTGCTCATAGGCTCTGAATCTCCCTCCAGCCATCCATGACTCAGAGGCCATCACTGCCTTTCAGTCCCTCCTAAAGCCCCACCTCTTTGACAAGGCCTGCCCTTAAGCCCCCCCCCCCCCCACACACACACACACACACACATACAAGCAAAGAAATACACTACTAAGACACTCCTCTCTTCACCATACCGAGCAGCAGTGGTGTAAAGTACTTAAGTAAAAATACTTGAAAGTATTACTTAAGTTGTTTTTTGGGGTATCTGTACTTGTCACGACTTCCGCCGAAGTCGGTCCCTCTCCTTGTTTGGGCGGCGGTCGACGGTCGACGTCACCGGCCTTCTAGCTATCGCCGATCCACTTTTCATTTTCCATTTGTTTTGTCTTTGTTTTTACACACCTGGTTTCAATTCCCCAATTACATGTTCATTATTTAACCCTCTGTTTTCCCCATGGTTTTTGTATTTTTGTATTTGGTATTACGACATGTTATTGGAAATTTTGAGTAAAGTTACTTGTGTTACTCATCTCTGCTGTCCTGCGCCTGACTCCTCTGCACCAGCTACACCCAGACCACTACAGTACTTTACTATTTATATTTTTGCCAACTTTTACTTTTTACTTTTTACCCCATACATTTTCCGCAGACACCCAAAGTACTAGTTACAATTTGAATGCTTAGCAGTACAGGAAAAAGGTCCAATTCACACACTTATCAAGAGAACGTTCCTGGTCATCCCTACTGCCTCTGATCTGGTGGACTCACTAAACATAAATGCTTCCTTTGTAAATTATGTTGGAGTGTTGGAGTGTGTCCTTGGCTGTCAAAAAAAAGTAATAAAAAAGGAAATTGTGCCATCTGGTTTGCTAAATATAAGGAATTTGATGTATAGTATTTCCTTTTACTTTGTACATTTAAAATCTGATACTTTTAGACTTTTACTGAAGTAGTATTTTACTGGGCTACTTTCACTTTTACTTGAGTCATTTTGTATTACGGTATCTTAACTGTTACTCAAGTTTTTCTTTTCATTTCTACAATTGTAAAGCGACTTTGGTTCCTTGAAAAGCGGTACATGCAGTAAGTCCCGTGAAGGCGGCTCTGTGTTTCCCCGAAGCGGGCAAAGAAGGTGTTTAGCTTGTCCGGGAGCGAGGCATTGGTGTGGCACCGATTTATAATCTGTGATTGTCTGGAGTCCCTGCCACATACATCTCATGTCTGATCCGTTGAATTGCGACTCCACTTTGTCCCTGTATTGTTGTTTTGCCTCTTTGATTGCCTTACGGAGGGCATAGCTGGTCTGTTCGTACACGTCCATGTTTCCAGTCACCTTGCCATGGTTAAATGCGGTGGTTCGTGCTTTCAGTTGTGCGCGAATGCAACCATTTATCCACGGTTTTTGGTTTGTATAAGTTCTAATCATCAGAGTGGGAAAAACATCCTCTATGCACTTCCTGATGAACTCAGTCACTGAGTCAGTGTATACGTCAATACTATTCTCAGAGGCAGCCCAGAACAATTCCCAGTACTCGTGATCAAAATAATCTTGAAGATTCTGATTGGTCAGACCAACATTGAACAGTCCTTACCACAGGTACTTCCTATTTAAGTTTCTGGCTATAGGAGGGGAGGAGCAAAATGGAGGCGTGATCTGATTTGCCAAAGGAAAATCAAGCCTAACAGTGCATCAAAATCACAAATAGATTTGGCTTGAATGTTGGTGCTTACACACTGGTGCCTCCATTTGAACTGTGATGATATGTATTTCTGTAAACAAAACTGTCCTCAGACATCCCCTTGCTATTTTGCTGATCAAATTATTAGATTGGTTTCTTTTACCTCTAAGCAAGTTGGACAAAGTCCCTGGTAACCAAGCAGAAGACGAGCAGACCAAACAATGTTTTTGATCCCAGGGACATATAAGATGATTAGAGTGACTCCAAACATTGCAACATAAGAGAGGGAAACGCGTCATAACACACACTAAGATGAAAAATTCCAGGAAATATCACCTCCTGCAGTAGACATCCAATTTTAAGATTCAGAGAGAAATAAATAAGATCCCACACACTGCACTTGCACAGTATCAGTATTTTGTGCCAACATTTTGGCCTCACAGCCTTCGTCATAGCTTCTATGTTTCTTCAAACTGTTATTTAACATTTCCTATGCACCTGCAAAGCAATCCCTAAATGTGTGTGTGCATTTCACTTTTATGAATGAGAAAAAAAATGAAGTAAACTTAGTTATGAAAACCCAGCCAAAGTTTCCAGTTTAAGGTCAAGGTTAACTATAGATTTGTCTGATATCTGCCTCTTTCTACATATATTCTACACTACAAAAATGGAAGAATAATGGAACTATTGAAAGTAAAGGACAATTAGACGTGTTGACTTGAGACCATCTATTCTGTGGCTCTTGTGGGGATCAAGGCTTGGTTCTCAATGGAACAGGATCGGCTCATTCTGACAAAGTCCTAATTGCTTTGAACCAATAGGATACTCAGATTTAATAGACAATTAAGTGAATCCAAACACACTCAAATGAGAGGATTTACTCAGGCGCCGGGGGAAGAGAAACAGCTCACCATCCCATAATGGGTTTCTTGGCAACCTGCACTGACTGTACTATTAAAAGAGTCTATCTGCACAGCGTCCAAATCTTTTCACACCACATGTGCAGAATCTATTCAATTTATGATCAGCAGCATATAATTTTATGTCTTGTTTAAACGGCAAACAGTTTATATATTTTATCTTCACCTGTGCTGTGGCACCATCTTTTTATGGGTGGCTGAGAGAAATAATAGATACAAATGTAAACATTCTCTGCCTCTCTGATCTGAGTGTCCATCAAACAGAATGACTGTTAATCCTGAGAGAGAGAGAGAGAGAGAGAGAGAGAGAGAGAGAGAGAGAGAGAGAGAGAGAGAGAGAGAGAGAGAGAGAGAGAGAGAGAGAGAGAGAGAGAGAGAGAGAGAGAGAGAGGGATCTTGACATTGACATCATGTTTTTACTGTTGCTCCCTTGATAAACAACAAAGCCATGTAAACCATTCTGCTCCATAAGAGAGAGATAGAGGGAGAGAGAGGGAGAGGGAGAGAGGGAGTGGGAGAGAGCGAGAGAGGGAGGAGTAACTGAACAGGGCAACAAGACTCGTGGGAAATTCACCCTTAATTAGGCCGGATTCAGAATCCATGGTAACAGATTGATCTGTGAAAGGTCAGGGCCATGTAGGCACTCGATTGGCAGCAAGTTATCCAATATTGATCATTTTAGCTGTAAAACGGTGAAACTTGTACATACATTAGACGCTATTCCCTGACCACTGCCCTGGTCCAGAACCCACTGTATGTAGGAGACGTGTGTGTGTGTGTGTGTGTGTGTGTGTGTGTGTGTGTGTGTGTGTGTGTGTGTGTGTGTGTGTGTGTGTGTGTGTGTGTGTGTGTGTGTGTGTGTGTGTGTGTGTGTGTGTGTGTGTGTGTGTGGAGAGAAAGAAAGAAAGAGAGAGAGAGCATGATACAAATTCATAATGAGTACATTTACAAGGTGTATCTCATCCTAAAGCACTGTGTTAGGATATCTCAACTCATCCGGCACCATTGTATAGCATCTATGTACTGGAGAGGAATAGGGAGGCTGTGAAGCTGTGTCTTAAAGAAGCTGTGTCTTAAATAGATAATCTGTCAAAATAGCCAGGATGTTATATAAGGGCCAGACTGGGATGATGGGAGTCAGATGTTGTGTGGTGCCTCTGGTGTAGTCACTGGTAGGAGAATGTGTGAGTGGGAGGGTCCGTGGGGGTGTGTGTTCTGTGTGTGGGATGGGATGAGAGCTTTATGCTTACCTCTGCCTGTACTGTAGTGCTGCAGTTTGTCACTGTATATAGTCTCCTTCATGTATGATCTCTTCCTGCAACAAAGAATCGGCAAAAGACGGTTATGTAACCATATTTGACAATATTAAGGAACTGCATTAAACGTTTGTAATATTAACATTTAATTCCGGGGGGGCATAACCGTTGATCATATTCCTGGTAACACCAGGTATGAGCAGTGACTAAGTGGTGGTTACCTGCTGCAGACGATGGAGATGGCCACCAATGATACAAGGAAGACCACTCCTGCAGCCGCTGAGCCTGCAATCAAAGGCAGCTGCTCCCTCAGCTCCGATTTATACTCATCTGCAACAACAGAGAGAGAGAGAGAGGAGAGAGAGAGAGAGGAGAGAGAGAGAGAGAGAGAGAGAGAGAGAGAGAGAGAGAGAGAGAGAAAGAGAGAGAGAGAGAGAGAGAGAGAGAGAGAGAGAGAGAGAGAGAGAGAGAGAGAGAGAGAGAGAGAGAAATGGAGAGAAATGGAGAGAAATGGAGAGAAATGGAGAGAAATAGAGAGAGTTGAAGGCAAGGTAAAAGAGGAGGTCAGAGAAGAGGTGTGAAAAGTGAAGTGGTGAGAGGAGAAGAGAGGAAAGGATGGGAGAGAAGAGAAATAGGAGTATTGGAACAGTTAAATGGTATTGGGACAGTGTCAAAAGTGTCTCTACTGTGAAACACATAGACATGTGGGCTAGTATCTGTGCAGACAGACAGTCCCTCAGTGACACATTGCTTCCTGACACAGCTAATCCCCTTACACACTCAATAGGAGTCAGAAGAACGCCTGCTAATCTCAACACAAATGCTTTATCACGTGTCAGAGGGAGAGTTAAGAAAGTAAACAGAAACACCATACCTTCATATGTATAGATCGGATTAAAAGGATGTGTTGCTGTTCTGTCATTTCCAACAGAATCACACATTCTCCAGTATGTATCTATATTCATGTATATAACCATTCATATTGTGTTTTGAATGAACCGCACCCTTTTTCATATTCTGTGGTTTTCATATGGGTTATAATTGTTTATACCATTTTGTGGAAGCTTTCAAAATAGCTCCTAGTGATAACAAATATTTTAGACTTATTTTGGTGCAACATTTGCATAAAAGCTTAATTTTGTTAACTTTTTATTGGGTTCAGAGTTTTATAGTCTCATGACCAGACAACTTTTCTAAGACTGATGACTCAACTGTTTTGGGGGGGAACGGATGCTGCTGCAACCCCAAGACTTCGGCAGGCGCTGCTGCTAGAGATCCCTTAATGAGCTACACCACACTGAGCATGCAGGGGCTCTCTGTTGGCTGCTTTCCTCCACTACACCATGCAGCTGTGCCACCTGCAAAGACTCACTATGGCTAACACCTCAAATGTACAATTTCCCCGAACAAATGGAATTAGTCAGAGCCATATATTTATTTTCTACAGTGCCTTCATAATTTATTCACACCCCTTGACTTTTCCACATTTCGTTGTGTTACAGCCTGAATTTAAAATGGATTCAATTTAGATTTTGGCACTGATCTACACTCAATTCCCCATAATGTCAAAGTGGAATTATGTTTTTAGAAATGTTTACAAATTAATCAAAATGAAAAGCTGAATTGTCTTGAGTCAATAAGTAGTCAATCCCTTTGTTATGGCAAGCCTAAATAAGTTCATGAGTAAAAATGTGCTTAACTGTCACGCCCTGGCCTTAGTATTCTTTGTTTTCTTTATGTTTTTTAGTTAGGTCAGGGTGTGACATGGGGAATGTATGTGTTTTGTAGTGTCTAGGGGTGTTGTATGTGTATGGGGCAGAGAAGAGTGTAGTTGTCTAGTTATGTCTATGGCTGCCTAGATTGGTTCTCAATCTAGGCATGTTGTACGTTTGTAGCTTGGGTTTGCACTTACGTCTTTAGCTTCACGATTCGTTTGTTGTTTTGTTTCGTTTTGTAATTGTGTTCGTTACGTGTTTTTTCCTTCTCTAAAATAAAAGAGATGTATTTTGCACACGCTGCGCCTTGGTCCACTCTCTCTCACCCAGAGACGATCGTGACAGAACTACCCACCAACCATGGATCAAGCAGCGTGTGAGGAACCAACAACAAAGGAAAGAAACCCAGGACTCGTGGACATGGGAGGATATATTGGACGGAAAGGGACCCTGGGCTCAACCAGGAGAATATCGCCGCCCCAAAGCTGAGCTGGAGGCAGCGAAAGCAGAGAGTCGGCGATATGAGGAGGCAGCACGGAAACAAGGCTGGAAGCCCGTAAGTCAAACCCAAAAATGTATTGGGGGGGGGGGCTCTCGGGTAGTTTAGTTGGGTCAGTCGGGAGACGTGAGCCAACTCCTCCTGCTTATCGTAAGGAGCCGGTGAGGGCGGATTTGGAGGTGAGTGACGCAGAGACAGTAAAGGAGTTAATGGAGAAATTGGAGGAGAGAGTTATGAGGGATGTACTGGTTTGGTGCATGAGGCACGGCATCCGTCCGAATGAACGTGTTGGTGAGTTAATGTCACCGGGAACAGCTCTTCATACTCGTCCTGAGGTGCGTGCTAGCCGTCTGGTTAAGACAGTGCCTACAGCACGCACAAAGCCTCCTGTGCGTCTCCAGAGTCCTGTGCGTCCTGTTACTGCTCCTCGCAATAGCCCTGTGGTGCGTGTCCCCAGCCCAGTACCACCAGTGCTGACACCACGCACTAAGCCTCCTGTGCCTCTCCAGAGCCCTGTTCCTTCTCCACGCACTCTCCCTATGGTGCGTGTCTCCAGCCCAGTGCCTCCAGTTCCGGCACCACGCACCAAGCCTCATGTGCGTCTCCAGAGCCCTGTACGCACTGTTCCTTCTCCCCGTACTCGCCCTGATGTGCGTGCCCTCAGCCCGGTACCACCAGTTCCGGTACCACGCACCAGGCCTATAGTACGCCTTGAGAGTCCAGTGTGCCCTGTTGTTGTTCCCCGCACTAGCCTGAAGGTGCGTGTCTTTAGCCCGGTACCTCCAGTTCCGGTACCACGCACCAGGCCTACAGTGCGTCTCAGCCGGCCAGAGTCTGCCGTCTGCCCAGCGGCGCCTGAACTGCCCGTCTGCCCAGCGGCGCCTGAACTGCCCGTCTGCCCAGCGGCGCCTGAACTGCCCGTCTGCCCAACGGCGCCTGAACTGCCCGTCTGCCCAACGCCATCTGAACTGTCCGTCTGCCAAGCGCCGCATGAACTGCCCGTCTGTACTGAGCCTTCAAAGCCGCCCGTCTGCCATGAGCCTGCAAAGCCGCCCGTCTGCCATGAGCCTTCAGAGCCGTCCGCCAGACAGGAGCCGCTAGAGCATTCCGCCAGACAGGAGCCGCTAGAGCCTTCCGCCAGACAGGAGCAGCCAGAGCTTTCCGCCAGACAGGATCAGCCAGAGCTTTCCGCCAGACAGGATCAGCCAGAGCCTTCCGCCAGACAGGATCAGCCAGAGCCTTCCGCCAGACAGGATCAGCCAGAGCTTTCCGCCAGACAGGATCAGCCAGAGCATTCCGCCAGCCATGACCAGCCAGAGCCGTCAGCGAGCCATGACCAGCCAGAGCCGTCAGCGAGCCATGACCAGCCAGAGCCGTCAGCGAGCCATGACCAGCCAGAGCCGTCAGCGAGCCATGACCAGCCAGAGCCGTCATCCAGCCATGACCAGCCAGAGCCGTCATCCAGCCATGACCAGCCAGAGCCGTCATCCAGCCATGACCAGCCAGAGCCGTCATCCAGCCAGAGCCGTCATCCAGCCATGACCAGCCAGAGCCGTCATCCAGCCATGACCAGCCAGAGGCGTCATCCAGCATTGAGCCGTCAGCCAGCCAGGATCCGCCAGAGCCAGCCAGCCAGGATCCGCCAGAGCCAGCCAGCCAGGATCCGCCAGAGCCAGCCAGCCAGGATCCGCCAGAGCCAGCCAGCCAGGATCCGCCAGAGCCAGCCAGCCAGGATCCGCCAGAGCCAGCCAGCCAGGATCCGCCCCTCAGTCCGGTGCTGCCCCTTAGTCCGGTGCTGCCCCTTAGTCCGGTGGGGTTAATTTGGAGGGTGGCCATTTGGAGGAGGCTACCAAAGCGGGTATTGACAATGGTGGAGTGGGGGCCACGTCCCGCACCCGAGCCGCCGCCATGATGGGGCCCACCCCGGACCCTCCCCTTTCTATTTCAGGTTGTGCGGTCGGAGTCCGCACCTTTGGGGGGGGGGTACTGTCACGCCCTGGCCTTAGTATTCTTTGTTTTCTTTATGTTTTTTAGTTAGGTTAGGGTGTGACATAGGGAATATATGTGTTTTGTAGTGTCTAGGGGTGTTGTATGTGTATGGGGCAGAGAAGAGTGTAGTTGTCTAGTTATGTCTATGGCTGCCTAGATTGGTTCTCAATCAGAGACAGCTGTCATTCATTGTCTCTGATTGGGAGCCATATTTAAGGCAGCCATAGGCAGTAGGCTTTTGTGGGTAGTTGTCTATGTTGTACGTTTGTAGCTTGGGTTTGCACTTACATCTTTAGCTTCACGATTCGTTTGTTGTTTTGTTTCGTTTTGTAATTGTGTTCGTTACGTGTTTTTTCCTTCTCTAAAATAAAAGAGATGTATTTTGCACACGCTGCGCCTTGGTCCACTCTCTCTCACGAAGACGATCGTGACATTAACAAGTCAGATAGTATCGACTATACAAAAGCAGACATTGAATATCCCTTTGAGCATGGTGAATTTATTCAACTTTGGATGGTGTATCAATACACCCAGTCACTACAAAGATACAGGAGTCCTTTCTAACTCAGTTGACAGAGAGGAAGGAATCTGCTCAAGGATTTCACCATGAGGCCAAAAGTGATTTTAAACCAGTTACAGAGTTTAATGGCTGTGATAGGATAAAACAACAACATTGTAGTTACTCCACAATACTAACCTAAATGACAGAGTGAAAAGAAGGCCTGTACAAAAAATATATATATTCCAAAACATGCATCCTGTTTGCAATAAGTAAAACTGCAAAATATGTGGCAAAGAAATTCACTTTTTTGTCCTGAACACAATGCATTATGTTTGGAGCAAATCCAACAAAACACATAACTGAGAACCACTTTTCATATTTTCAAGAATGGTGGTGGCTGCATCATGTTATGGGTATGCTTGTCATCAGCAAGAACTAGGGAGTTTTTGGGGGATAAAAAGAAAAGTTCTAGAGCTAAGCACAGGCAAAATCCTAGAGGAAAATCCTAGAGGTAAACCTGGTTCAGTCTGCTTTCTAACAGACACTGGGAGACAAATTCACATTTCAGCAGGACAATAAGCTAATACTCAAATCTACACTGGAGTTACTTACCAAGATGACATTAAATGTTCCTGAGTGGCCTACAGTTTTACAGTTTTGACTTAAATCGGCTTGAAAATACTTAAATGGCTGTCTAGCAAAGATCAACAACCAACTTGACACCTTTTTTTAAATGATGATGAAATATTATTCCACTTTGACATTACAAAGTATTTTGTGTAGATCGTTGACAAAAAAATTACAATTAAATCCATTTTAATCCCACTTTATAACACAACTATATGTGGAAAAAGTCAAGTGGTGTGAATAATTTCTGAAGGCACTGCGGATACATGGCTCTAGAAGGAACTACTTTAATCCAGACATTGACTTTGGAATATGTATATTAAAAATAAATCCTAATATCAAGGGAATAACTGTTTAATAAAAACAATTCACCACCTGCTCTGCGTCGACACACAAATGTATTGCAGTAATGATAGTTAATGTTTGAAGTTATTACTATATCCAATCTCCCACACCCAGTCCACAGACACAAAGACCCGCATGGCGGTCACACACACATGCACACGGAGCATACCATCTGTCAGGGTTTGGAAGCACTGCTTGCTGCTGTATTTGCCGAAGCCTGCCACCGTCCTGGCACGGACCTGTACCACGTACATGATGCTTGGCTTCAGGCCCTCCACACGGGCAGTGTTGGTCTGGCTCCGCACCATGGTTGAATTCAACTCAGTGTGGTCCTGTAACAATCAGGGAGAGATCGAGAAAGAGAGCTAGAGAATATTACATCTGTTCATCACACTGGGCCTGCAGCCTTTAGGCAGTGGAGTAACAACTCGGGTCAACCCCTAATCCTAATACACACTACATACTGCCCTGTGGGCTTAGATAACAAAATGGCCCTTATTCCTCTTTATGTTTGTGTATGAGATTATACTGGATGGTGGATATCCACATTGGCCTCCACTGTTGTAATCTTTATACAGCCATAGAGGGGAATTAGGCTTTTCACATACATACACTATAGAACTTTATAACTCTTTTAATTTGGTCACATAAAACCAGAAATAGGGACATCGAGCAATGAGTGAGGTGTTGAGAAAAAAAAGAGTTCCAAACAACATCCCCATATTAGATCTTTCATCATGTGCAGCATATCGGTAGCTGATCCTGGTTTTAGAATCCATGCATAGACGTATTCATCATCAATCATCAACCAGAGTTGCCACACAAATCTCTCAATTCAGATCGTTGGCTCATCCCAACACACCTTTTCACTGGCATTGTGTGTACTTAGAGAGCTCATGGCATTTGCTTTTCTTTCTCTGTTTGCTTTAATCCCTCTCTGTCTGTCTCTCTTTCCAGACTCTTTCCTCTGTGGAGGGATGAGAGCAAACAGGAGCAGGAGGTGGAAAAACACTGAGACATGTCCAGGTTCGCATCAGACCAGAGTCAAGGGATACAGGGAGAAAATATATTGTGTGAGAGGTGGATTGTATGATCATCTTTTTACTGAACACATGAGTGTATGTACATGTTCAGCATGTGTTTAGTAAGTGTTTAGTGAGAATGTGTGACTTGGTATGTGGCAGGTTAGGTCTGCTGGTTTGTATAAAGACTGGACACATTTTTAGTATCTGGACCATACAAACTGTAAGTATCCTCCATGGTGGTAATTTATAAAAGGAAAAGTGTGTGCAGACACACAAAAACAGCCAACCCACAGAGACAGAGAGAGACAGAGGAAGGAAGGTAACACTCCTCAGCTAATGGAGGCTCTGACCTTCCTCTATCAGAAGAAAAACACTGAGCAGAAATTAGATGCAACTTCACCCCTGAAATATAGCTGCTTCCTCGCTCAGCGCATGCACTGCCTAAATGACAAGGTCCAGTGCAGAATTAGATATGGGGGACTTTGTATAATGCCTGGAATTCCTTAAATGCCCAAGGCCACTTATCTCTCTTCCCCAGAAATACCCAGTGAACCGCCCTTTACAACCACTCCCAATTCCATCCCTCTGAAGCCCCAACCCATCCTCCCCTGGCCTTATCCCCGCCTGGCCTTCTTAAAGATTTGTGAGGGGTGGAGTCTCCCAGAGCTGCGGAGGGGGACTGTGAACTTAACTCTCAACAGCCTAGCAGTGTTCAGCCTGGCAATGTTCAGCCTGGCAATGTTCAGCCTGGCAGTGTTCCGTGGCACTTCAGTCAAAGCTGACGGATGAAATATGCCTCGTTGGCCCTTGCCATTTCAATTTCAATAGCAGAATCCACCTTGCCATCACGCCAATATTCTCAGTGCTTATCATCACACCAGCTTTGACGCTCAGCAAGAAGGCCAAGATGAAATCCACTACCTCAGCAAAGGCTAGCAAATGGAATTCTCCTCACACATGCGGAGAATGCGGGATGGGGTTTGTACTCGGACCGAGTAGAGCATTACATAATAGGATATTGTGACAGGGAGTGCTGACATTATCAGTGTGCTGTCCCATCGGGAACCCACCTCTTCTTCATTGTCTGCACAGAGCAGGAGGAAGAAAAAGACCTTCGGTAGAATAGAGATTTTATATCTGCTTTCATTGGCCAATTGGTGCAATCCAGGCCCGATCCCAAATCTAAACCAACCCCATGGCTCCAGACATTCCCTGGAGAGTGCAGCTGAGTGACTGGCATTAAACACAGAAATACTGGATGGGGGGGGGTGGTGAAACTAGGAAGACAGTGGCAGGACAGGAAACAGCGTGTTACACTGGCCCTCCATACATAATTATCAATTTCAACAAGCATGAACCCTATTCGAGGGCTGTGTTTTTTTTGTATGAAAGATATGTAGTAATCCGCAAAGCATCATACACTGCGGTGGGACTCTGATGACTTCATGATTTCAAAAATAACTTTCAATCATCTTTACTTTTAGCTCTGACACATTTTCCTGTTGCCCAGACAGAGGTGATAAAGCCATCATATTAGGCAGACCAGGTAGATAAAACAAGTATGGAAATAGAACAAAGCGTTCAGACTCATATTCCTGCAATTTGATCCAGAATTCTCTCCATTCTTTTCCGTGGGGGAGTGTAACCTGGTCCTGGGGTAATAGTAGGATGTATTATTCTCCTTCCGTTGTGTGTGTGGGGCCATCTTTTCTGACTCTCCACCCTGAGGACTCTGGTTCTCCTCATCTCTTCTTTGAAATAGAGCTGCGGTCCAGGTAAATATCCCTATCCCTATCTCCACGATATTACTATTGTCTCTCTGAGGAAATTCGTTTGTTCAACACTATGTTGTGTCTATGGAACCACTGTGGGAGTCCTGAAATGAAACACGGTACAGAACCACCTCAAACAAACCTGTGACTTCCACTGTGATGAAAAAGGTATGTCTTTATATTGAAATATGTGACTCGTTTCAGGAAACTAGGTGTATGTTGTGCATAGCTAAACTCAGCAAAAAAAGAAACGGCACTTTCAGGACCCTATCTTCCAAGGATAATTAATAAAAATCCAAATAACCCCACAGATCTTCATTGTACAGGGTTTAAACACTGTTTCCCATGCTTGTTCAATGAACCCTAAACAATAAATGAACATGCACCTGTGGAACGGTCATTAAGAAACTAACAGCTTACAGACGGTAGGCAATTAAGGTCACAGTTGTGAAAACTTAGGACACTAAAGTGCCTTTCTACTGACTCTGAAAAACACCAAAAGAAAGATGCCCAGGTCCCTGCTCATCTGCGTGAACGTGCCTTAGGCATGCTACAAGGAGGCATGAGGACTACAGATGTGGCCAGGGCAATAAATTGCAATGTCCGTACTGTGAGATGCCTAAGACAGCACTACAGGGAGACAGGATGGACAATTGATTGTCCTCGCAGTGGCAGACCACGTGTAACAACACCTGCACAGGATCGGTACATCCGAACATCACACCTGCAGGACAGGTACAGGATGGCAACAACAACTGCACGAGTTAAACCAGGATCGCACAATCCCTCCATCAGTGCTCAGATTGTACGCAATAGGCTGAGAGAGGCTGGACTGAGAGCTTGTAGGCATGTTGTAAGGCAGGTCCTCACCAGACATCACCGGCAACATCGCCGCCTATGGGCACAAACCCACTGTCGCTGGACCAGACAGGACTGGCAAAAAGTGCTCTTCACTGAGGAGTCGCGGTTTTGTCACACCAGGGGTGACGGTCGGATTCGCATTTATCGTCGAAGGAATGAGCGTTACACCGAGGCCTGTACTCTGGAGCAGGATTGACTTGGAGGTGAAGGGTCCGTCATGGTCTGGGGCGGTGTGTCACAGCATCATCGGACTGAGCTTGTTGTCATTGCAGGCAATCTCAACACTGTGCATTACAGGGAAGACATCCTCCTCCCTCATGAGGAACCCTTCCTGCAGGCTCATCCTGACATGACCATCCAGCATGCCACCAGCCATACTGCTCGTTCTATGCGTAATTTCCTGCAAGACAGGAATGTCAGTGTTCTGCCATGGCCAGCGAAGAGCCCGGATCTCAATCCCATTGAGCACGTCTGGGACCTGTTGGATCTGAGGGTGAGGGCCATTCCCCCCAGAAATGTACAGGAACTTGCAGGTGCCTTGGTGGAAGAGTGGGGTAACATCTCACAGCAATAACTGGCAAATCTGGTGCAGTCCATGAGGAGGAGATGCACTGCAGTACTTAATGCAGCTGGTAGCCACACCAGATACTGACTGTTACTTTCCCCCCATTTGTTCAGGGACACATTATTCAATTTCTGTTAGTCACATGTCTGTGGAACTTGTTCAGTTAACTTCTTGAGCCTATGGGGGCGCCATTTCGACTTTGTAAAAATGAGTTCCCAAATTAAACTGACTCGTACTCAATTCTTGCTCGTACAATATGCATATTATTATTACTATTGGATAGAAAACACTCTCTAGTTTCTAAAACCGTTTGAATTATTTCTCTGAGTGAAACAGAACTCATTCTGCAGCACATTTCCTGTCAGGGAGTGAGATTTCAGAAATCGAGGTCCCTGTTCTGAGGTCAGTTTATAAGTCCCCATGTAAGCCATCGGGCTACATGCACTGCATACGTCTTCCTCTAGATGTCAGTAAGCGGGGAGAATTTGAATGGAGTGGATTGCGCAATCTGGGACCCTATATAAGACCGTGGAACGGAAGTACCGTCCTTTTCAACGGTGCGCCTGGCGCAAGAAGACATCACAATGGCGTCCTGCAAACGCTTTCGTTTTAGTAGTTCTATATCTCCGGTCATGTTTTTATTCGTTATAGGTGTTAAAGACATCATAAGGTAGTTAATTTAAACCGACTTATAGCAGTTTATAGCAGTTTATTGCGATTTTCTGGGATTTCTTTGTCATGCGCTTTCACGAGTTGGACACGTCTCCAGTGGGTGGCTATCGTTAGCTGCTATTTCGACAGGAGAAGAGGACATCTTTCAACCCAAAGACGATTGTTCTGGAGAAAGGACACCTTGCCCAAGATTCTGATGGAAGCTCAGCTAATAGTAAGCAGTCTTTATGCTGTTAATTCGTACTTATGTTGACAAATGTCAAATAATAATTCCGCCATGAATTATGGTGCGGTCTCGCTTTGGCGCACGCTGTATTGCGCAGTAACGTTAATTTTAAAAATCTAACACAGCGATTGCATTAAGAACTAATTTATCTTTCATTTGCTGTCCAACTTGTATTTTTTAGTCAAGTTTATGAATAGTTTTCGATTAGAATAGGTGCCTCTCCAAGATGGCGCCGGACAGATTGCTTGAATTTTTGGCCACTAATCACATTGTATAACCACGATTTGTGCCGCTAAATATGCACATTTTCGAACAAACTCTATATGCATTGTGTAATATGATGTTATAGGACTGTCATCTGAAGAATTCTGAGAAGGTTAGTGAAAAAATTAATATATTTTGGTGGTTTATACGTTATCGCTATTTTTGCCTTGAATCAATGCTGTTGTGATGTTTGCTATTGTGGTAAGCTAATATAACGCTATATTGTGTTTTCGCTGTAAAACACTTAGAAAATCTGAAATATTGGCTGGATTCACAAGATCTGTGTCTTTCATCTGCTGTACGCTGTGTATTTTTAAGAAATGTTTTATGATGAGTAATTAGGTAATACACGATGGTCTCTGTAGTTATTCTAGTCGCTTTGGTGAGAGTTGTGATGGTGGCTGCAATGGTAAACTATGATTTATACCTGAAATATGCACATTTTTCTAACAAAACATATGCTATACAATAAATATGTTATCAGACTGTCATCTGATGAAGTTGTTTCTTGGTTAGTGGCTATTTATATCTTTTTGGTCGAATTTGTGATAGCTACTGATGGAGTAAAAAAATGGTGGAGTAAGAAAGTGGTGTCTTTTGCTAACGTGGTTAGCTAATAGACATACATATTGTGTCTTCCCTGTAAAACATTTAAAAAATCAGAAATGATGGCTGGATTCACAAGATGTGTATCTTTCATTTGGTGTCTTGGACTTGTGATTTCATGAACATTTTATTATATGATATCCCTGTGGCTTTAGGCTAGGCTATGCTAGTCAGCTTTTTTGATGGGGGGGATCCCCGATCCGGGTTTGGGAGGTGTTAGAGGTTAATGTCTCAGTTGTTGAATCTTGTTATGTTCATACAAATATTTACACGTTAAGTTTGCTGAAAATAAACGCAGTTGACAGTGAGAGGATGTTTCTATTTTTGCTGAGTTTACTTCACAAGGGAGCCATTTGAACGTAAACTTTATTTTTTTATCAAAATGTGTTTTTGGCAGAGATGCCTTCTGGGACATGTGATCTTTCATGTCTCTTTATAACAATCTTGTATGTCATTTGTAAATACAAATAAAATTGTTAAACTACGAGCCTAGCTGGTTTAGCCATGGAAAAAGGCCGCTTTCCACTAGCCATGATTTGACATGCCGAGAGATGAGTTCTGCCATGTAGAGTATGATAGCTAAGGAGATGGAGAAAATTCTTGTGTTTGATTGCAAATATGCAGACGGAGTCGACAAGAGAACACAGAAGGCTCCGAATTACATCTTCAAACTAAAAGCAACCATGGCATATGTGACAGAGAGGGAGAAACGTCCATCCATGTATACGGGTAAGAGAGTCTAGCTAGCAACATTTTCAGATATTACATGTTTCTAGTTTGTCAGAAAGTGTACTGTTAGCTAGCTAGCTAATGCTAGCTAGCTAACATTGAACCTGGTTGGTTAGCTACCTGCAGGTTCATGCAGGGTAGTAACATTATGAGTTAGGATTATGGTTCATTGTTTAGCTAGCTAGCTACATGTCTAAACAAAAGACAAGTAACTATTGTCTTTTGCAAGTAACTATTTCAATAGAATGTTTATGATGTCTCTGCGACAACTGTTGATAGAAGTAGTTGGTAAATTCACAGCCTTTGGTCTTGAAATCTTTGGTTGTTTAGTACATGTGAATCCTTAAAGAGATGGTTGGCGCTCAAGCTTAAAAAAGTGTGAACGATGCTGAATGGGTGTAGACAAAGAAGAGCTCTCCAGTAGGTACCAAAAAATTCAAGGGCCATTTTCTCAAAAGTGAGGTTACAAATGTATCAACTTTCAAAGCAGAATTACTTTCGCATTGTTCCTGCTGATTGTCCGCAGGCCTACAAAAAGGTTTCCCATCCCAGTTGCCCATCCCTGGCTTAGGGGATGGAGGCAGACACACAAATATAGACATAGACTGATGAAAACAACCCCGTCCATTAAAAGTAAAAATGCTAAAATTGCTAGTTGTCTTTGACATACAGAACACTCAATATCTTTAATGCAACTTAGCCTGTTTAAATAGGCCAGCTAGCCTCCATCTTCTCGTGCTCTCAGAACTGGACATATGAAGTGCTCATTAATAACAACCTTTCACTGATTGAACAGGAAAACAACTAAGTCATCAGAGGACAGAGAGGGTTTTGACCAAACTCTCTGAAAGAGCACATTTGACAGCATTATGTTGGATAATATACAATATTACAGTAAATGCAGGCTTCATGAGTGTACAGTGCTGTCAACACAGCCTTTTCAATAGAAACCACAAG
This sequence comes from Salvelinus namaycush, assembly GCF_016432855.1. Taxonomy (NCBI): domain Eukaryota; kingdom Metazoa; phylum Chordata; class Actinopteri; order Salmoniformes; family Salmonidae; genus Salvelinus; species Salvelinus namaycush. Next base: position 20,859,194 of record NC_052316.1, on the reverse strand, counting down.
TGACATTGTGTCCATGAACTCCATAGGTATGACCATACTATATCAGAGAGGAAAAGACGAGAGCCAGAGAAGGATACGGACAGAAGACTGTAGAGGTGCAGCAGGCAGAGAGACAATGAAAAGGAAATGGAAACAACAATGAAAAAACAGTGTAAAACAGAGTGAGAGAAAGAGGAAGTAGGGAGATATAGAGGAAGCTGAGAGAGACAGAGGGAGGTTAGGCCAATGGAGTGGATATAAGGTTAGCGAGACCACAGGGCAGCCCTCTCTAAGCATGGGGGAAGATGCATATTTACTACCTAATGATATAGAGTTGAAAGGCTATGTGTGCTGCCTCTACTCAGGGGGAAAAAAGGCTGTGTGGAGGAGCCACAGGTCAGACAGGGTTGGCGAAAGACCCAGACTGAGAGGACACCTTTCACACAAAATAGGTCCAAGCACGCCAGTATCCTAGCAACCCTGTGCTCTGTGCTCATCCAAAGGAGACGCCGGTTAAACGCAATTAATGGATAATTATCATGGTTGCAAAGGCATTCTCAGATGCACACTCGCCAAGGTAACGAGGGGAATGACTCAAAAATCAGAGGGTACAATAAAATTAGAGTAAACGTGTCAAGTATAATAACACATGAATATTGAGTCACATGGGGGAAAGGATAAAGGCATAAAGGCTAATATTCCCAGCAAACTTGGTAGACCAATACCCGTCCAGAAGATTCACCCAATAGAGACAGCCTTCTGGGTGTCTTTCCATTGAACGTAAAAGAGATGCCTCTGGTGGACATAATGATCTGCTCGTGTATTTGAGTTCTTATTACAGACATTAATTATTCAAATGTTGTCTTACCTTTTCATAGTACCTTAGTTCATAGTCCAGGATGATTCCATTGGGCTGCTCAGGCTGTGGCCATGACAATGTGAAGCTCTTCATGGTGGAGCTGACCTGGTGCATGATGGGAACCATGGAAGGAGCTAAGGGAACAGACAGATGGGGCAAGATCAACTGTATGGATGCTTCCTTACTCTTTAGTATTGCAACCATCCTACATGTTTGATCAATGTTATGAAATAAAGGCCTTCTGTGCTGAAACTGTATGAAAAAACATGCTTGACTGAAGAGTCCCAATTAATTGAATGGCTTTCAATTACGTATGCTGTCATCATACCATTCCGTTAAGCAGTACTGAGGTATCCTTGGTCATAGTATTTCTATTACAACAATTCTCTGGCATCGAACTGAGCTCACTTTATAGCACATTTGATTTGCAGCCCTCCTTTCCCCTTACAGACAGCAATAAAGTTGAAATGCCCATAACATGTTTTATGAATTAAACCCATTCAGCCCATTCAATTTCCTCCCTCTCTCTCTGCTACCACCACAATCCCCCAGGCCACCATCTCCAACAACCCATCATCTTAACCCAGGGAGGGTGGAGGGCACGACAGCAAGCCCTCGACCAGGGATGGAGAGAGGAGGGTAGGATATTACCCCCATAGCACCTAATGGTGTATCTGTTTGTATGAATGTCTTACATCCCGGCAATTCTATGTGACTGAGCATCCTTACTGTAGCAGCAGCAGGGAGAGATGTTGGTCATGTTAAGCGGTTGTCTGTGCACTGCTGCTCTGGCTAAAAGAGGGGAGGGGATAGTCATCAGTCAGCGAGAGGAGGCTCTCTGGCTCTCTTTCACGCACCGCTGCTCCAGCTTTGCACCGCGTTATCAATACGCTGAGCCTGGCTAGCGGTGAGGCAGCAGTCTACAGGCCCCCAGCACTTCCTATCATTCACACTGTTTCAAATGTGCTGCTTTCCTTGCCTCAAAGGGCTTTTTAATCTATTCAATTATTTTTTTATTTCATTTCATTTGCTGATTTGGTTTTTGGACTATGAGATATGGAGCTATGTTTTAGTGAGTGAAATTCTAGCTAAGTGGAATGGAATCTGCCTAAAACAAATGTTATATATTTTTGGAGCCCACAGGGTTTATGGTGAGGGGTAAACGAATCAGGCCAAACCCTATTATTTTGACAAGTGAGTGAGTGAGTGAGTGAGTGAGTGAGTGAGTGAGTGAGTGAGTGAGTGAGTGAGTGAGTGAGTGAGTGAGTGAGTGAGTGAGTGAGTGAGTGAGTGAGTGAGTGAGTGAGTGAGTGAGTGAGTGAGTGAGTGAGTGAGTGAGTGAGTGAGTGAGTGAGTGAGTGAGTGAGTGAGTGAGTGAGTGAGTGAGTGAGTACTACATTTGCCGGTCCCCACAAGGAAAAATGCTATTTTAGCGGTTAGGTTTAGGGTTACAATTAGTGTTTGAGGTTAAGGTTCAGGAGTAGGGTTAAGGAAAATAGGATTTTGAATGGGAATCAATTGTTTGGTCCCCACAAGGATAGTAAAACAAACGTGTGTATGTGTGTTCCCCATCCTCTCTAACTGTGGCTGGCACTAGGCTGAGTGAATTAGGAGCCAAATCAGAAAGGAAGAAAAAACACTGTTAGTTCTCTAAGAAAATAAATCTGCCACGCTAGACTAGACTTCATTCTCAGCTCAGAATTATGGCTGTCTGAGTTACAGCCCCAAAGCGGATATTTAAAAACTCTACAAAAAAGCCATCCGACATTTCCTCTACTAAGTGTGGTGACGCATCCCTCACATAAAAAGACATGTGTCTGGGTTGTTGCTCTTTCAACTGCTGTTGACTGCCTCAACCTCCACTGGCAAGCTGTGAAATTCAATAGTTTGCTGCTATTATTGACAATGCATGTTATTTTTCTGATTGTCATGCTGAAACTATCAATACGATGTTGCCCCGTATAAAAAAAAGGACTCCAAAATCTCCATAAACAATGACACTGAGTGAGGCCGATGCTAAGTTACTACACTGACATTGATGTCTTCATCATAATTTTTTGAAATATTGGGCTTCCTGTAACCTATCAATTTTTATTGGCTGAAGTAAACTAGCAGAGCTCTCAAAAGGCTTGCCTCAGCGTGTTGCTCTTTTTATGTCTCCAAGATGTGTGTGGATTTACAAGGAGAGAAACATGTAGAGGAGGATTTGAACAAGCAAGATAAGGGTGGTAAAACTGTCAGAGTTCCAATCTCCCGAACACCCGCATTCCTCACAAGGTAAGAATGTCCCACAGGAGACCTAAAGGACGAAGCAGGATCTCCATATTCCAACACTATTTCCCACAAGAATAAGGCAGAGCTTGTTGGAGGAAAAGTACAGTGATTCTTCACATATATCAGATAAAGCAATGTTACCTTTTTGTCAGATAGTCTTCATCATTAGGAAAGTCTCATTACAGCCAACGTTTAATGTAATGTTGATGATGACCCTGTTTCCTTTACCAATTTGGATTCAAGCTACATGAAATAAAAGTATTTCGGTTGTACTACAAAAAATATTTTCTCATTCTTTCTCTGCCTTTTCTTTCTGTATGCATTGCTCTGTCTGTCCCTCTCTCTCGCTTGTTCTCGCTCGCTCTCTCGCTCTGTGTGAATGTTTTATAGCTCTAGATAATGCCTCTACTCAGACAGAGGAAGAGTGGAGCATCAGGGATCCCTCACACAGAGACAGATAGCCTGTTATCTCGCCTAGTGCAATATTTCCATCTGTTTCTTGTTTTCTTATTTACCAGATGTTGGTTCAGATGCAATTTCCAAATGTCCTTATAGGGCACAGGAGACAAATTGACCAAAACACAAGAGAAAGGCTTTCTGTGTTAAGATATTACATATAGCTAACTGCCAGTGGCTACTGTAGCTACACTTGTACCTTGATGTTATTCTGTATTTTCTTGAGGTGTTTACTCATGTGTATACGGTTCCAAAGAATACAGTCACTGCAAGCCTTTCCTGTCTCATCTTATTTATTTTTTAATTACCCTTATTTTACCAGGTAAATTGACTGAGAACACATTTTAATTTACAGCAACGACCTGGAGAATAGTTACAGGGGAGAGGAGGGGGAATGAATGAGCCAATTGAAAGCTGGGGATGAAAAGGTGGCCATGATGGTATGAGGGCCAAATTGGGAATTTAGCCAGGACACCGGGGTTAACACCCCTACTCTTATGATAAGTGCCATGGGATCTTTTAGTGACCACAGAGAGTCAGGATACCCGTTTAACGTCCCATCCGAAAGACAGCCCACTACAAGCGCAATGTCCCCAATCACTGCCCTGGAGCATTGGGATATTTTTTTAGACCAGAAGAAAGAATTCTTCCTACAGGCCCGCCAACACCACTTCCAGCAGCATCGGATCTCCCATTCAGAGACTGACCAGGACCAACCCTGCTAAGCTTCAGAGGCAAGCCAGCAGTGGGATGCAGGGTGGTATGCTGCTAACGGTGTCATGGGTAAATGAGCTGTGGTAAGAAAGGACAGACCCCTATGACTCTGCAAAATACTGGTGACATGGAGGATGGGACTGGCTGATGTACTGATTCTGAATCTTCACAGATTCAAAACGCCAGGAAAATATATTCCATGAGAAATGTAAATGCAGTTTTACTACTGTAGCAAGCAGTTTTACTACTGCACCAATTTGTAAGTCGCTCTGGATAAGAGCGTCTGCTAAATGACTTAAATGTAATGTAAATGTGTTTATGAATAAGGGTCTGAAGCTGTTCAATGATTAGTACTGTTTTTGAAAGAGCTATGACAACTTCTGGCCAGACATATCCTACTACCCATGGAACAGTAGACATGTTTTACATTTCCCTGAGGGGAGTGTGTGTAAAAAACATTCCCCTGAGCACACACTGTCATGGGCTGGAGAGAAGCCTCCACTGGGCGCCAGTGCCCGCCACACCACCTCCATGCCAGCATGAGAAGAGTTTGGGGTTTGAGTGTGGAGCCCCAGAGTCTTGCCAGAGTAGAGGGTTTGGCACTGTTCTCTGTGAGCTTCTATCATCCACTAGTGTCAGTTACTCTGCCACAGTTCTGGAAGAGTAAGCAGACCTCAGAGTGTACATGTTAATATGTTGCCCATATTAGCTGATTCATTTCATGTCATTCAATCTGCACCTCTGACCCACTCCCCTAAAGACTTTCTCAGACTACAGTTGAGAATGCATAAACCGTAAAAGGCAATGGTAAAATGTGTAATATCATATTTTACATTTAACTGAAAGGTTCTAATAAGTAAGCTGGTCTTTGGTTGGTGGTAAATCGGGTATGCATGAGAATACACACCACTGTGTCTGAGAGGAGAGGAGTTACAGAGCGGTGCATCAATCAGGGTTCCTGTCAGCTCTGTCACTCCAGCCTGAATAAGGTCTAATGGCCCCTTCACTGAACCACAACTAACTCTCTCCTCAACAGAGATTTCCTTTACTCTGAACTGTCGGGGGGGCACTATTTGAACCAACCTCCCATCCCCTGTGACTCTGTCAAAAGGACAGTGGTGTACACTCACACCATTACCCTTTCAATATAGCCCAGGGGTCTTCCAACCTTTTCTTGCCCCCTCCCAGGCAAACCGGTGACCCAGGGACCCCCATCAAAAAATCCACGTATTGTCTTATCAAGTATTAAAAAAATTTGCTGACCCCCAGCAGTAGTGCTAGAGGTCCACAGACCCCCGGTTTAATAACCCTGATCTAGCCAACTCATTCAGCTAGAATCCTTAATTGAAACAGTAACAAAGCGTTCCCCCCGCGGTCCCTGCCTCTATTTCGCTAAAAAGCTACGGGATGGGGCTGGAGAAAGGATATACAGTGTTTGTTTACACTTAAGATGCTTACACTTTGTAGTAAAACTAGCTTATATTTTCGGTTCTGATGGGGTACGGCAGTTGAACTAAGCGCATGAGGCATTTATAAGTTATATTCTTCAAGAATCAATGGGTTTATATCATAAATATTTACATCCAAAAATGGATGTAGCAACTAAGGATTCTAGCTTTAAGGTAACTAGCTAAAAATCCCATCTCCTCCATTGCCTCTCAACTCCTTCTTTTATTCTAAACATGACAGATTTTTCCCTACAGAGCCATGACATAAACTCCTTCTCAGGGACAGCTGAAATGGCCCAATTACCTGGCAACAACACAATGGCTCTGACCACTTTTCTGAAGTGAAATTAAAAGCTACTTACGCATTACAACTGCAGCCGTTTTTACAAAAGACAATGGCATTGGCTATTTGGTGTATCTATTTATTTCTTTATTAATCTATATCCATCTGTCAAGTCGAACACTTACCTTGTCAAGCAATATGATGGGGTCTATTAACTCTACTAGGTAATAAAGGCCATTTACGTTCTCATTTCCCCCGCATTGCTCTAATGTGAAGCTATCAAACGACAGAACGTTCCATTTTGGCCAGGCATTAAATCTGTCTACTTGAATCCTGTTTCTACAAGCCAATGTTCAGAAAGTATTCATTCCCCTTAACTTATTGTACATTGTGTTGTGTTACAGCCTGAATTCAAAATGGATAAATAGATTTTCTTTCTCACCGATCTACACATAATACCCCATAATGATAAAGTGAAAACATATTTGACATTTTTGCTCATTTATTGAAAATGAAATATCTAATTTACATAAGTATTCACACCCCTGAGTCAATAGAATCACATTTGGCAGCGATTAATACCCCATAGTCTCTAAGAGCTTTTCACACCTGGATACTATAATGTTGGCACATTATTCTTGAAAAAATTCTGTTAGTTGGTTGTTGACCATTGTAGGACAGCCATTTTCAAGTTTTGCCATATATTTTCAAGATGATTTAAGTCAAAACTGTTACTAGGCCACTCGGGAATATTCAATGTTGTCTTGGTAAGCAACTTGTATATATTTGACCTTGCATTTTAGGTTTTTGTCCTGATGAAAGGTGAATTTGTCTCCCAGTGTCTGGTTGAAAGCAAACTGAACCAGGGTTTCCTCTAGGATTCTTCCTGTACTTAGCTCTGTTCCGTTTCGTTTTATCCTAAATAACTCTCTAGTACTTTCCGATGACAAGCAGCCACCACCATGCTTGAAAATATGAAGAGTGGTACTCAGTGATATGTTGTGTTGGATTTGCCTCAAACATAACGCTTTGCATTCAGGACATAGAGTTAATTACTTTGCCACATTTTTTGCAGTTTTACTTTAGTGCCTTATTGCAAACAAGATGATTGTTTTGGAATATTTTTATTCTGTACAGGCTTCCTTCTTTTACAGGTTCCTGACCAATTCTGCTATTTTGTGTGTTTTTTAGGCACTTTATTTGTAAAAAGATTTGTACATAATGTTTCTTCCATCGTTTCTTATGACCGAAAAGAGCTGCAGGACATCAGAACAGCGATTACTCACCTCGAACTGGACGAGTATTTTTTATTTAATGAGTTGGACGCAAAGGATATACAGTACTGCTCCTCCCGGACCAGGTCCAATATCCCGTCATTCGTATGAAGAGGAGACGTTGTTACAGAGGTCGAAGATCCAGATGCATGGTGGGACTGCATCAGCAAGTGGATAGTCCGCCTTTACCCTCCGTTCTACTGGCAAACGTGCAATCACTGGAGAATAAACTGGATGAGCTCCGTTCAAGACTATCCTATCAACGGGACATTAAAAACTGTAATTTCCTATATTTCATTGAGTGGTGGCAGAACAAGGACATGGATAATATACAGTTAGCTGGGTTTTCCATGCATCGGAAAGAAAGAACAGCAGCCTCCAGTAAGATCAGGGGGGTGGTGTATGTTTCTTTGTCAACAACAGCTGGTGCACAATCTCTAATATTAAAGAAGTCTTGAGGTTTTGCTCGCCTGAGATAGAGTACCTCAAGATAAGCTGTAGACCACACTATTTATCAAGAACGTTTATCTATATTCTTCGTAGATATCTATTTACCACCACAAATCGATCCTGGCACTAAGGCCGCACCCAACAAGCTGTATAAGGCCATAAGTTAACCTTTTCTCAATAGGGGGTGCTGTTTTCACTTTGTAAAAATGTCGTTCCCAAATTAAACTGCCTCGTACTCAATTCTTGCTCGTACAATATGCATATTATTATTACTATTGGATAGAAAACACTCTCTAGTTTCTAAAACCGTTTGAATTATATCTGTGAGTAAAACAGAACTCAAGTTGGAGCAATTTTCCTGTGAGGAAGTGAGAAATCTGAAATCAGGCAGGCTGTTCTGAGGTCAGTTTATTAATTTGCATGTCTTCTATTGGTCGAGATGCACTGCATACGCCTTCCCCTAGATGTCAGCAAATAGTGAGAATTGGAATGGAGTTGCTAGGCAGATCTGAGGCCATATAAAGGGTCTGGGAACGTGGGGTCCAGTCTTTTCTTCATTCGCCATGACGCAAGACAGACCTCAGGATTGCGTTCTGGAAAGCTCCCGTTATAGGCCTTAGATATATCCGGCTCTGATTTTATTCGATATAGGTGTTAAAGACATCATAATGTTGTTATTTTAAACCGAGTTATATCAGTTTATATCAGTATATTGCGATTTTCGGATATTTCTTAGTGCTGCGTTATAGTGAGTTGGACACGTCTTCGCCACATGGCTAATGTTTACTGCTAATTCCAAAGTTGAAGGCGACAATCTACAACCGAGCAACGATTCCTCTGGACAAAGGACAACTTGCCCAAGATTCTGATGGGAGCTCATCAAAAAGTAAGAAGTATTTATGATGTTAATTCGTTGTTCTGTTGGAAAATGTAAAAATACTATTCCGCCATTAATTTCGGTGCGGTCTCGCTTTAACGCACGCTGTATGTCGTAGTAACGTTAATTTTAAAAATCTAACACAGCGGTTGCATTAACTTCTTGCGAATATAGGGGGTGCTGTTTCGACTTAGCATAAATCGGGCTCCAGATTAAACGGCTTCCTACTCAATTCTTGCTCGTACAATATGCATATTATTATTATTATTGGATAGAAAACACTCTCTAGTTTCTATAGCCGTTGGAATTTTGTCTCTGAGTGAAACAGAACTCCTTCTACAGCACTTTTCATGACAGGGAGTGAGATTTCAGACATCTTGGCCCCTGTTCCCAGGTCGGTTGTAATGTCCCTGTAAATGCTATGGAGAAACAGACACTGCCTACGTCTTCCTCTGGATGTCAGTACGTGGTGACGCTTTGAATGGAGTCGATTGCGCAATCAGGGCCTGTATAAAACACCAAATACCGGAAGTAGCTTTCTTTTGCTGCCTGCGCCTGACGCACGAAGGACGTCGGACTTGCCTCCTTCCAAGCTGTTGTTTAGCCAGTAATATTTCTCCGGTCATGTTTTTACTCGTTATAGGTGTTAAAAACATCATAAGGTAGTTAATTTGAACCGTTTTATAGCAATTTATATCCGTTTAGGGCGATTTTATGGCATTTTCTGTGTAATGCACTTTGAAGCGCTGGGCACTTTTCGAGTGCATGGTGAACGTTAGTGACCATTTCGACCGGACAAGAGGAGATCTTTCGACCAAAAGACGATTAGACCGGAGAAAGGATTCATTGCCCAAGATTCTGATGGAAGAACAGCTCATAGTAAGAACAATTTATGATGATAAATCGTGTTTCTGTCAAAAAATGTTAAACGCTTATGCCGCCATTTTGTTTGGTATAGCTTCGCTTGGCGCAACCTGTATTGAAAAGTAAGGATAATTTAAAAAATGTAATTCAGCGATTGTATTAAGAATTAAATTGTCTATCAATCGCTGTCCACCCTGTATTTTTTAGTCAAGTTTATGAGTATTTATGTATAAGACTAGATCACTGTCTAATATGGCGCCCGACATTTTCTGACCAGCTGGGCTACTTTTCTCATTGTCTAACCATGATTTTGGTGGCTAAATATGCACATTTTCGAACAAACTCTATATGTATGTTGTAATATGATGTTACAGGAGTGTCATCTGAAGAATTCTGAGAAGGTTAGTGAAAAAATTAATACATTTTGGTGGTGATAATGCTATCGCTCTTTTTGCCGTGAGTCAATGCTGGGGTAATGTTTGCACATGTGCTATGCTAATATAACGATTTATTGTGTTTTCGCTGTAAGACACTTAGAAAATCTGAAATATTGTCTGGATTCACAGGATCTGTGTCTTTCAATTAGTGTACCCTGTGTATTTTTAAGAAATGTTTTATGATTAGTAATTAGGTAATACACGTTGCTCTCTGTATTTTTTCTAGTCGAGTTGTGATGGTGGGTGCAATTGTAAACTATGATTTATACCTGAAATATGCACATTTTTCTAACAAAACCTATCCTATACCATAAATATGTTATCAGACTGTCATCTGATGAGGTTTTTTCTTGGTTAGTGGCTATCAATATCTTTATTTGGCCGAATTGGTGATAGCTACTGATGCAGTAAGAAAATGGTGGAGTAAGAAAATTGTTGTCTTTTGCTAACAGTGGTTAGCTAATAGATTTACATATTGTGTCTTCCCTGTAAAACATTTTACAAATCAGAGATGATGGCTTGAATCACAAGATCTGTATCTTTCATTTGGTGTCTTGGACTTGTGATTTCATGAACATTTTTTTTTATGATATCCCTGTAACTTTAGGCTAGGCTATGCTAGTCAGCTTTTGTGTTGGGGGGATCCCGGATCCGGGTTTGGTAGGCGTTAGAGGTTAAGAACTAATGTATCTTTCATTTGCTGTCCAACCTGTATTTTTTAGTCAAGTTTATGATTAGTTACTGATTAGATTAGGTGCCTCTCCCAAGATTTCTCCCGACATTTTGTTGGCAGCTTGGCTACTATTCTCATTGTATAACCACGATTTGTGCCGCTAAATATGCACATTTTCGAACAAACTCTATATGTATTGTGTAATATGATGTTATAGGACTGTCATCTGAAGAAGTTTGAGAAGGTTAGTGAAAAAATTAATATCTTTTGCTGGTTTATTCGTTATCGCTATTGTTGGCTTGAATCAATGCTGTTGTGTGGTTGGCTATTGTAGTAAGCTAATATAATGCTATATTGTGTTTTCGCTGTAAAACACTTAAAAAATCTGAAATATTGGCTGGATTCACAAGATCTTTGTCTTTCATTTGCTGTACGCTGTGTATTTTTCATAAATGTTTTATGATGAGTATTTAGGTAATTCACGTTGGTCTCTGTAGTTATTCTAGTTGCTTTGGTGAGAGTTGTGATGGTGGCTGCAATGTAAAACTATGATTTATACCTGAAATATGCACATTTTTCTAACAAAACATATGCTATACAATAAATATGTTATCAGACTGTCATCTGATGAAGTTGTTTCTTGGTTAGTGACTATTTATATCTTTATTTGGTCGAAATTGTGATAGCTACCTATGCAGGAAAAAAATGGTGGGAAAAAAAAGTTGTGTCTTTTGCTATCGTGGTTAGCTAATAGAAATACATATTGTGTCTTCCCTGTAAAACATTTTAAAAATCAGAAATGATGGCTGGATTCACAAGATGTGTATCTTTCATCTGGTGTCTTGGACTTGTGATTTAATGATATTTAGATGCTAGTATTTACTTGTGACGCTATGCTAGGCTATGCTAGTCAGCTTTTTTACTGATGGGGGTGCTCCCGGATCCGGGATTGTGATGAAGTAGAAGTTAACAAGAAAATGCTCATCCAGAGGCGGCGCTCCTAGTGGCCAGGGACTTTAATGCAGGAAAACTGAAATCTGTTTTACCTCATTTTTACCAACATGTCACATCTGCAACTAGAGGGGAAAAAACTATAGATCACCTTTACTCCACACACAGCGTTGCGTACAAAGCCCTCCATTTGGCAAATCTGACCATAACTATATTGTCCTGATTCCTGCTTACAAGCAAAAACTCAAACAGGAAGTACCAGTGATACACTCAATACAGAAGTGGTCCGATGAAGTGGATCCTTAGCTACAGGACTGCCTGGCTAGCACACACTGGAATATGTTCCGGGACTCAGCCGATGGCATTGAGGAGAATATCACGTCAGTCACCGGCTTCATTAATAAGTGCCTCTACGACATCGTACCCACAGTGATCGTACGTACATATCCCGACCAGAAGCCATGGATTACAGGCAACATCCGCACTGAGCTAAAGGCTAGAGCCGCCGCTTTCAAGGAGCGGGACACTAATCCGGACGCTAATAAGAAATCCAGCTATACACTCTGAAAAAGCATCAAATAGGCAAAGCGTCAATACAGGACTAAAATTGAATCCTACTACAACGGCTGTGATGCTTCTTGGATGTGGCAGGGCTTGCAAACTATCATGGATCACAAAGGGAAATCCAGCCGTGAGCTGCCCAGTAACGCGAGCCTACCAGACAAGCTAAATGCAGTCTATGCTCGCTTCGAGGCAAGCAACACTGAACCATGCATGAGAGAACCAGCTGTTCCGGACGACTGTGTGATCACGCTCCCCGTAGCCGATGTGAGTAAGACCTTTAAACAGGTTAACATTCACAAGGCCACAGAGCCAGATGGATTACCAGGATGTGTACTCAGGGCATGCTCTAACCAGCTGGCAAGTGTCTTTACTGACATTCTCAACTTCTCCCTGACCCAGTCTGTAATGCCTACAGTTGAAGTCGGAAGTTTACATACACCTTAGCCAAATACATTTAAACTAGTTTTTCACAATTCCTGACATTTAATCCGAGTAAAAATTCCCTGTCTTAGGTCAGTTAGGAGCACCACTTTATTTTAAGAATGTGAAATGTCAAAATAATAGTAGAGGTAATTATTTCTTTCAGCTTTTATTTCTTTCATCACATTCCCAGTGGGTCAGAAGTTTACATACACTCAATTAGTATTTGGTAGCATTGCCTTTAAATTGTTTAACTTGGGTCAAACGTTTCAGGTAGCCTTCCACAAGCTTCCCACAATAAGTTGTGTTGGCCAATTCCTCCTGACAGAGCTGGTGTAACTGAGTCAGGTTTGTAGGCCTCCTTGCTCGCACACGCTTTTTCAGTTCTGCCCACAAATGTTCTATAGGATTGAGGTCAGGGCTTTGTGATGGCCACTCCAAAACCTTGACTTTGTTGTCCTTAAGCCATTTTGCCACAACTGTGGAAGTATGCTTGGGGTCATTGTCCATTTGGAAGACCCATTTGCGACCAAGCTTTAACTTCCTGACTGATGTCTTAAGATGTTGCTTCAATATATCCACATAATTTTCCTGCCTCGTGATGCCATCTATTTTGTGAAGTGCATCAGTCCCTCCTGCAGCAAAGCACCCCCACAACATGATGCTGCCACCCCCGTGCTTCACGGTTGGGATGGTGTTCCTTGACTTGCAAGCCTCCCCCTTTTTCCTCCAAACATAATGATGATCATTATGGCCAAACAGTTCTATTTTTGTTTCATCAGACCAGAGGACATTTCTCTAAAAAGTACGATCTTTGTCCCCATGTGCAGTTGCAAACCGTAGTCTGGCTTTTTTATGGAGGTTTTGGAGCAGTGGCTTCTCCCTTGCTGAGCAGCCTTTCAGGTTATGTTGATATAGGACTCGTTTTACTGTGGATATAGATACTTTTTGTACCTGTTTCCTCCAGCATCTTCACAAGGTCCTTTGCTGTTTTTCTGGGATTGATTTGCACTTTTCGCACCAAAGTACGTTCATCTCTAGGAGACAGAATGCGTCTCTTTCCTGAGTGCTATGACGGCTGCGTGGTCCCATGGTGTTTATACTTGGGTACCATTGTTTGTACAGATGAACGTGGTACCTTCAGGCGTTTGGAAATTGCTCCCAAGGGTAAACCAGACTTGTGGAGGTCTACAATTTTTTTTCTGAGGTATTGGCTGATTTCTTTTGATTTTCCCATGATGTCAAGCAGAGGTACTGAGTTTGAAGGTAGGCCTTGAAATACATCCACAGGTACACCTCCAATTAACTCAAATGATGTCAATTAGCCTATCAAAAGCTTCTAAAACCATGACATCATTTTCTGGAATATTCCAAGCTGTTTAAAGCCACAGTCAACTTAGTGTATCTAAAGTTCTGACACACTGGAATTGTGATACGATGAATTATAAGTGAAATAATCTGTCTGTAAACAATTGTTGGAAAAATTACTGTGTCATGCACAAAGTAGATGTCCTAACCGACTTGCCAAAACTATAGTTTGTTAACAAGACATTTGTTGAGTGGTTGAAAAACAAGTTTTAATGACTCCAACCTAAGTGTATGTAGACTTCCAACTTCAACTGTATATGTTTCAAGTAGACCACCATAGTCCCTGTGCTCAACGCCAAGGTAACCTGCCTAAATGACTATCGCCCTGCAGCACTCACGTCTGTAGCCATTAAATGCTTTGAAAGGCTGGTCATGTCTCACATCAACACCATCATCCCAGAAACCCTGGACCCACTCCAAATCACATACCGCCCCAACAGATCCACAGGTGACGCAACGTCTATTGCCCTCCACACTGCCCTTTCCTACCTGGACAAAAGGAACACCTACGTGAGAATGCTGTTCATTGACTACAGTTCAGCATTCAACACCATAGTGCCCTCCAAGCTCATCACTAAGCTAAGGGCCCTTGGACTGAACACCTCCCTCTGCAACTGGATCTTGGACTTCCTTACAGGCTGCCCCCAGGTGGTGAGGCTAGGCAACAACACATCTGCCATGCTGACCCTCCTGTACTCCCTGTTCACCCATGACTGCGTGGACACACATGACTCCAACTCCATCATTAAGTTTGCCGACGACACAACGGTGGTATGCCTGATCACAAACGATGAGACCACCTATAGAGAGACCTGACCTCAATGTGAGCAAGACAAAGGAGCTGATTGTGGACTACAGGAAAAGGCGGGCCAAGCACGCCCCCATTGACATCGACAGGGCTGTAGTGGAGCGGATTGAGAGCTTGAAGTTCCTTGGTGTCCACATCACTAAGGACCTATCATGATCCAAACACACCAAGACAGTCATGAAGAGTGCACGACAATGCCTATTCCCCCTCAGGAGGCTGACAAGATTTGGTATGAGACCTCAGATCCTCAAAAAGTTCTACAGCTGCACTATCGAGAGCATCCTGACCGGTTGCATCGCCGCTTGGTATGGCAACTGCTCGGCATCCGACTGCTCTTCATCCGACCGCAAGGCACTACAGAGGGCTTCCTGCCATCCAGGACCTCTATGCCAGGTGGTGTCAGAGGAAAGCCCTAAACATTGTCAAAGACTAGAGCCACTCAAGTCATAGACTGTTCTCTCAGTACCGCACAGCAAGCGCTACTGGAGCGCCAAGTCTGGGACCAAAAGGCTCCTTAACAGCTTCTACCCCAAAGCCGTAAGACTGCTGAACACTTAATCAAATGCCTACCTGGACTATTTGCATTGACTAATACAATTTGATTTGAATTAACTTCACCATCACAAAGGGGTTGAATTGACTCAAGACATTACAGCTTTTCATTTTTAATTCATTTGTAAAAATGTCTATTAACATAATTCCCCCATGACATTATGGGGTATTGTGTTTAGGCCAGTGACAAGATATCTCAATTTAATTCATTTTAAATTCAGGCTGTAACACAACAAAATGTGTAAATGGTCAAGGGGTATGAATACTTTCTGAAGGCACTGTAGACTCCAGGTGTTCTCTATAGCCCGTTGTTTGCTTCAACACATGGTTATAGTTGAATGCAACTGAACACGGTGTTAGCTCAGTAACCATAGTTCCATTTAATTGAAAGCAATATGCCAGCGTAAGATACAATCTTTATGTTCCTTCAAGAACATTCACAGTGGAGCACTGAAGAGAGTCATGATTATAATCCTTTTCAAGAATACTTTTTCAAGTCTTCCTAACAACGAGTCCTATGTCTGGAGGGAGAGGCGTCGTTGGCTGGCCTGGTGTTACCCATGGGTATACCGTATGACAGGACCACTGAGTACTAGAATGGCTTCCCAATGAAACAATGTCTCCTTCATGTATTACACCTCATTACACCAACCTACAGAAGTTTGATAGATTCTGAAACGGCTGATTCACGCCATATTTAAAAGTGGAAGGACTTATTATCAATTATCAAGTCCATATGATTTTTCAATACCAAAAGAAAGCGATAGAAAGATACATTGTATGACTTACATTGAATTCTACCTCCTGAATGGTGTTGTCTGTATTGTGAGAGACATACAAGTAATAAACCAATCTGTGATGCTTGAATATTGAAAATGTAATGAAAAATCCAAAACAGCCGAAGTGAAGTCTTGACAAAAGATCAAAAGCCTTGCCTTTGGTTCTAGAATGTTCTAGAATGTCTCCGGTTTAAATAACAAGAAATGCCAGTCGCGCTGATGTGTTGTTGTGCAATAGCATTCATCATTTAGACGATAAATATAAGCCTTAAGGCATTGATTTCCAGAACAAAACTCTATAATGGTTGCCAAGGGAGGCTGTTCAATAGAAACGCACCTAACAGCAACAGGTGAAACAGCTTCACTTATTGACAAATAGGAACATGAAAAAAAATCACAAGAATGTAACCTTGGGATTTAATTGCTGCCGATCAATAGCAATGTACAGGATTGTGTTGAGTCTGTTGACTCATTCTGTTGATGACTGAGGAATGCTTTCAGTCAAGAATACAAGACGGCTATCAATAGCATCCATCTTATTAAAGGACAGAGAAAATCGATTGTATACAGTATAGGGCTAAAGCTTGACTGTAGACCATTAGACTGCCTCAGACCTTTTTGTTGCAGTTACCTTGAAACGTGTACCACTGAAATGTACTTGTTGTGAATGCCTGTACATTAACATGTATTTTAAAGCATGTTGTGAGACACAAAGCATGGTGCTGTACACTGCCACTGACCAGCCTGGTTGGTAGTGATGTTGATGGACACGTGCTGGGCAGGGTAGGGGCTCTTGTTGGTGACTCCATTGATAGCGTGTATCTCAAAGGCGTAGGGGGTGTGGGCCCACAGGTTACTGATGAACACCCTGGTCTCAGTCAGGCCCTGCTGCCTGGGCACATACTCCACGTTGTCATCACAGTGGGAGCACAATGGCCGATCCGCACGGCACTTCCTGCACACGATGTTGTAGGTGACGTCATCGCGGGCGCCAGTCTCCCTAGGCGGGTGCCACTCCAGGATTACCGAGGTCTCATTGACGATGGAGATTACATTCCTGGGACCAGAGGGGACACCTTTAAAAGGATAGGGAATGCAATGCAGACATTAATATACTGAACAATATGTAGCACTGTTTCCACAACCTGAAAAAAACTGTAATATGACACTGCAACAAGACACTGCACTCTGATGTGAAAGAGGTATTAGGATCAACCATAGTGATCAACAAAAATTATAATTCAGATGTAAATGTTTAGAGTGATTCCTCATGAAAAAAGAACAACAAAAAATACCATTAAGGGTCCTTTGGAGTCTTAAAGGAAGCCTGGGTAAGGCCAAAATGTCACAAATATTACAACTTCAATTCATTATTTCTCAATTATGCTTTAAGATACAAATGTCAAATGCATGGCAACAATCATTCCTCAAAATGACCCTTCTATGGATTAAATGTCTTGAAAATCGAGTTTTGTGAGGAATCACCTTATAGCACTGATGCCACCTACTCATTTCAGTTCCACCTGCTCATTTCAGTCCCACCTGCTCATTTCAGTCCCACCTGCTCATTTCAGTCAGAAGATGTACACAAACACATACATAATGTAACTCCCACTGTTTTACTAGTCATCTGTAATGTTGGCAAATACATCATGTGCATTACATTTAGTCAGGGATACAGTTTGTAGTATGTATCTATGTATGGCTCTGCATTTAGCTGAAATGATTCCCTACTGATGGTTATTACACGTCATGCAGCTGCCATTTAGCCCATGTGTTTTTGATGTGCACGTGTTGCAACAATACCATTAACATGACAGAGCACATCATAGGAGCAGAAATTACACCGCTCAATCACCCCCTTCAACCAACCTCATACACAATCTCATCCTGCTCACCCACATTCACACATACTGGTCTCTATCTCTCCTCCACTAAAATAGTTTTCCCTACATTTCACATTTACCTTTCATCTGGCACTGGGATCCCTGCCAGGGACCTTTGGTTTTGTTGTGCACCGTTTCTATCTCTGTGTTTGAGTCAATATTTTGTGGCGATAATAGATTTTATTTGCCATTCATGTTTCTATGCACATATTTCCCTATAGTGGCTGTATGCTTCTCAAAACTTGCAAGATTACCTTCACAATAATCAATTGTGCGTGTTCACAAAGGTCCAACAATCACTGTGGTGCTCCAATCTTCAGAAGTGATTTGACCATTCGACCAGTGAATCAAGAGGTGACAGATGATAGGGTTGGCTGACCAATTGAACATATGCCTTTCTGGTAGCAGTTGCCCATGGGGTGGCAGGTAGCCTAGTGGTTAGAGCGTTGGACTAGTAACTGAAAGGTTGCAAGATTGAATCCCTGAGCTGACAAGGTAAAAATCTGTCGTTCTGCCCCTGAACAAGGCAGGTAGTCCACTGTTCCTAAGCCGTCATTGTAAATAAGAATTTGTTCTTAACTGACTTGCCTAGTTAAAGAAAGGTTAAATAAAAAAATAAATGTACTGTACACACAGGGTTCTGACCATGCCTGAGTTTTCTGTTTCGCTTTCTCTCCTCTACTTTTCCTCTCCCTAAGTCACAGCTGTGATCTGATTGGTCAATATTCCCTCTTTTATATTAGTCTCTCTTTCTGATCCACCTCCTCACACTCTCTCTCTCTCGCTGTGAGGGGCAAAACCAGCAGTGTGAGTCTGAGGACTCCTCCAGTAGCCTAATTGTCAGCTGCTGGGGAGAAGAGTGGCCAGGCTCTACACAGCAACTCTACAGTAGCCAGCAGTAGACTAGCCAAGGGAGGGAAGACGAGCAAGATTCAAGAGATCTTGTACACAACAACATCAGAGTGAACCAGGGCCATATGTAGAGATCTCTTGTGAACACTGCAATGTATGAGCATACATTGCTTACTGTTTGTTCATACATGTAATTATGTAGATGTGGAAGTATCTTGATATGACTGTAAGTAGGTGTTGATTGCCATGTGTGGCCATCTCTAATTTGAGACTCTTTTAGCTGGGATGACTCGGTTCACACAACACAGGGTCACTGGTCCTTTGTCAAAAGCCTGTCTGTGTTTAATAGGGCCCAATGTCTTTGACCTGTTTCTCAGCTTTGAAAGAAAACTATGGAGGGGTTGAGAAGACTGATGTGATCACCACTTAACAGCTAATTTTACCTGCCATTATGGCCACTCTCGCCTTCCCTCTTTCATTTGTGAGAGGATCTAATTTGTCCACAGCGTTAGTTACCATTCTCTGCCTATCTCCCCCATTGTCCATCAGCTGCAGGAGTCAAGGTTGATTTGGCTCAGTGGCACAGGGCCGCCATACACCAAGCTGAGTTATCGACACCCAGACCCACAGACTGGTCTGTAGATCCATGCTAATTACATTTACATTTTAGTAATTTAGCAGACACTCTAATGAACTTGAGAGTAATTGAAACTGCACCTTGTCCCCCTGCCCTCAGGGACGTGACAGTGGGGTAATCGTTTTGCCATTGGCTAGCCTTTGATGGATAACCAGCCTTCTGGACAAAACTAGAAGGAGGCCTCAGAGTGAAAGAGCCAAAGTGTTAGCTAACATTCTGTAGCTAACATGCAATTAAAAGTGTATAATGAACTTTTTTCTCCTTAATACATATTTACATACTGTAACTTAGTTACAATAACAGTTCACATATGGAGAAACCATAATTCCGTCCATACAAGAAGTCTCCGTAGATTCATCAAAAGCCTCAAAAGTTTGTATTCATTTCTGTGAGCAAACAGTGAGCAAAAAAATAAGTACAAAAAAATAATCTTGTGCATTGACTGTCCAAACTATTCTACAGTACCTAGATAGGCCCATCACATGAAAGACAACCCCAGCAAGACCAAGAGCTAAAGGCTAAACCCAACAGCACACCAAGACTCCACCTGGAACTCTGTCGGCACGCAACTCCACACGCTAACAATCACACCTCTGTTTACACAGCTAGGCCTCACATCCACATCACTTCTTCCTCAGCCAGACCAGTTCTTTTTCTCTCCTCTGCTTTTGCCCCTCTGGAATGTGCCCAGAGGGAAATAACAGGCCAGACTGTGATCTGTATCAGGCATTCCTGACACCCTGTGGAGAGGCCCATGACAAAACTGCCCTTTAGTGTTCAGAAAAGGGAATTACATGATTCAATTAAAAGTTATTTCACAGGGACATTTGTTTAAGTTTTGTTATAGTATCTACAGGTAACTGCCAAAATAAAAGGAAACAACAAGATAAAGTGTCTTAATCGGGCAATGGGCCACCATGAACCAGAACAGCTTCAATGCACCTTGGCATAGATGATACAAGTGTCTGGAATTCAATTGGAGGGATGCGACAGCATTCTTCCACAAGAAATTCCATTATTTGGTGTTTTATTGATGGTGGTGGAAAATGTCATCTCAGGCACCACTCCAGAATCTCCCATAAGTTTCCAATTGTGTTGAGATCTGGTGGCACATAGTTTTCATGCTCATCAAACTATTCAGTGACCACTCGTGCCCTGCGGATTGGGGCATTGTCATCCTATGGGAGCATAGCAATGATAGCCAAAATAATGGCCTTTTTTATACATGACCCTGAGCATGATGGGATGTTAATTGCTTACTTAACTCCGGAAAGACACCTGTGTGGAAGCACCTGCTTTCAATATACTTTGTATCCCTCATTTACTCTAGTGTTTCCATTATTCTGGTAGTTACTTGCAGCTAGTAATTACGGTAGTATACCATTAGTGTTGGCCCCTGAATTTAAACAGGAGTCTGTGACTTGACGTCCTAACAAAGAACAGCCGAAGGAGGTTTTAATGGGTATGTCTCAGAGACAAATTGGTTTTTGCATGTCAATCTATTCTAGACTACAGTACTCAGTGCTTCTGCCATGTGCTATATCAAAACCCAAGGGGCGCAGCAATCTGAAACTGTCTGCTCTAAAGATGCCAAGGCGGCTTTAACATTCAACCATGCCTTTCAAGGAAAAACCCATGAGAGGCCATTTCAATTCCAATCCGAGCAACAGGTTATTTTTATGTTTTCATGACAACCTTTTGTAGCTGTCTATGTCTGTGTGTGAAAGCAAAGGGAAGAGGGTGTGTGTCGGTACGCAACCTGCATATTTCATGAGACTGAGTGGTGATTCTGGGTTAGAGATGACCATGTGTAAGGACCGACACTGCAGATGAGAAGCAGGTACGAGGAGTCAACATTTTAATATAGCACAGACATTAAACAGGACAGGAACAATGTCAGCACCGGGTAACATAACGACATACGAACATTAATACAGCAGCGGGGAACAGAGCTGGGGAACTGACAAATATAGGGGAGGTAATAAAACAGGTGATTGAGTCCAGGTGAGTCCAATAATTTGCTGATGCGCGTGACGAGGGAAGCAGGTGTGCGATATGATGGTGGCAGGAGTGCGCAGTGCTGGGCAGCCTGGCACCCAAAGAGCACCAGGGGGAGAGAGCGGGAGCAGGCGTGACAGTACTCGCCCCTCTAGGGGCGCCACCCGGCATCCCACCTGGACGAGCCTGACGGGCCGGCCGAAGCATGGGTGCTGGACCAGCCGGCTGGGGTGTAGGAGCCTGGCGAACCGTCTGAGGAGTGGTAGCCTGGCGAACCGGCTGAGGCGTGGAAGCCTGGCGAACCGGCTGAGGCGTGGTAACCTGACAATCCGGTTGAGGTGTGACAGTCTGACGATCCCGCTGGGACGTGGGAGCCTGGTGAGCCAGCTGAGGCGTGGGAGCCTGGCGAACCTGCTGAGGCGTGGTAGCCTGACAATCCAGCTGAGGCGTAAAAATCTGACGATCCGGCTGAGGCCTGGGACGAGGGAAGCAGATGTGCGTAATGATGGTAGCAGATGTGCGTAATGATGGTGGCAGGAGTGCGCAGTGCTGGGCAGCCTGGCACCCAAAGAGCGCCAGGGAGAGAGAGCGGCAGCAGGCGTGACACCATGTCCCTGTTTTTACATATATGTGTATGTGTGTGTGTGTGTGTGTGTGTGTGTGTGTGTGTGTGTGTGTGTGTGTGTGTGTGTGTGTGTGTGTGTGTGTGTGTGTGTGTGTGTGTGTGTGTGTGTGTGTGTGTGTGTGTGTGTGTGTGTGTGTGTGTGTGTGTGTGTGAGCAGAATGACCAAAGACTAAAGAAGAGGAGTTAATCTCACAGCTACCGACATTAACATGCTTGCCTCTGCGTAAGGCGGAGCTGATATGTGAATGTAGGATGGGGCTCATCACTCCTTTCCCAGGTGGAGTAATAGCTACTGTCTCTATCTGACTCCAGGTAATTAGCATCGATGTTTTGCCAGGTCCACACGCTGTGCAACACTGCTGGCTTGCCGTAAGGGTGCTGCTTCAATTAGAATAATTGAAACATCAACGTTCTCCTGTTCACCAGTATGGCAAGGCCCAGGATAGGGCCGGATGAAGGCTTCCAGGAGGGGATACATAGGTGTACAGGGAGTTCCAACAGGGAGGTATGGAGGGGGGGCTGATGTTTAATAGGTGTAGTAGTGATAGGTCTTTGAAGGAGCAGGGGGCTCAGCAGTGAGGCTCCATGGTTACAGTGTAGTGTTGCTCTCCTGCTGACAGAGCGGGGAGCGTATCAATCCATCACCTTGCTAATCTGACAGAGGGAGCAGCAGAATAACAGCCCACTCTACACACACACACCTTGGTTTGCCTCGCGCCTACTGATACTACTACACAGCCTAACAGCTGCTCTACTGCACAGTCTGTGAGCAGGGGGAAACAGTAGAGACTGTGTGTGTGTGTGTGTGTGTGTGTGTGTGTGTGTGTGTGTGTGTGTGTGTGTGTGTGTGTGTGTGTGTGTGTGTGTGTGTGTGTGTGTGTGTGTGTGTGTGTGTGTGTGTGTGTGTGTGGATATTAAAACAAAAAATTCAGACATTTTAGGTTTAGGGGTACAATTAGGATTAGAATTATGGTTAGGGGTTAGGTTTAGGGTTAGCGTTAGGTTTAATTCAGGGTTAAGTTTAGGTGTTAGGGAAAACAGGATTTTGAATGGGAATCAATTGTTTGGTACCGCAAGGAGGATAGTAAAACAAACATCTGTGTGTGTGCGTGCGTGTGCGTATGTTCTTGTGTGTGAGTGGATGTGTTTGTTTGTTTGTGTTTCCGAAATCCCCCTTCATCTGTAAGATAATTTGGTGAATAGTAAGTAGAATAAATATGTGAGTCAATAACATGCAAACGGTAACAAGGATGCTTAGATGTACACCCCCAACGAGGCTGGCTTCAGGGAGCTCTGCTCCACACTGTTTCCTCAGAGATCTGCCTTCCACAACTGTGCAGAGCTTTCAAGTGAACTGTTCTCAATTAAGCACTCAATCAGTGGGGGGGGGGGTAATTATTTAAGCTGATACATCCTGTTTTACATAAACTGTGAGAGGTTAAGGACACAGGTGGGCCTTGCGGTTCAACCATGCATTCATTACATTGATTACAGCTGCAGAATCATATATGCATGCACACTTCACCACTGTAATCATACGCTATGCAGCTGCTGTCTCTGTCTGTGTCTTTTGAGTACTTTTAACAGTAAAAGTGATGAGTGGGAGTAGTTAAAAAGACAGGGAGACGGTTGGTTTCTGAATAAAATTCCAAACAACTACCCCAAAATCTACTCACATTGGCTAAATATATAAAATGGTATGAAGAATGTTAGTCATTGTAGGGAGGTAAGCGGAGAAACTAATTTACTCTGATATCGTCATCTGTTCCTCTCTCACCTCTTTTCATTTTTAGTCCTTCTCATTCCATAAAATTGAGAGGAAGACATTTTGTGTGAGCGTGGATGGTTTATGACTTGCTAATGGTTACAGGGACAGGGTCCCACGTGGCGGCTGTGGTGGAACAAAGCGTGTTTGAGAGTAAAGTCTCTATATGAGGCCTGCAGTCAGGAGCACTGTTCAATTACACCCACAAACAAAACAACAGCTGTAAACTAACAGTAAAGTGCTTACTTACGGTCCTTTTTTAACAATGCAATGTTAAAGCTAAAAAAAAAATGAAATAGTGACATGAGGAATAAATACACAGTGAATAACTAATAACAATGACAAGTAAAAAAATAAGATGGCTATATGCAGGGAGTACCAGTACCAAGTCGATGTGCAAGAGCACGAGGTAATTGAGGTAGCTATGTACATATACAGTATATTTGGAAAGTATTCAGACCCCTTAAATTTTTCCACATTTTGATATGTTACAGCCTTTTTAAAATGGATAAAAGCTTTTTTCCCCTCAATCTACACACAATAGGCCATAATGACAAAGCGAAAACAGGTTTTTAGAAATGTTAGCAAATGTATTAAAAATAAAAAACAAAAATACCTCATTTACATAAGTATTCAGACCCTTTGCTATGAGACTCGAAATTGAGCTCAGGTTCATCCTGTTTCTATTGATCATCCTTGAGATGTTTCTAGAACTTGAATGGAGTCCACTTGCGGTAAATTAAATTGATTGGACAGGATTTTGAAAGTCACACACCTGTCTATATAAGGTCCACAGTTGACAGTGCAAAAACCAAGCCATGAGGTCGAAGGAATTGGCCGTAGAGCTCCGAGACAGGATTGTATCGAGGAACAGATCTGGGGAAGGGTACCAAAACATTTCTGCAGCATTGAATGTACCCAAGACCACAGTGGCCTCCATTATTCTTAAATGGAAGAAGTTTGGAACCAGCAAAACTCTTCCTAGAGCTGGCCACACGGCCACACTGAGTAATCGGGGGAGAAGGACCTTGGTCAGGGAGGTGACCAAGAACCCAATGATCACTCTGACAGAGCTCCTCTGTGGAGATGGGAGAACCTTCCAGAAGGACAACCATCTCTGCAATACTCCACCAATCAGGGCTTTATGTTAGAGCGGCCAGACAGAAGCCACTCCTCATTAAAAGGCACATGACAGCCCGCTTGGAGTTTGCCAAAAGGCACATAAAGGACTCTCAGACCATGAGAAACAAGCTTCTGAATGCCTGAATGCCAAGCGTCACGTAAGGAGGAAACCTGTCACCATCGCTACGGTGAAGCATGGTGGTGGCAGGATCATGCTGTGGGGATGTTTTTCAGCGGCAGGGACCGGGAGACTAGTCAGGATCGAGGGAAAGATGAACGGAGCAAAGTATAGAGAGATCCTTGATGAAAACCTGCTAACGAGTGCTTGGGACCTCAAACTGGTGCGAAGGTTCACCTTCCAACAGGACAATGACCCTAAGCACACAGTCAAGACAGCGCAGGAGTGGCTTCTGGACAGATGTCTGAATGTCCTTGAGTGGCCCAACCAGCCCGGACTTGAACCCGATCTAACATCTCTGGAGAGACCTGAAAATAGCTGTGCAGCAACGCTCCCCATCCAACCTGACAGAGCTTGAGATGATCTGCAGAGAACAATGGGAGAAACTCCCCAAATACTGGTGTGCCAACCTTGTAGCGTCATACCCAAAAAGACTCGAGGCTGTAATCGCTGCCAAAGGTGCTTCAACAAAGTACTGAGTAAGGGTCTGAATACTTGTGATATTTCAGTTTCGTATGTTGTGGGTGAACAGTACAGGAGGGGACTAAGCACACACCCCTGAGGGGCCCTGTGTTGATGGTCAGCGTTGCGGATGTTGTTGCCTACCCTCACCACCTGGGGTGCGGCCCATCAGGAAATCCAGAATCCAGTTACAGTGGAAGGTGTTCAGTGCCAGGGTCCTGAGCTTGGTGATGAGCTTGGAGGGCACCATGTTGTTGAATGCTGGGGTGTAGTCAATGAACAGCATTTTGACTTTAACTTTGTCCAGGTTGGCAAGGGCAGTGTGGTGTGCAATAGAGATTGCATCATTTGTGGTACTGTTGGGGCGGTATGCAAATTGGAGCGGGTCCAGGGTGTCTGGGATGATGGTGTTGATGTAAGCCATGAGCAGATTTTCAAAACATCTCATGGCTAAAGACGTGAGTGCCAAAGGGCTATAGTCATTTAGGCAGGTTACCTTGGCGTTCTTGGGCACAGGGACTATGGTGGTTTGCTTGAAATATATAGGTATTACAGACCGGGTCAGGGGTGGGTAGAAAATGTCAGTGAAGACACTTGCCAGCTGGTCAGTGCATTCTCTGAGTACGTGTCCTGGTATTCCGTCTGGCCATGCGGGCTTTCGAATTAACCTGCTTAAAAAAGGTCTTACTCACATCCATTAAGGAAACCGAGATCACACAGTCATCTGGATGTGTTGCAAGCATAGAAGGCATTTAGCTCGTCTGGTAGCTTGCGTCACTGGCCAGCTCACGGGTGGGTTTCCCTTTGTAATCCGTGATAGTTTGCAAGCCCTGCCACATTTGTGGCGTGTCAGAGCCGGCATAGGATTCAATCTTAGTCCTGTATTGATACTTTTCTTGTTTGAATGCTCGTCGGAGGTCGTAGATGGATTTCTTATAAGGATTAGTGTTATGCTCCTTGAAAGTGGCAGCTCT
Source organism: Salvelinus namaycush (assembly GCF_016432855.1). Lineage (NCBI taxonomy): Eukaryota > Metazoa > Chordata > Actinopteri > Salmoniformes > Salmonidae > Salvelinus > Salvelinus namaycush. The sequence goes on along the minus strand of NC_052316.1, from coordinate 20,832,665 downwards.
AGCCTTTAGTTTAGTGCAGATGTTGCCTGTAATACATGGCTTCTGGTTAGGGTATATAGGTTCGGTCACTGTGAGGATGAAGTTGTCGATGCACTTGTTAATGAAGCCGGTGACTGATGTGGTAAACTCCTCAATGTTATTGGATGAATCCTGGAACATATTCCAGTATGTGCTAGCGAAACAGTCCTGTACCTTAGCATCTGCTTCATCGGACCACTTACGTATTGAGCGCAACACTGGTACTTCCTGTTTGAGTTTTTGCTTGTAAGAAGGAACTAGGAAAGCTGATTGCGAGTTTGGTGGCCTCTAGTTGCACAGGTGACATGATGGTAAAACGGACTTCAGTTCCCCTGCAGTAAAATCACCGGCCATGAGAAACACAGCCTCTGAATGTGCACTTTCTTGTTTGCTTTTGGCCCTATACAGCTCGTTGAGTTCGGTCTTAGTGCCAGCATCAGTTTGCTGTGGTAAAAAGACAGCTATGAAAGAAAAAAAGAATAAGTGAAAACTCTCTTGGTAAATAGTATGGTCTGCAGCTTATCATGAGGTATTCTAACTCAGGCACCATCTGTTGTTAACAAAAAAACACACCCCTCTAGTCTTGTCAATGCATAGAAAAACCAGCGAGATGCATATTCATGTCCTCGTTCAGCCACGACTCTGAGGTCACGTTGATAGGATAGTCTCAAACAGAGCTCATCCAGTTTGTTCTCCAGTAACTGCACGTTCGCCAACAGATCCGAGGGCAATGGCGGTGTTCTACCTTCTGTGTAATGTGTAAGCTACAAAGCTTGGAAGACAGCTTATACTCTTCCAATAAAGAATCAGTAGGCATTGATACTGTTAACAATCTTTAGTAGAATATATTTAGTTTGTAAAACTGTGATAGATACAGAAAGGAGAAAATGTAAGAGAAAAAGTCACTATATACACTACCGTTCAGAAGTTTGGGGTCACTTAGAAATGCCCTTGTTTTTTAAAGAAAAGCACATTTTTTGTCTATTAAAATGACATCAAATTGATCAGGAATACAGTGTAGACATTGTTAATGTTGTAAATGACTATCGTAGCTGGAAACGGCAGATTTTTTATGGAATATCTACATAGGCGTACAGTGGCCCATTATCAGCAACCATCACTCCTGTGTTCCAATGGCACGTTGTGTTAGCTAATCCAAGTTTATAATTTTAAAAGGCTAATTAATCTTTACAAAACCCTTTTGCAATTATGTTAGCACAGCTGAAAACTGTTGGCCTGATTAAAGAAGCAATAAAACTGGCCTTCTTTAGACTAGTTGAGTATCTGGCGCATCAGCATTTGTGGGTTCGATTATAGGCTCAAAATGGCTAGAAACAAAGCACTTTCTTCTGAAACTCATCAGTTTATTCTTGTTCTGAGAAATGAAGGCTATTCCATGCAAGAAATTGCCAAGAAACTGAAGATCTCGTACAACGCTGTGTACTACTTCCTTCACAGAACAGCGCAAACTATCTCTAACCAGAATAGAAAGAGGAGTGGGAGGCCCCAGTGCACAACTGAGCAAGAGTACAAGTACAGTTTGAGAAACAGATGCCTCACAAGTCCTCAACTGGCAGCTTCATTAAATAGTACCCGCAAAACACCAGCCTCAACGTCAACAGTGAAGAGGCGACTCCGGGATGCTGGCCTTCTAGGCAGAGTTGCAAAGAAAAAGCCATATCTCAGACTGGCCAATAAAATAAAATAAATGAAGATGGGCAAAAGAGCACAGACACTGGACAGAGGAACTCTGCCTAGAAGGCCAGCATCCCGGAGTCGCTTCTTCACTGTTGACGTTGAGACTGGTGTTTTGCGGGTACTATATAGCCAATGTAGTCTCTTCAGGATTCCACCTCGCCTGCCTCTTTTCACTTCCGCTGATCACTGTTCTGATGTCCAGAAGCTGTGTTCGGTCACAGGACATGATGACGGAGACATTATGTACAAAAAAAGTTAAGATCAGCTTAAAAAAAAAATCAAAATAGCAGAATTAGTCAGGAGCCCATAAGACGGCTGCTATCCACTGCAGAACCATCTCAACTAACCTGTCTCTCTGGAGTTAATAGCTAGTGGATTAGAGAGGAAACACAGAGAGAGAGAACGTGTATCGGGGAGGACGAGAGGGATTGGGAGCAAGAGGGAGAGTGTGCACACTGATGGGTGGGGAACATAAGAATGTGTGTAACTGTTGTGAGCAAGGAACATGAATAATAACAATGATGTTTGTGCAGTAGGCCCAATACATTATCACTGCATATTGGCTATGCTTGAATTGCCCAGCCAATGCTGTTCTTCTCAGAACATTTTAAAATTATATTTCAAAATCTGAGGTATATAATCACTAGTAATAGATAATTTGTTGTATTACTTGTGAGGCACAGCTAAGTGAGTAAAGTAATTAGCTTTTTATTTTATTTTATTGGACTGATGGCCTGCATCTGGTCAATTTGAGAATAGGGGGGGATGGAGGGAGGGAGAGCAGTGGTGAGGCTGCCTCTCACCCGATTCACCGCCCTGTGCTCTCCCTCCCTTCAGTGAGAAAGGGGACAGTCTTCCAGCTGATGGCAAAACTCAAGTCGCACTGCATTATTTCTGCCTCATGCACTAATTCATGTTGTTACTCCTATGACCAGAAATATTCCTCAATGTTAAAAGACACAATGTTAAAAGCCGCTAATAATAACAACCCAAGCTTATTGAAACACTTTGTAATACTCATTCATTGCAGCTGCAGTGCTGGTTGTAGTGTGACTGGAAGTGGAAGTAGGGAGAACGCGCATTCTATGACTTGTAAAAGTGTTGACAGTGCTGAACTTAAACATGAGCTTACTCATTTTAAACAGCAACTCTTTGCTGTATTTGTTGAGTTTCTCTCCAGTCATGGTTTTAAAAGTTTTTAAATCTCACAGTATCAACTTTGCTGTGTGCTCGAGGCTTAAGGCTCTGGGAAACTGTGCCGATACATAGATCTGAGCAATCTGATTTGCCAGCGGTAAGCCTATAGGTGCACTTGATTTGCTCTCTGGGCCTGTCGGGTAGGTGGAGTTCTACCTTCAGACACATCAAATGGTTCAAAATGGGAACACTTTGCCTTCCCGGTGCTAGGGCTGCTGAATCAAGTGCACCTATCGCGAACAGCACGAAACAAATAAAAAAATAGGAACGCAAGGCTTTGTCGTTGGGTATTTTAGAGAAATGTTTGGTGATCAACTACGAAAGCCTTGGAGATCTCTCGCTCTCTCTCTCTCCCAGTGGGACCTAAAGATGCTTCGAAGACCCAACTCTACAACCCGAGAAGTACCTTCATCCTGCTAATCACGTTAAAACAGGAACTGGGATGGAAGGATGGAGAGACAGAAGAGAGGGATTAAGGCCTTTCTGAAGCACTTCTCCAGGGTTTCACAGCGGGGCCCCACTACTCTGGCTGGAGAAGCCCGAGGGTAGGGGGGGTAATGAGGATTGTAACAGCACTGAAGGTCCAGGCTCAGCAGGAGGCCAGGCCTCAACACTGAGCCATCGCTAAGTCACATGAAAGGAGGGAGAAAAGCCCTTCAACAATGCCTCATCACCATCAAGGATAAGAGGCCAGAGAAAGAAAAGACAAGTCACACCACACAGCTCTTAATGCTTTAGCCCTGGGCTCAGCAGCTCCAATGTGTCTCCAAAATGTCTCTCTAAGAAGCATCGATTGCATGGAGTTTGAAGGCAACTAAATAGTTAGAAGAACCATTTATATTACCAGTTATATTTAGTTATAATAGTAGGTCTAAGGAAAGGTTCCACAACTGGCGGCCCGCGGGTGGTTAAAAAAATATATATATATATATACACATCTTGTTTATAATTACTTTTTTATTGTTGGACATAAAGATTGTAAAAACACCAAGAAATCAGCTCCAAGTGATTTTAATTTTGGAAATCTGTTCCCAAGTATTCCCCACATAATAGAGACAAGTGATCATACAAATGTAAGCAAGGTTTGAAATGATTATGTTTAAGTCAAATCTTATATCTGTTTGGGCTTCTTGCGGCCAATTTCAGCCTACAAATGATTTTTAATTATGTTCCGGCCCCCCAACCAGCCGTTCAAGAACAAATTGGCCCGTGGCTGAATCTACAATATGTTGGTCTAAGGGTTCTATATAGAATAATAATGGTTCAATAGGCAGTGTTTTCTGACTCAAAAACATTTCATTCACAAGAGAGTTTTATATTAAACTATTTATGAATGGGGTGACTATGTCTTTTTTCCCCCTAGTACTTGTCTATCCAGGTCACCTACATAGTGCAGCGTCCCACTTTCTCTGTCCCTGTAGGTTTGAGGGGAAATTAATCAGGGAGTTTTAGGGCAATGGTTGGAGTGGCTGGCTCAACTTCAGGGACATTAGTTAAATCTTATTCATGTATCGACCTACATTGATATGATCTGGGGCAATGGGGTAGACAGACAGAGACATAGAACAGCTGCTACACTACATACGTACACATCCCTGTCCAAGTCTCTCATTTGGAGAAAAGTCAACAGGAGACTATTGGTAGTGTGTCAGTAAGGTGATGAAAAAGTAAGACGGACACCTAGTTTTATTAGCTTGTCATATAGATCTCTTTAGCAGCTACTGTCATGTTCATGGTGAATATGGCCGGTCAAACCCAACGATATAAGAGCAATTCAAAGGTATGACCCAAATGAATCATAATTTTCACTCAGTTGCTTAATAAATGTTGCATGCATTGGATGAGTCATCCATCGATGGGATCATAAAGTCTTCCTGTCCTGCAGTTGTTTATACGAGAGTACTTTCTCGATCTCACACTTCAATGACTGGAGTGCGTTAAAGTGTGAGTATTAAAACTCAGCTGGTAGAGGGGGTGGCCCACCACACATCCCTCAGGTTCCTCGTGTCCTATTAATAGGTTGCACCTCCGTCACTCGGTCAAGTCATGCCATTGTTATGAACTTTCTCAAGCTGCCCGGAGGCTAACTACTGTTAGTCTAAATTACACTGTAGAGCCTGGAAATACGATGACATTGCTAAAGTAGTCAAATACTTAGTAGAAAACACATTTTCCAGCGTTATCATGTCGTCAAATTTACTTTAGGCAGATGTCAATGTTGTCATTAGCTAGCAAAAGTTTGGCAAAAATAGCTAGCAAAAGTTTGGCAAAAATAGCTAGCAATGCTAACGTTAGGTAGCTAAAATCCGGTTGCCTCCCCTCAATCTTGGATAGCTAGCTAACAGTATACTGCATCTAAAGTCAATCTGGTGACATCAAAATGATGACTAAAGGTTTTCCTAATAATTTTTTGACTCTTTTGTAATGTAATTTTATTTCCAAGCCTACTGTACAGCGCTCATTGACGATGCATTGAGTAGAATGCCCTCAAGCAGCACAGGTAGAGCAAGGGATGATAGCAAACCTTGAAATATATAGTATCTACAAAGGTAAAAAATTTACTCAGGAATTAAAACAGTTGATATTGAACACACCCTTTCCAAATGAAAATTGACACATTCATTTTCCCATTGATGAGTAGTAGGATTTTAAGACTTACTGGTGCAGGAGGCCTCGGGCAGGTCCATGTCTCCTCTGTAGTATCCGTTACGGCAGCCGCAGATAGTGGCAGCCTCCACAGTGGAGCGGCTGTTGGGGGGGCACTGCAGACACAGCCCTGGCCCCTGGGTGGACTTGAACGTTCCCTGAGGACACGCTGCAGGGAAGACAGAAAGAAAAGACAAAGAAAATTGCATTTAGACTCTTCATCAACATCCACAGTGTACTGTATGCAGGGCCCAATATGTAGGTTACCATTACTCCACCAAAAGGTCAGTCTCGCACACAAGACATTTCCTCCTGCGCAATAGCCTGGAGACGAGGTTACCCAAAGGTTGACTAAAAGAATATAAGTTGCCTTACTATAACCATCAGTAAGCGTTGACTCACCCTTCAACAACTTTAACTGTGGCTCTCTATGGCTTAGTGGACCTACAGTACATATTCTACTGTCATAAAACATAACTCCAAAAAGAACAACAGATCTTATAAGTTAATAGGTGCATCATTTCAGTCTGAGTACACAGCAATAACAATGGCGTGTAATAGGTCCCTTAATTACAGTAAGAAAATAATGTGTTTGTTCACAATAATCTGTCTGAAGAATCACCGCTATGGAGGCTAGATTGCATAATCACACTGATCCAGGATAACATAAACAGCCATTACAGAGAATGCTAACTGCTCATCTGCCGCTCCGAGTGTGAATTGGCATGTGAATGTGGCGGCTAAATGAGTGAATTTCTATTTTCCCTCATCCAGGCGACCTTGACTCGATACAAGTCTGCTCGGGGGCTCCAATGGAACGGATTTTCTTCATATTCCTGATCTGATTCTGGGCACCCTCCAGCCAACATTTAAACGGATTGCACAAGCCGACCGAGAAGCACGGCTACAGCTGGATTTGTTCAAAGATGAATCCAAGGCAGAAGAAAGGGATTCCAAACTACAGTTGATACACAGAGATAGTAATACCCCCTGTCCTACAGTTATATGAAGTGGTGCATAATGGTGGCATTAAATCATCACTTGTTTAAGTATTCAGCTGTGTGTAAAGAGAACCTCTTATCTCATGACTTAGGAATGGTCCCAGTGTGGAGCTGTCACTCTGAAATCAGTTGCCTGAACAACATTCACATTTCCATAATCCCTCTGCAGTAGCATTGCACCATGACTCAACAGTCTATCCTCCACTAAATTGCCTCTCTCACTCTCAGCAGATAAGAGTAAAGATGTTTTTTTGCTAAGGTGCAGAAAGGGAGAGAATCCTTGGGGAAGGAGTGACTCATTGGAACTTTAATACATGCTTCAATCTTTTATTTACTCCAGAAAATGTGGGTTGTTCCAAAAACAGGAATTGGGACATGTTGTATGACAGAAATAAGGACCAGATTCAATATGAGGAAAAGTAGATCCCAAGAGGAAACTATCAAACTTACCTAAGCATATCTTATGTACTGCTACAGCAATTAAAACACAGAACACCAGCTCTCTTACTAAGCCAAATGTTTTAAGGATCATTTTCTGTACACGCCATTACCTCAGCACAGGCTTTCAAACGACCTTCCCAGCGATCACAGAAGTGGGCTAATGTAATTAAACGATTGGAAGCGAATGCATCGCTACAAACAATATGAAGATATGGTATTGATTTACTTATTAAGAAGTTTGGGAAGCCAGATCAGATGGCCTATCCAGTTCTTGGAAATTATTATCCCAGGCAGGAAGCGGGTACCCTCAGATCTGTGTGATAGCCCTTGTTCACTGTGCAGCTCCTACCATCTATCGTCTCATGTCATTTCAACCTCCAAATTAAAACCCTGACTATGGAACCGAGAACAGCACTAAATTAAATTCCACTTTTTTTTCTCTCTCAGATAAGTACTCGATCCTGCTGCACTGTTTTGAGCACACCTATTGTATACACCTCTAATACTGTTGCCCATGGGCCTGAGCTCAGCCGCTGCTCTTTTCCCTCTCTCTCTAGAAGTGTTTGTCGGAGCCCTGCTGAGTCCTGCCCCGCCCTGCCACTCACACAGAGCCTGCAGGCCTATGACAGCGGGGGGCATGGTAAATAGCGCTAAGTAGCGGGTACACAAGAGGCTTCCACATTACCCACACAAACAAGTGCCAACGTCCAGCCTAATGCCCACCCGCAGAGCAGAGTGGGGCCAGAAAGAAGGAATAAGCAGCACACTTATAAAACAACATAATGACAAGACGCTATTTTATTTTCCTTTCTTCTCTTTCAGTCTTATTTTTCAATGGTTAATCCATCCCTGGGACCGATACACTTCTTTAAGCATAGACTGTATGACAAGCATATACAGACAGCTAAGCTGTCATAAACTGCATTTATTTCTAATCTTAAAGCATTATGATGAAAAAGGCAGGCTGTCATTGAAAGAATAAAGGTTGGAAGTAAAGCTTTGGACCCACAGACACACCGTACTGTCTTGCAGCAGTGGATTCAGGCCACTCACTGATATTATGTTTTTAAACCCATCTGGCCAGGGCAGTCACTTAAAACAGATACAACTCAGAGTCCATATGCTCTGTAGTTGCCGCTAAAGTTATAATATCATCACTATTGCACTGACATGTGCAGGGCCTGGAAGACAACACTTGGTTCTGAACTTGTCCAATAGCCCCATTGGTGCACCTGTAATGATGGGGCGGTGAGTCGGAAGCAGGTGCAGGTGAAGAGGATGAATCAGGAGCTGGGAAGGTTCCTGAGGAGTCACTGTCAGGACCGGCAGGGTGAGTGGGCACGTTTCCTTCCTTGGGAAGAGTACACCCAGAACGCTCTACGTCACTCCTCCACTCGGTTGACACCCTTCCAGTGTGTGTTGGGTTTCCAGCCAGCCCTGGCCCTGATCATTGCAGTGAGACCCCTGTGTTCCATCCTGGGGATCACGTCTGGCTCTCTACCAGGAACCTCCCACTCCGCCTGCCTTGCAAGAAACTGAGCCACCGGTTTGTGGGGCCATTCAAGGTTCTCCGGAGGGTCAATGAGGTGACATACAGGTTACAATTACCCAGTCACTACCGTTTCTCACCCTCTTTCATGTCTCCCTTCTCAGGCCGGTGGTTCCTGGTCCCCTAGCTGATGCTGTCCCCCACGACACCCCCCCCCCCCCCCCGTACATTGAGGGGAGCCCGGCGTACGCTGTCAGATCCCTACTGGAATCCCGGCGTCGTGGGGGTCGGATCCAGTATCTGGTGGACTGGGAGGGTTTATGGCCCAGAGGGGCGGTGTTGGGTTCCGGTGGAGGATATTCTGGACCCCAACATCATCCGTGATTTCCACGGCTTGAGCCGCACGTCAGAGGGGGGGGAGGGGGGTACTGTCACGTCTGCTTCTGCTCCTGCCCTCCGGCGTACGACGTCGCCAGAGTACTAACCACCGGTCATGGGATTCATCATTACTTACACCTGGCGCTCATCATTATGCGTACCTGTGAATCATTATGATTCACACCTGGACTCCATTATCTTCATAATTTCATCCCCTTTATATGTCACTCACCAGTTGGTATTGTTCTTGTGTATTGGGGTATTGCCTTATGTTAGTGTTGTGTTCTTGGTTTTGTTGTTTTATTAAAACGTTTCACCTGCAAAAAATAATAATAAAATAAATGAATAAACACCCTGATGCTTCCCTTTGGTGAGGCGTCATTCTGTAACGAGTGCGCTGAGAGTCGGGAAGCAAGTTCAGGGAGTGTGTTCTGATAAATAAATGTAACATAATACAAAACACAAACAATGCAGACAAGCAACAGAAACAATGACGCCTGAGGAAGAAACCAAGGGGAGTGACATATATAGGGCAGGTAATCAAGGAGGTGATGAAGTCCAAGTGAGTGTCATTATCAAATCAAATGTATTTATAAAGCCCTTCTTACATCAGCATGTCACAAAGTGCCAGCCTAAAACCCCAAACAGCAAGCAATGCAGGTGTAGAAGCACAGTGGCTAGGAAAAACTCCCTAGAAAGGCCAGAACCTAGGATGAAACCGAGAGGAACCAGGCTATGAGGGGTGGCCAGTCCTCTTCTGGCTGTGCCGGGTGGAGATTATAACAGAACATAGCCAAGATGTTCAAATGTTCATAGATGACCAGCAGGGTCAAATAATAATAATCACAGTGGTTGTCGAGGGTGCAATAAGTCAGCACCTCAGGAGTAAATGTCAGTTGGCTTTTCATAGCCGATCATTCAGAGTATTTCTAACGATCCTGCTGTCTCTAGAGAGTTGAAAACAGCAGGTATGGGGCAGGTAGCACGTCCGGTGAACAGGTCAGGAACAGTTGAAACTGGTAATGCTTTGTAGGTTAGCAGTAAAACCTTGAAATCAGCCCTTGCCTTAACAGGAAGCCAGTGTAGAGAGGCTAGCACTGGAGTAATATGATACATTTTTGGGGTTCTAGTCAATATTCTAGCAGCCGTGTTTAGCACTAAGTGAAGTTTATTTAGTGCTTTATCCGGGTAGCTGGAAAGTATAGAATTGCAGTAGTCTAACCTAGAAGTGACAAAAGCATGGATTCATTTTTCTGCATCATTTTTGGACAGAAAGTTTCTGATTTTTGCAATGTTACGTAGATGGAAAAAAGCTGTCCTTGAAACAGTCTTGATATGTTCGTCAAAAGAGAGATCAGGGTCCAGAGTAACGCCAAGGTCCTTCACAGTTTTATTTGAGACGACTGTACAACCATCAAGATTAATTGTCAGATTCAACAGAAGATCTCTTTGTTTCTTGGGACCTAAAACAAGCATCTCTGTTTTGTCCGAGTTTAAAAGTAGACCATTTGCAGCCATCCACTTCCTTATATCTGAAACACAGGCTATCAGGGAGGGCAATTTTGGGGCTTTAACATGTTTCATCGAAATGTACAGCTGTGTGTCGTCCGCATAGCAGTGAAAGTTAACATTATGCTTCCGAATGACATCACCAAGAGGTAAAATATATAGTGAAAACAATAGTGGTCCTAAAACGGAACCTTGAGGAACACCGAAATGCACAGTTGATTTGTCAGAGGACAAACCATCCACAGAGACAAACTGATATCTTTCCGACAGATAAGATCTAAACCAGGTCAGAACTTGTCCGTGTAGACCAATTTGGGTTTCCAATCTTTCCAAAAGAATGTGGTGATCGATGGTTTCAAAAGCAGTAAGGTCTAGGAGCACGAGGACAGATGCAGAGCCTCGGTCTGACGCCATTAACCTTTTCTCAATAGGGGGTGCTGTTTTCACTTTGTAAAAATTTCGTTCCCAAATTAAACTGCCTCGTACTCAATTCTTGCTCGTACAATATGCATATTATTATTACTATTGGATAGAAAACACTCTCTAGTTTCTAAAACCGTTTGAATTATATCTGTGAGTAAAACAGAACTCAAGTTGGAGCAATTTTCCTGTGAGGAAGTGAGAAATCTGAAATCAGGCAGGCTGTTCTGGGGTCAGTTTATTAATTTGCATGTCTTCTATTGGTCGAGATGCACTGCATACGCCTTCCCCTAGATGTCAGCAAATAGTGAGAATTGGAATGGAGTTGCTAGGCAGATCTGAGGCCATATAAATGGTCTTGGAACGTGGGGTGCAGTCTTTTCAACATTCGCCATGACGCAAGACAGACCTCAGGATTGCGTTCTGGAAAGCTCCCGTTATAGGCCTTAGATATATCCGGCTCTGATTTTATTCGATATAGGTGTTAAAGACATCATAATGTTGTTATTTTAAACCGAGTTATATCAGTTTATATCAGTATATTGCGATTTTCTGATATTTCTTAGTGCTGCGTTATAGTGAGTTGGACACGTCTTCGCCACATGGCTAATGTTTACTGCTAATTCCAAAGTTGAAGGCGACAATCTACAACCGAGCAACGATTCCTCTGGACAAAGGACTTGCCCAACTTGCCCAAGATTCTGATGGGAGCTCATCAAAAAGTAAGAAGTATTTATGATGTTAATTCGTTGTTCTGTTGAAAAATGTAAAACTCCTATTCCGTCATTAATTTCGGTGCGGTCTCACTTTAACGCACGCTGTATGTCGTAGTAACGTTAATTTTAAAAATCTAACACAGCGGTTGCATTAAGAACTAATGTATCTTTCATTTGCTGTCCAACCTGTATTTTTTAGTCAAGTTTATGATTAGTTACTGATTAGATTAGGTGCCTCTCCCAAGATTTCTCCCGACATTTTGTTGGCAGCTTGGCTACTATTCTCATTGTATAACCACGATTTGTGCCGCTAAATATGCACATTTTCGAACAAACTCTATATGTATTGTGTAATATGATGCTATAGGACTGTCATCTAAAGAAGTTTGAGAAGGTTAGTGAAAAAATGTATATCTTTTGCTGGTTTATTTGTTATCGCTATTGTTGGCTTGAATCAATGCTGTTGTGTGGTTGGCTATTGTAGTAAGCTAATATAATGCTATATTGTGTTTTCGCTGTAAAACACTTAAAAAATCTGAAATATTGGCTGGATTCACAAGATCTTTCTTTCATTTGCTGTACGCTGTGTATTTTTCATAAATGTTTTATGATGAGTATTTAGGTAATTCACGTTGGTCTCTGTAGTTATTCTAGTTGCTTTGGTGAGAGTTGTGATGGTGGCTGCAATGTAAAACTATGATTTATACCTGAAATATGCACATTTTTCTAACAAAACATATGCTATACAATAAATATGTTATCAGACTGTCATCTGATGAAGTTGTTTCTTGGTTAGTGACTATTTATATCTTTATTTGGTCGAAATTGTGATAGCTACCTATGCAGGAAAAAAATGGTGGGAAAAAAAAGTTGTGTCTTTTGCTATCGTGGTTAGCTAATAGAAATACATATTGTGTCTTCCCTGTAAAACATTTTAAAAATCAGAAATGATGGCTGGATTCACAAGATGTGTATCTTTCATCTGGTGTCTTGGACTTGTGATTTAATGATATTTAGATGCTAGTATTTACTTGTGACGCTATGCTAGGCTATGCTAGTCAGCTTTTTTACTGATGGGGGTGCTCCCGGATCCGGGATTGTGATGAAGTAGAAGTTAAAAGGTAATTTACTACCTTCACAATTGCAGTCTCAGTGCTATGATGGGATCTAAAACCAGTCTGAAGCGTTTCGTATCCATTGTCTTCAGCAAGGCAGTGAGTTGTTGCGCAACAGCTTTTTCCCCAAAAATTGAGAGGAATGGGAGATTCAATATAGGCCGATAGTTTTTCATATTTTCTGGGTCAAGGTTTGGCTTTTTCAAGAGAGGCCTTATTACTGCCACTTTTAGTGAGTTTGGTACACATCCGGTGGATAGAGAGCCGTTTATTATGTTCAACATAGGAGAGCCAAGCACAGGAAGCAGCTCTTTCAGTAGTTTAGTTGGAATAGGGTCCAGTATGCAGCTTGAAGGTTTAGAGGCCAAGATTATTTTCATCCATGTGTCAAGAGACATAGTACTAAAAACCTTGAGTGTCTCCCTTGATCCTAGGTCCTGGCAGAGTTGTGCAGACTCAGGACAACTGAGCTTTGGAGGAATACGCAGATTTAAAAGGAGTCCGTAATTTGCTTTCTAATGATCATGATCTTTTCCTCAAAGAAGTTCATGAATTTATCACTGCTGAAGTGAAAGCCATCCTCTCTTGGGGAATGCTGCATTTTAGTTAGCTTTGCGACGGTATCAAAAATACATTTTGGATTGTTCATATTTTCCTCAATTAAGTTGGAAAAAATAGGATGATCGAGCAGCAGTGAGAGCTCTTCGATACTGCACGGTACTGTCTTTCGAAGCTAGCCGGAAGACTTCCAGTTTGGTGTGGCGCCATTTCCGTTGCAATTTTCTGGAAGCTTGCTTCAGAGCTCGGGTATTTTCTGTATACCAGGGAGCTAGTTTCTTATGACAAATGTTTCTTGTTTTTAGGGGTGCGACTGCATCTAGGGTATTGCGCAAGGTTAAATTGAGTTCCTCAGTTAGGTGGTTTACTGATTTTTGTACTCTGACGTCCTTGGGTAGGCGGAGGGAGTCTGGAAGGGCATATAGGAATCTTTGGGTTGTCCGAGAATTTATAGCACGACTTTTGATGATCCTTGATTGGGGTCTGAGCAGATTATTTGTTGCGATTGCAAACGTAATAAAATGGTGGTCCGATAGTCCAGGATTATGAGGAAAAACATTTCATCCACAACATTTATTCCACGGGACAAAACTAGGTCCAGAGTATGACTATGGCAGTGAGTAGGTCCAGAGACATGTTGGACAAAACCCACTGAGTCGATGAAAGCTCCGAAAGCCTTTTGGAGTGGGTCTGTGGACTTTTCCATGTGAATATTAAAGTCACCAAAAATGTGAATATTATCTGCCATGACTACAAGGTCTGATAGTAATTCAGGGAACTCAGTGAGGAACGCTGTATATGGCCCAGGAGGCCTGTAAACAGTAGCTATAGAAAGTGATTGAGTAGGCTGCATAGATTTCATGACTAGAATCTCAAAAGACGAAAACGTTGTTTTTTTTGTAAATTGAAATTTGCTATCACAAATGTTAGCAACACCTCCGCCTTTGCGGGATGCGCGGGGGATATAGTCAATAGTGTAACCAGGTGAGGCCTCATTTAACACAGTAAATTCATCGGGCTTAAGCCATGTTTCAGTCAGGCCAATCACGTCAAGATTATGATCAGTGATTAGTTCATTGACTATAACTGCCTTGGAAGTGAGGGATCTAACATTAAGTAGCCATATTTTGAGATGTGAGGTATCACAATCTCTTTCAATAATGGCAGGAATGGAGGAGGTCTTTATTCCAGTGAGATTGCTAAGGCAAACACCGCCATGTTTAGTTTTGCCCAACCTAGGTCGAGGCACAGACACGGTCTCAATGGGGATAGCTGAGCTGACTACACTAACTGTGCTAGTGGCAGACTCCACTAAGCTGGCAGGCTATGCGCGTAACGATGGTGACAGGTGTGCGCCTTAATGAGCAGCCTGGTGACCTAGAGGCCGGAGAGGGAGCACACGTGACAGCACCATTCTGACATACAGTAATATAGCATGTTATTTTTTCAGAGGGTCAGAATCAAGTACATCTAGAACCATAATGCTGCATATAATAATTGTCGGGGGCAAAACAACATAGTGCAGCAAGAGTTATGACACAACACAGATGATTGAAAACATGAGTTTCAGTTTTAAGTTTCAAGTTTTATTAATTGTATGTACGGGATACACATGGCTGGTTCCTTCAACAATGCAACAATAAGTAATGATAAAAGACACAATATGAACATAAAATAAATGGCTCAGTAGAATAGAAAACATTTTAGGATAAGTATAATACAGGAAGGCACAATTTATAGTCCAATATTTATACGTGTTTTGGGGAATGGTCAAGCAAACATAGCACTTGTCTATACGTTGGTATTTAGTGGTTGACCAGCCCATTTGCAGAGTGGCGGGCTGATGAGAGGGCCCAGAGGACTCTGGGTAGAGGGGTCAGGATATGGACACAGTGCTGACAGACACAAAGATCAAAGATCTCCATACAGAACAATAGCTGTGGAGCGCTGAAGGGAGAGAATAGAGATAGGACCAGTGGGACGGTGAGGAGCAACAATGAGAGTATATCAGCTGGCCCTGCCACCGTGGGACACGGACAGGGATACAGTGTCTAGCCTACACATGGGCCATGGCATGGGGGCCAGCCTGACGGTTATATTCACCATCTTCTCTTGAAAAGATACTGAATTAAATATCATCCATTACACCAAAATGTTCTAAACAGAGTAAGGAAAGGAAGGGAAAGGTATAGAGTCATAGTGTTTTCACTCTGCTGTCTGTTGAAGAGAGAACAGGCCCTCGTCTCTTTGTTCTCCTCAGGCAAAGGCAGAACTCAACAGAAGCTCAGGGTCACTCTTTGTTCTGGTATCTGTTAGCTAGGGATTAGAAATAAAGGAAGTGTTGATGGAGGGATGAGGGAGGAGAAAGAGAGAGACGCAAACAGAGAAGAGGGATGGTGTGGTGCGTGAGAGGGACTGTAAATGGGAGTGGGGGATAATGTTTTTATGTAAAACAGTGGATCTGGCCTTCAATCTCATGAAAATAGGAAATCTCTTTCTTTCTCTCAAGACACACACACACACACACTCAGAAGAAAAAAAAACTTTTTCAGGACCCTGTCTTTCAAAGATAATTCGTAAAAATCAAAATAACTTCACAGATCTTCATTGTAAAGGGTTTAAACTGTTTCCCATGCTTGTTCAATGAACCATAAACAATTAATGAACATGCACCTGTGGAAAGGTCGTTAACTTCTTATGGCTGCAGGGGCAGTATTGAGTAGCGTGGATGAAAGGTGCCCAGAGTAAACGGCCTGCTCCTCAGTCCCAGTTACTAATATATGCATATTATTATTAGTATTGGATAGAAAACACTCTAAAGTTTCTAAAACTGTTTGAATTATGTCTGTGAGATTAACAGAACTCATATGGCAGGCAAAAACCTGAGAAGTTCCACTTCCTGTTTGGATTTTTTTCTGGGGGTGCCATATTTTCAACCAAGCTCTCATTGAAAATACAGAGAGATATGGATGGGTTTTCACTTCCTACGGCTTCCACTAGATGTCAACAGTCAATAGAACTAAGTCTGATGACTCTAATGTGAAGGGGGATCGAAGGAGACAGAAATTAGTAATCACTGCCATGAGGTGACCATGCATTCAACACGCGCGTTCACGTGAAAGGCAGCTCCGTTCCATCTCTCAATTGAAGTCAATGTAATTCTCCGGCTGGAACGTTATTCAAGATGTATGTTAACAACATTCTAAAGATTGATTCAGTACATCGTTTGACATGTTTCTACAGACTGTAACGGAACGTTTGGACATTTCGTCACGTTATAGTGGTCGCGCTTTGAGACTTTGGTTAGGGTGTTTGGTAAACAATTCGAAAGTAGCTAATTTGACATAAATAACGGACATTAACGAACAAATCAAGCATTTATTGTGGACCTGGGATTCCTAGGACTGCATTCTGATGAATTCATCAAAGGTAAGGAAACATTTATCATGTATTTTCTGGTTTCTGTTGAGTCCAACATGGCGGCTAATTTGGCTATTCATCTGAGCTCCGTCTCAGATTATTGCATGGTTTATTTTTCCGTAAAGTTTTTTTGAAATCTGACACAGCGGTTGCATTAAGGAGAGGTATATATATAATTCCATGTGTATAACTTGTATTATCATCTATATTTATGATGAGTATTTCTGTTGAAACGATGTGGCTATGCAAAGTCACTTGATGTTTTTGCAACTAGTGAATCTAACGCCTCAATGTAAACTCAGATTTTTTTATATAAATATGAACTTAATCAAACAAAACATGCATGTATTGTGTAACATGAAGTCCTATGAGTGTCATCTGATGAAAATAATCGAAGGTTAGTGATTAATTTTATCTCTGTTCTGGTTTTTGTGAAAGCTATCTTTAGCTGGAAAAAATGGCTGTGGTTATTGTGGTTTTGTGGTGACCTAACATAATCGTTTGTAGTGATTTCGCTGAAAAGCCTATTTGAAATCAGACACTTTGGTGGGATTAACAACAAGATTACCTTTAAAATGATATAAGACACATGAATGTCTGAGGAATTTTAATTATGAGATTTCTGTTTTTTGAATTTGGCGCCCTGCACTTCGACTGGCTGTTGTCATATCGATCCCGTTAACGGGACTGCAGCCATAATTAAGACACTAACAGCTTAACAGACGGTAGGTCATTAAGGTCACAGTTATGAAAACCTAGGACACTAAAGAGGTCTTTCTACTGACTCTGAAAAACACCAAAAGAAAGATGCCCAGGGTCCCTGCTCATGCCCAGGCTTCCAGCTTAGGCATGCTGCAAGGAGGCATGAGGAATACAGATGTGGCCATGGCAATAAATTGCAATGTCCGTACTGTGAGATGCCTAAGACAGCGCTACAGGGAGACAGGACGGAGAGCTGATCGTCCTCGCAGTGGCAGACCACGTGTAACAACACCTGCACAGGATTGGTACATCCGAAAATCACACCTGCGGGACAGGTACAGGATGGCAACAACAACTGCCGGAGTTACACCAGGAACGCACAATCCCTCCATCAGGGCTCAGACTGTGAACAATAGGCTGAGAGAGGCTGGACTGAGGGCTTGTAGGTCTGTTGTAAGGCAGGTCCTCACCAGACATCACCAGCAACAACGTCGCCACAAACCCACCGTCGCTGGACAAGACAAGACTGGCAAAAAGTGCTCTTCACTGACGAGTCGGGGTTTTGTCTCACCAGGGGTGACGGTCCGATTCGCGTTTATCGTCGAAGGAATGAGTTTTACACCGAGGCCTGTACTCTGAAGCGGGATCGATTTGGAGGTGGAGTGTCCGTCATGGTCTGGGGCGGTGTGTCACAGCATCATCGGACTGAGCTTGTTGTCATTGCAGGCAATCTTAGCGCTGTGCATTACAGGGAAGACATCCTCGTCCCTCATGTGGTACCCTTCCTGCAGGCTCATCCAGCATGACAATGCCACCAGCCATACTGCTTGTTCTGTGTGTGATTTCCTGCGAGACAGGAATGTCAGTGTTCTGCCATGGCCAGCAAAGTTAAGTGTGCTGAAAATAAACGCAGTTGACAAAGTTTATAAATATATTTATATATATATATATATATACATACATACATACACACACATTCACATTAATTTACTCTGAATATGTATTTTCTGCTCAGGTCTGACCCTACTAGATGGGATTCTTGTTTGACATTTTCATTCCCATTGTCTCCTGTCTGCCAAGAACACATTTTAACTGCAGCTCTTGCTCATGCAAACCATTGTGAATGTACTCAGCCAGGAACAAAAGCCCACAATCCAGTCAGCCAAAGAAATGTTAGAGTGTAAATCTTACAGCAGAACATTTTCAGATGTGCCTGCACAGAAACTTGATCAAGACTAAGCTAATGTTTTCCTCTCTGCGTATAACTTCCTTCAGGTTGGGTCGAATCCACCTTCAGCTTGTGCCAGGCAGGGGAGAGAATGTTGGATCAGTGAGGACCCAGAGGTCATCCCTCTCCACATACCTCACTCCTCACTATTAAGACTGCATGTGCTCCTGTGTAAAATTCCACTGTATGGGCAAGGCCATCGACACAATAGCCATCTAGTACAGTATGCATGCAGCTCCTGTATCAAAGATTGAGAGGGACATCATTACTCAAAGTATAGGATAGGACCCTTACAGACAAGGCTAATACTAACCAAAGCCCATGGCTAAACATGGGAAAAAGTGAAGGCTTAGAAATGAATTATTCCAATGACTTCAGAAGGGTGTTATCATTCTCTCTCTCTCTCCTCCGGCCCCTGAGAGAGAGAGAGAGAGAGAGAGAGAGAGAGAGAGAGAGAGAGAGAGAGAGAGAGAGAGCGAGAGAGCGAGAGAGCGAGCGAGAGAGCGAGAGAGAGAGAGAGAGAGAGAGAGAGAGACAGAGAGAGAGAGAGAGAGAGAGAGAGAGAGAGAGAGAGAGAGAGAGAGAGAGAGAGGTGAAAGTGGTGTTGGGGGTAAAACATACGACATTATAAAATCCATGTACACAAACAACAAGTGTGCGGTTAAAATTGGCAAAAAACACACACATTTCTTCACACAGGGTCGTGGGGTGAGACAGGGATGCAGCTTAAGACCCACCCTCTTCAACATATATATCAACGAATTGGCGCGGGCACTAGAACAGTCTGCAGCACCCGGTCTCACCCTACTAGAATCCGAAGTCAAATGTCTACTGTTTGCTGATGATCTGGTGCTTCTGTCACCAACCAAGGAGGGCCTACAGCAGCACCTAGATCTTCTGCACAGATTCTGTCAGACCTGGGCCCTGACAGTAAATCTCAGTAAGACCAAAATAATGGTGTTCCAAAAAAGGTCCAGTCGCCAGGACCACAAATTCCATCTAGACACCGTTGCCCTAGAGCACACAAAAAACTATACATACCTCGGCCTAAACATCAGCACCACAGGTAACTTCCACAAAGCTGTGAACGATCTGAGAGACAAGGCAAGAAGGGCATTCTATGCCATCAAAAGGAACATAAATTTCAACATACCAATTAGGATCTGGCTAAAAATACTTGAATCAGTCATAGAGCCCATTGCCCTTTATGGTTGTGAGGTCTGGGGTCCGCTCACCAACCAAGATTTCACAAAATGGGGCAAACACCAAATTGAGACTCTGCATGCAGAATTCTGCAAAAATATCCTCCGTGTACAACGTAGAACACCAAATAATGCATGCAGAGCAGAATTAGGCCGATACCCACTAATTATCAAAATCCAGAAAAGAGCCGTTAAATTCTACAACCACCTAAAAGGAAGCGATTTCCAAACCTTCCATAACAAAGCCATCACCTACAGAGAGATGAACCTGGAGAAGAGTCCCCTAAGCAAGCTGGTCCTAGGGCTCTGTTCACAAACACAAACACACCCCACAGAGCCCCAGGACAACAGCACAATTAGACCCAACCAAATCATGAGAAAACAAAAAGATAATTACTTGACACATTGGAAAGAATTAACAAAAAAACAGAGCAAACTAGAATGCTATTTGGCCCTAAACAGAGAGTACACAGTGGCAGAATACCTGACCACTGTGACTGACCCAAACTTAAGGAAAGCTTTGACTATGTACAGACTCAGTGAGCATAGCCTTGCTATTGAGAAAGGCCGCCGTAGGCAGACATGGCTCTCAAGAGAAGACAGGCTATGTGCACACTGCCCACAAAATGAGGTGGAAACTGAGCTGCACTTCCTAACCTCCTGCCCAATGTATGACCATATTAGAGACACATATTTCCCTCAGATTACACAGATCCACAAAGAATTTGAAAACAAATCCAATTTTGATAAACTCCCATATCTACTGGGTGAAATTCCACAGTGTGCCATCACAGCAGCAAGATTTGTGACCTGTTGCCACAAGAAAAGGGCAACCAGTGAAGAACAAACACCATTGTAAATACAACCCATATTTATGCTTATTTATTTTAACTTGTGTGCTTTAACCATTTGTACATTGTTACAACACTGTATATATATAATATGACATTTGTAATGTCTTTATTGTTTTGAAACTTCTGTATGTGTAATGTTTACTGTTAATTTGTATTGTTTGTTTCACTTTTGTGTATTGTCTACCTCACTTGCTTTGGCAATGTTAACACATGTTTCCCATGCCAATAAAGCCCCTTGAATTGAATTGAATTGAATTGAATTGAGAGATAGAGATAGAGAGAGAGAGAGAGAGAGAGAGAGAGAGAGAGAGAGAGAGAGAGAGAGAGAGAGAGAGAGAGAGAGAGAGAGAGAGAGAGAGAGAGAGACACTCATCCTGGGGAGACGAGGAGAGGGGAGGGCTGACAGCAAACAGATTGGATTAAAATGAATGGGGGTGTACAGACCTGGTCTATCAGAGGGTGAGAGCTGTAAATCCACAGGCCTGAGATCAGCCTGTAGACCTGAGAGGTCAGACAGATAGAAATCCAGAGCTGACCATAAATCTGTGAGATCACACATGACCCATGTATCGAACAGCAGCATACATGTCTAAAATTGATGGAAGCTGTATGAAGCTTTCTTGAATCTATATGGGCTACCAAATAATTGCATTTAATTTTATAATTGAAAATGGTAGAGATAGTAGGGTCATGTATGTGGCAGGTTGTAGATAGTTTACTGCATCAGAGCAACAGGTTAGCCAAAATGTCTGTGATATAATGCATGAAAAGAAGATGGTTTCCTTGTGCAAAAGATACCAAAATGGGTATATATTAATTACCCCAAAGTACTCCAAAGGGCAATATTCATATCAGAAAGAATCCAATTGAATGTTAATCAGTACCAATGAGGGTACAGGTTAATAGCCAGTAGCATCATAAACAGGAAATGTGAAAAAGGGGTCATGTAATGTCTGGTTTATGGGAAGGACAGTAGTCACCTAAGGACCCCCAGAGAGGTATTTTTCTCTACTTAGACCTGAGAGTACCTCAGTCTGGGAGCCGAAACAGACCAGGGTCGTGGCCCCACTTGACCAACTGGATGAGTTGTTGTGCTGAACTGCAGTTAAAGCAGCATGGGCTCGCTGACCGGATCCTCAGGGTCACAGAATGTTATTGCGTTTCTCCTCAGAACCCTGCTGAGGGCCCCGCCTGGCACTGATGGATCACCACACGTTTCCTCCAACTCCAGCCGACTCATACATGGTGACACACACACCAACATAAACACACACAGACACACACACAAACCATTTCCATTCAGGCCGTCACTAAAATTCATGTCGGCATGGTCTTCCATTTCCCTCTCCTATCTGTCTCAATCATGGCTTTTCTCCAGTCTCTCAGTAGATATGATCTCGGTGGTCATAAGGCTGCTGTTTATCTGACCTCTCATCTGGAGACTGAGGACTCCCAGCAGCCTCTCCTTCTGAGATGACAGAGCAGAGGGCACTGCAGCAGGAGATGAAACACTCAGCATAAACTGAGAGATGCAGTCCAGGAGCAAAAGAGCTTTGAAAGCATATCATATTATTCATTTATATATGTCTGCTCTGTTATCATAGTAAACCAACCTGCTTGCATGGGTGTGTGTGTGTGTGTGTGTGTGTGTGTGTGTGTGTGTGTGTGTGTGTGTGTGTGTGTGTGTGTGTGTGTGTGTGTGTGTGTGTGTGTGTGTGTGTGTGTGTGTGTGTGTACGTTGATATCATCCACACAAACAACCAAATAAATTAACAAACACAGTTAGTTATAAAGTGAGAAATGTGAGATGAACAACCTCTGATACAACCAATGTTGAAAAGGCCCATGGAGTTGGTGGAATCCCCCTTTAATTCATGCTCGCTTGCGCTTGGGCCAGAGCGCTATAATTAGGTTCGGTGGAAATGTCCGACCGACAGAGCTCAACTCATTAAAAGGAGGAAGTCACCACGGCCTGACCTCGCTGCTTTGTCTCCCCCAACTCGGTCAAATCCAGAGAAAAAAACATCCAGTAAATATACCACTATGTGGTTAAAGGAATTCCTGCCTCAGTCTCCTCCTTTCCTCAGTCACCTGACCCATGACCACATGTTCACGTTCACTACCTGTCCCAGCTACACACATAGATTTCAAGAATCTTTCAACCAGCGAATGGCTTTAAATATTCTCGCCACGTTACACAAAATGGCTTTATAGAAAGCCATGTGTGACATCATGCCATCACAACTTCCTCTCTCTCACGAGTGACAACATTTGTTTACTTGATATTTGGCTCATGCTATTCTATTCTGTTAACTAGTTTCCTCCAGTGTTTCTTCCAGCCTTTTGTTTAACCAGTAGAAGGTCAGAGAGCAGATGAACACAGCAGCCATCTCTCTACCACTGATGGGTTTTTCCAAGTAAATCCCCAGAAGACCAAACGGCATGAGTCACTGGTCAGAGAAAACACGGGACCCACTATGGTGTTTTCTTTACTGTTATTTTCCATTGTGTTAATTGAATAGAAGCTGACTGATCCCCAGTCTGTATTTGCCAAACTGTCTGAGGCCAGAGCAGATCAATAGCAAAGCGGCAGGGTAGCCTAGTGGTTAGAGCGTTGGGCTAGTAACCCAAAGGTTGCAAGTTCAAATCCCCGAGCTGACAAGGTACAAATCTGTCGTTCTGCCCCTGAACAAGGCAGTTAACCCACTGTTCCTAGGCCGTCATTGAAAATAAGAGTTTGTTCTTAACTGACTTGCCTAGTTAAATAAAGGTTAAATGTAAGTCGCTCTGGATAAGAGCGTCTGCTAAATGACTTAAATGTAAATGTAAAGCGAAGACCTATCTCACTAGTGACCTTCTACCATCATCTTTCATGACATACTGTACAGAGCCAGTTATTCTACGTTATCGATTCAACTATGCCACATCACTTTGCACCCGATGACCTATAAGCGGGGTGAGTTGTAGAAATGATATTGTTTTTCAGTCTGATCTACAAGTAATGTTTTAGTAGGGACTACCATGAACTGTGCAATACACAAGGAAGAAACATTAGATGACCATACCTACAGTATAACACTTCAAACTAGGCCCAATGGTAAATTCACACACAGTAACTGGGAATGCCAGCTTATTTTGTAAACAACACAGTGTTCTTTTTTTATGTGACCTGTATCTCCCACTGTCCTCTTTCCCCATGCACCTGGTCTGGGAGGTTATTTTGTATTGCTTCTACAATTTCCAATGTGTGGTTAATATGTGTGTAATACATTTTTTTGCGAGAAAGGGGAGTGTGGTGGGAAAACTGTGTCTGTGACTTGGCAACAGGGTTGGGGTCAATTCGAATTGAAGGCAGTCAATTCAGGAAGTAAACTGACATTTTTTTTCAATAACTGAACAAAGTAATTTATTTTCGATGACTTCTCAATAAACTGAAAAGTAGAAGCTATTTCTTTCAAAAGTCTTTCCATTTTTGAATTTCAAATTCAAATCACTTCCTGAATTGACTGCCTTCAATTTGAATTGACCCCAAGTCCCCAACACTGCTTGGCAGGCACCATCCCTTCCCCTGCTCAGACAGTGTATGCATCAACCAATGGTTGTGTACAAAACATCATCGACTGTGTCATCGACTGACAGATTGCTATTCATCAGATTGTTAGGGTTCGTTTCCTTGTTCCTTGTCAATCATTGATGAAATTAGCATTATGACAATATCTTGAATTAAATCATTCAAAAACCTTTATTAATGCAATTGCAGACAGAAGTTGACAATCAGGAACATAGCACGCATGTTTCCGAGTAAGTTCTGCATCAAAGAAAATGTCCCATTGTAACGGCTTTCCTCCTCCTCTTCATCCGAAGAGGAGGAGCAGGGATTGAACCAAAATGCAGCGTTGGAATATGACATACTGATTTATTGAACAAGACGAAAAAACACGAAAACACTTTAACAAACTACAAAACAACAAACGACGTAGACGCACCTGAACATAAGAACTTACATATAACGAAGAACGCATGAAACAGGAACAGACTACATAAACCGAACAAACGAACAAACAAACCGAAAACAGTCCCGTGTGGCGCAACGTACACAGACACAGGAGACAACCACCCACAACAATCAATGTGAAAACACCTACCTTAATATGGCTCTCAATCAGAGGAAATGAAAACCACCTGCCTCTAATTGAGAGCCATATCAGGTCACCCTTTAACCAACATAGAAACACATAACATAGACTACCCACCCAAACTCACGCCCTGACCGTCAAACACATACAAAAACAACAGAAAACAGGTCAGGAACGTGACAGAACCCCCCCCTCAAGGTGCGAACTCCGGGCGCACCCCTAAAACTCAAGGGGAGGGTCTGGGTGGGCATCTGTCCGCGGTGGCGGCTCCGGCGGTGGACGAGGACACCACTCCACCACTGTCTTTGTCCCCCTCCTTAGCGTCCTTTGAGTGGCGACCCTCGCCCCCGACCATGGTCCAGGAACCTTCACTAAGGCCCCTCCTACATAGAGGAGACAACTCAGGAACGAGAGGTAGCTCAGGCCAGAGAGGTAGCTCAGGACAGAGAGGTAGCTAAGGACAGAGAGGTAGCTCAGGACAGAGAGGTAGCTCCGGACAGAGGGACAACTCTGTACTAATGGCAGCTCCGGACTGGGTGGCAGCTCCGGACTGGGTGGCAGCTCCGGACTGGGTGGCAGCTCCGGACTGGAGGGCAGCTCATGACTGGAGGGCAGCTCATGACTGGAGGGCAGCTCATGACTGGAGGGCAGCTCATGACTGGAGGGCAGCTCATGACTGGAGGGCAGCTCATGACTGTAGGGCAGCTCATGACTGTAGGGCAGCTCATGACTGTAGGGCAGCTCTGGCAGCTCCTGACTGGCTGGCGGTTCTGGCAGCTCCTGACTGGCTGGCGGCTCTGGCAGCTCCTGACTGGCTGGCGGCTCTGGCGGCTCCTGACTGGCTGGCGGCTCTGGCGGCTCCTGACTGGCTGGCGGCTCTGGCGGCTCCTGACTGGCTGGCGGCTCTGGCGGCTCCTGACTGGCTGGCGGCTCTGGCGGCTCCTGACTGGCTGGCGGCTCTGGCGGCTCCTGACTGGCTGGCGGCTCTGGCGGCTCCTGACTGACGGACGGCTCTAGCGGCTCCTGACTGACGGACGGCTCTAATGGCTCGGGGCAGACGGGCGGCTCTAATGGCTCGTGGCAGACGGATGGCTCAGAAGGCGCTGGGCAGACGGATGGCTCAGAAGGCGCTGGGCAGACGGATGGCTCAGAAGGCGCTGGGCAGACGGATGGCTCAGAAGGCGCTGGGCAGACGGATGGCTCAGACGGCGTTGGACAGACGGATGGCTCAGACGGCGCTGGGCAGACAGATGGCTCAGACGGCGCTGGGCAGACAGATGGCTCAGACGGCGCTGGGCAGACAGATGGCTCAGACGGCACTGGGCAGACAGATGGCTCAGACGGCGCTGGGGAGACGGATGGCTCAGATGGCACTGGGCAGACGGATGGTTCTGGCCGGATGAGGCGCACTGTAGGCCTGGTGCGTGGTGCCGGAACTGGAGGCACCGGACTGGAGACACGCACTTCAAGGCTAGTGCGGGGAGCAGGGACAGGGCACACTGACCTCTCGAAGCGCACTATAGGCCTGGTGCGTGGTACCGGAACTGGAGGTACCGGGCTGAGGGCACGCACCTCAGGGCGAGTGCGGGGAGAAGGAACAGTGCGTACAGGGCTCTGGAGACGCACAGGTGGCTTAGTGCGTGGTGCCGGAACTGGAGGCACTGGGCTGGAGACACGCACCATAGGGAGAGTGCGTGGAGGAGGAACAGGGCTCTGGAAACGCACTGGAAGCCTGGTGCGTGGTGTAGGCACTGGTAGTACTAGGCTGGGGCGGGAAGGTGGCGCCGGAAATACCGGACCGTGCAGGCGTACTGGCTCCCTTGAGCATTGAGCCTGCCCAACCTTACCTGGTTGAATACTCCCCGTCGCCCGACCAGTGCGGGGAGGTGGAATAACCCGCACCGGGCTATGTAGGCGAACCGGGGACACCATGCATAAGGCTGGTGCCATGTAAGCCGGCCCGAGGAGGCGTACTGGTGGCCAGATATGTAGGGCCGGCTTCATGACATCCGGCTCAACGCTCAATCTAGCCCTACCAGTGCGGGGAGGTGGAATAACCCGCACCGGGCTATGCACACGTACAGGAGACACCGTGCGCTCTACTGCGTAACACGGTGTCTGCCCGTACTCCCGCTCTCCACGGTTAGCCTGAGAAGTGGGCGCAGGTCTCCTACCTGCCCTTGGCCCACTACCTCTTAGCCCCCCCCCAAGAAATTTTTGGGGTTTCTTCTCGGGCTTCCTTGCTAGCCGCGTACCTTCATATCTGCGGTTTTGGGCTGTGGCTGCCTCCTTCTCCTCCTCAAAGCGGCGATTCACTCCCACCTTAGCCCAGGGTCCTTTTCCCTCTATGATTTCCTCCCAACTCCAGAAATCCTGCAATCCTTTTTTCGTGGACCACTGTTCGTGGTCCCGCTGCTTGATCCGGGTTTGGTGGGTGGTTCTGTAACGGGCTTCCTCCTTCTCCTCATCCGAAGAGGAGTAGCAAGGATTAGACCAAAATGCAGCGTTGTGATAAGACATGATTTTTAATCAACAAAACAGAAAACACGACGAACACTTGAATAATTACAAAACAACAAACGACGTAGACAGACCTGGACGACGAACTTACATGAAACACGAAGAACGCAAGAACAGGAAAACTGACTACATAAAACGAACGAACAAACAAAACCGAAACAGTCCCGTAACATACACTGACACAGGAGACAACCACCCACAACAATCAATGTGAAAACACCTACCTTAATATGGCTCTCAATCAGAGGAAATGAAAACCACCTGCCTCTAATTGAGAGCCATATCAGGTCACCCTTTAACCAACATAGAAACACATAACATAGACTACCCACCCAAACTCACGCCCTGACCGTCAAACACATACAAAAACAACAGAAAACAGGTCAGGAACGTGACACCCATGTTATTTTATCAAACCCGAAGTCCAGCGCTCGTGATGTCACTGCCTACGTCATTATCTTTTACTCATGAGACCAAAACCATGCAAGCACAGCTATATAAACAAGGTGTTTAGTGTGTTATCTAAAAGCTTAGCAGTAAATGTCCAAGTTGATTTATAGTGGAATGTCTGAGTAGTCTCCTATCTCTTACACTCCCCTGCAGAGTTCTGTCTTCACAGTCACACATTTCTCAGACAGTTTCTTCATAAGAGGCAGAGAGCCTAGAAAAGTACTGTGGAACAATATTAAACCTCATAATGTATATATATTGTTAATCTGTAGTCTAGGACCCTATAAATGTAAGGAGGGAGGGGTCTTATAACTCCTCCCCTTCTTTTAATACAACATAAGCATAATCAATTATTCTAATACATCAATAATTTGGTACAGCCCCAATCATGACCCCTAGGTGAACTCCTGACAAGATCTGGCATGCATCGGCAACGCCTGGACATAGGAACACGCCCCATTTATTGATCATTCACTGCCCATGCTCTCTTTCCAGGACCCCTGGTGAGGCTGCCCACAAATAACGCCTGCTTGAAAATATGCTGCTTGAGAACGCCAAAGGTTTCAGCAAACAGGAGGGAGTTCTAAGCAGAGAAAGATAAACCTCTCAGGAGTACGGCTTCATACTTAACTCAAACATGAATTTGCACCTTGGCTAGAAACAATGTTCTATTCTGAAACCCTGCTGTTAAGGGTTTGTCTATATCAACTGATGTGCATTCTTTATGAGTGAAGAGCTGTGGTGTTGTGTAAAGCTGTTATGGAGGACCCTTCATAGGGCCATAGCAGTTAATGAAATAACATTCAGTTAAACTAGGGTTTATTATAGCCCTTCCACATCTCTATCCAACTTTCTATCCAAACATTGTACAATTGTGTATGGGCCCATGTTCTTGGAGAGCAGGCCTTTTTTACAAAAGCCCATTCACCATGGTTACGCCGCAGCTGGTGCTGTGCTGGCACGTCCCTGGTCTCCGTATTGAACAACAGTGGGGTCCAACAACAGACGGTATCGCCTGTGAAATCTGGAGGACAGGACGCAGCGCCAGCCCTAAACTTCGGGGATTTGTTCGGTATCAGGGAAAGCTGGCAGGACCCGATGTCTCCAGCCTGGCCAGTGATCAAAGGTTTGGCAGAGAGGGGGATTGGGGGGTGACATGCCAGCAGCACACAGCATAGCCCGAACAGATGAGACTGCTAACAGAAACACATTAACATTCAGAGAGCAGAGATACCTCAGCCAGACTCAGCCATAGAGCTCTCAGCAACGTTGCACAATCACACTGTGACTCTGTTTCTCTCTGACTGAGACACGCCACAACAGATAGAGAGATTCCAGGGAGAGAATGCCATGAGAGAGAGTTCCAAAGCAGAGATAGATAAATAACTTAAATTCCAATTAATAATTTCCATTACTGCCCATGGTCATTATCATCCCTGCTGTGTTGCTTTGTTTTATTGGCCGCATGAAATGCTCAAATTACAGTATCATACTATAACTGGATTGAAGATGTATGTTTTATATCCACCCACCCACACACTCTCTCTTTCTCCTATTTAAGTGTGTGCTACTGCATAGTATGTCCAATGAAATGACATTGGCGCCTGACACTGGCTTTGATCAGGGCTCAGGCCAGAGCCGGTAGGTGAGCAGGATTAGAGTGGCATGCCACTGCCATCTGACCTGTGAGCCACCAGTGGATGGAGGGATGGTCGAAGAGAGAAAGCAGGAAAATGAACAGAGATGAAGGGATAGATGGCCGGCCTCCATTATCTCAGCAGATGGAGGGGATCAGGAGTTCAGGGCTCTGCCTTCCCCTCTGCGCCCTGCAGAGAGCTGCTCATCAGAGGGATAGATACAGCCCAAATGAAGGGGGCAAAGGGTCACACAGTGGCCTGGATCCTGAGATGAGGTACACCATGTTACTGCTATTACAGTCTATATAGGGAGCTCTCTGTCATAACAGTCACTGAGACCATGATGAGACTCAGAGAAAGAGCCAGAGAACGATAGATAGGGAGAAAGAGAGAAAAAGAGTCCCACTGGGCACACATTGGTTGAATCAACATTGTGTCCATGTCATTTCAATGAAATTTGGTTGAACCAACATGAAATATACATTGAATTGTGCCCAGTGGGTGTGTATGTACAGTACCTTCAGGAAGTATTCATACCCCTTGACCTTTTCCACATTTTGTTGTGTTACAGCCTGAATTTTAAATGGTTTAAACTGAGATGTTGGGTCACTGGCCTACACACAATACCCAATACACCAAACATTTCTAAAAACATGTTTTCACTTTGTCATTATGGGGTATTGTGTGTGGATGGGTGAGATTTTTTGGGACTTTTTATATATTTTGAACTCAGGCTGTAATGCAATAAAATGTGGAATATATCAAGGGATATGAATACTTTCTGTAGCTGCTTGAATGAGTGTGTCAGTGTGGTTGTGTGGCATTGCTTAATCCAGTTGCTCTCAGTCAGAGCTACCTGCCAAATATATTTCCTTGCAGATGAGGCCAGATGGTACCTAATTTGTCAAAAAAAAGTATGCAATTGATACCACCACAAACAAGGGAGCAGACGAGCAAATGTCAGTCCTATAATGAGAAGTCGAATGAAAATGATTTTTCTGAAAACAATGTAAACACTCCACACATGTACATTAAGCTCGTTTATCTAATTACGAATTACATTTGAACTTTTTGTGCTCCATTTGAAAGTACATGGTTATGTTACTGAACCCATTAGTATCAAAGGAATTCTGTCTCTCATGCCTTATGACCCATTTACAGTAAACCCCTGTACAAATACTCACCACACAACTTGCACCCCTCCACCCCCATCAGCCCAGGGAGCCTGGCCCAGCTTTTAGAGGCTATACAATTCAGTGCTCCATTTGACACTACAGCTGGTCCATGAATAATTACTGTAGTGCAAGGCTATGACACATGGCAACAGAAAGAATAAGCAAATGCATTTTGTAGAGACAACATTCCCCCCAAAAAACCTCCTCCACTCTGCTGCTGCTGCTCATTGGCTAATTAAGTGCCCATGCTAGGGAGGTAGGAATCTTTAATGGACTGTCTCTCTGTCCACAAACCCCAGGAGGGCCCCAGTCTTGTTGATGTCCACAGCAGGGATGCCCAGGGGCCCAAACTGAATCACAAACAAACAACAACACGCACTGCACTTCAAAAACATGCCCCGCGGATATTAGTACCCGCCAGCACGCTCCGAGACATACAGGCACGTTTCATTACACTACACGCTATCTACTAGTCTACTACACTACACGCTATCTACTAGTCTACTACACTACACGCAATCACGCTCTCAGCTGGGTGCCACACACAACTTCAATTATTCAACACTAGCCCAGTTTGAGCCCAGTGTGGATCATCATTTTCAGTGTTTCATCACGTCTGTGGATAGTACTCTCCCTGCACATCCTTACCTTTCACATATACTCATTACACATCAAACTGAATGTACGGAAGTGGGTCAAATTTTCTAATTGTATCTACTTCCTCTATGCTAATGACAGGGTGGTAGATTACAGAATCATAAAACAGTCCATGTAGGTTTCAATGATGCTATTGATACATTAAGCCCACCAGGTGCAATGAATGGACACCAACTACACCACGCATCCAACTTACCTCCATTATTTTGTTCACCTTCATTTAACCAGGTAGGCCAGTTGAGAACAAGTTCTCATTCACAACTGTGCCCTGGCCAAGATAAAGCTAAGCAGTGCGACACAAACAACAACACAGAGTTAGACATGGAATAAACAAACGTGCAGTCAATAACACAATAGAAAAAGTCTATATACAGTTTGTGCAAATGTTGTGAGGAGGTAAGGCAATAAATAGGCCATGGTAGCAAAGTAATTACAATTTAGCAAATTAACACTGGAGTGATAGATGTGCAGATGATGATGTGCAAGTAGAAATACTGATGTGCAAAAGAGCAAAACAGTAAATAAAAACAATATGGGGATGAGGTAGGTAGATTGAATGGGCTATTTACAGATGGGCTGTGTACAGCTGCAGCGATAAGTAAGCTGCTCAGATAGCTGATGCTTAAAGTTAGTGAGGGAGATATAAGTCTCCAACTTCAGCGATTTTTGCAATTCGTTCCAGTCATTGGCAGCAGAGAACTGGAAGTAAAGGCAGCCAAAGGAGGTGTTGGCTTTGGGGATGACCAGTGAGATACACCTGCTGGGGCGGGTGCTACGGGTGGGTGTTGTTATGGTGACCAGTGAGCTGAGATAAAGCGGAGCTTTACCTAGCAAAGACTTATAGATGACCTGGAGCCAGTGGGTCTGGCGACGAGAGCATACAGGTCGCAGTGGTGGGTGGTATATGGGGCTTTGGTGACAAAATGGATGGCACTGTGATAGACTGCATCCAGTTTGCTGAGTAGAGTGTTGGAGGCTATTTTTTAAATGACATCGCCGAAGTCGAGGATCGGTAGGATAGTCAGTTTTACGAGGGTATGTTTGGCAGCGTGAGTGAAGGAGGCTTTGTTGCGAAATAGGAAGCCGATTCTAGATTTCATTTTGGATTGGAGATGTTTGGAAGTCTGAAAAGAGAGTTTACAGTCTAGCCAGACACCTAGGTATTTGTAGTTGTCCACATATTCTAAGTCAGAACCGTCCAGAGTAGTGATGCTGGTCGGGCGGGCTGGTGCGGGCAGCGATCGGTTGAAAAGCATGCATTTAGTTTTACTAGCGTTTAAGAGCAGTTGGAGGCCACAGAAGGAGTGTTTTATGGCATTGAAGCTCGTTTGGAGGTTTGTTAACACAGTGTCCAAAGAAGGGCTATATGTATACAGAAAGGTGTCGTCCGCGTAGAGGTGGATCAGGAAATCACCCGCAGCAAGAGCGACATCGTTGATATATACAGAGAAAAGAGTCGGCCCGAGAATTGAACCCTGTGGTACCCTCATAGAGACTGCCAGAGGTCCGGACAACAGGCCCTCCGATTTGACACACTGAACTCTATCTGAGAAGTAGTTGGTGAACCAGGCAAGGCAGTTATTTGAGAAACCAAGGCTCTTGAGTCTCCCGATAAGAATACGGTGATTGACAGAGTCAAAAGCCTTGGCCAGGTCGATGAAGACGGCTGCACAGTACTGTCTTTTATCGATGGCGGTTATGATATCGTTTAGGACCTTGACCGTGGCTGAGGTGCACCCATGACCAGCTCGGAAACCGGATTGCACAGCGGAGAAGGTGCGGTGGGATTCAAAATGGTCAGTGATCTGTTTGTTAACTTGGCTTTCGAGGACTTTAGAAAGGCAGGGCAGGATGGATATAGGTCTGTAACAGTTTGGGTCTAGAGTGTCACCCCCTTTGAAGAGGGGGATGATCGCGGCAGCTTTCCAATCTTTAGGGATCTCGAACGATATGAAAGAGAGGTTGAACAGACTGGTAATAGGGGTTGCAACAATGGCGGTGGATAATTTTAGAAAGAGAGGGTCCAGATTGTCTAGCCCAGCTGATTTGTACGGGTCCAGGTTTTGCAGCTCTTTCAGAACATCTGCTATTTGGATTTGGGTGAAGGAGAAGCTGGGGAGGCTTGGGCAAGTAGCTGTGGGGGGTGCGGAGCTGTTGGCCGGGGTAGGGGTAGCCAGGAGGAAAGCATGGCCAGTCGTAGAGAAATGCTTATTGAAATTCTCGATTATCGTGGATTTATCGGTGGTGACAGTGTTTCCTAGCCTCAGTGCAGTGGGCAGCTGTGAGGAGGTGCTCTTATTCCCCATGGACTTTACAGTGTCCCAAAACTTTTGGGAGTTAGAGCTACAGGATGCAAATTTCTGTTTGAAAAAGCTAGCCTTTGCTTTCCTAACTGACTGTTTAGGTTCCTGACTTCCCTGAAAAGTTGCATATCGCAGGGACTATTCGATGCTAGTGCAGTTCGCCACGGGATGTTTTTGTGCTGGTCTCGGGAGTCAGGTCTGGAGTGAACCAAGGGCTATTTCTGTTCTTAGTTCTACATTTTCTGAAAGGGGCATGCTTATTTAAGATGGTGAGGAAATTACTTTTAAAGAACGACCAGGCATCCTCTACTGACGGAATAAGGTCAATATCCATCCAGGATACCCGGGCCAGGTCGATTAGAAAGGCCTGCTTGTAGAAGTGTTTTAGGGAGCGTTTGACAGTGATGAGGGGTGGTCGTTTGACCGCGGACCCATAGCAGATGCAGGCAATGAGGCAGTGATCGCTGAGATCCTGATTGAAAACAGCAGAGGTGTATTTGGAGGGCAAGTTGGTCAGGATAACATCTATGAGGGTGCCCATGTTTACGGATTTAGGGTTGTACCTGGTGGGTTGCTTGATAAGTTGTGTGAGATTGAGGGCATCTAGCTTAGATTGTAGAACTGCCGGGGTGTTAAGCATTTCCCAGTTTAGGTCACCTAACAGAACGAACTCAGAAGATAGATGGGGGGCAATCAATTCACATATGGTGTCCAGAGCACAGCTGGGAGCTGAGGGCGGTCTATAACAGGCGGCAACAGTGAGAAACTTATTCCTGGAGAGATTCATTTTTAAAATTAGAAGCTCGAACTGTTTGGGCATAAACCTGGAAAGTATGACAGAACTTTGCAGGCTATCTTTGCAGTAGATTGCAACTCCTCCCCCTTTGGCAGTTCTATCTTGACGGAAAATGTTGTAGTTGGGGATGGAAATCTCCGAATTTTTGGTGGCCTTCCTAAGCCAGGATTCAGACACGGCAAGGACATCAGGGTTGGCGGAGTGTGCTAAAGCATTAATAAGTCAAACAAACTTAGGGAGGAGGCTTCTGATTTTAACATGCATGAAACCAATGTTTTCACGGTTATAGAAGTCAACAAATGAGAGTGCCTGGGGACACGCAGGGCCTGGGTTAACCTCCACATCACCCGAGGAACAGAGGAGGAGTAGGATGAGGGTACGGCTAAAGGCTATCAAAACTGGTCGTCTAGTGCATTGGGGACAAAGAATAAAAGGAGCAGATTTCTGGGTGTGGTAGGATAGCTTCAGGGCATAATGTACAGACAGGGGTATGGTAGGGTGCAAGTACAGTGGAGGTAAACCTAGGCATTGAGTGACGATAAGAGAGGTTGCATCTCTGGACGCACTAGTTATGCTGGGTGAGGTCACTGCATGTGTTTGAGGTGGGACAAAAGAGATATCTGAGGCATGTTGAGTGGGACTAGGGGCTCCGCAGTGATCTAAAACAATGATAACTATCATTAACAACAGTATACAAGGCATATTGACATTAGAGAGAGACATAAAGCGAGGCATAAAGCAATTAAAGGTGTTGATTGGGCGAGATAGCTAAGACAACAACGGGTAAGACAACAACAGCTAATCAGCTAAGTAAGGTCAAGTAGCCCTTTTATAAGAGTTTTTGCATTGTATTGTCAAGGAAAAGCTACGAAAACCCAATCTGCACCAGCATGACGAGTGAGACAATCTGTACTGGGCTCCTGGCGGGAAGGAAGGCGGGGAGAGTCGTGTGGTGCCTGGAGCGCTCTATTTCGCCTGGTAGGTGGAGTGGAAAAACACTCACACCGAGATGGATGGCCCAGAGAGACACAGT
This sequence comes from Salvelinus namaycush, assembly GCF_016432855.1. NCBI lineage: Eukaryota > Metazoa > Chordata > Actinopteri > Salmoniformes > Salmonidae > Salvelinus > Salvelinus namaycush. The sequence goes on along the minus strand of NC_052316.1, from coordinate 20,797,366 downwards.
GCATTCATCCACTCCTCCCATGTCCAACAGAGGGACGTATGGATCCACTCATCCCAGACTGGGAGCCTCCTCTGAGGCCTACGGCCCACCAGAGCCGGCCCCTGAGAGACGGAGCTCCGCATCACCACCATACTACAGCCCCTGTCGAGCTCTGTCTTTCAGTCATTAGGCGGCTCATACTAACTCTCCATCAGTCAGTCCCTGAGTCCTAGACACACACCGCACACTGAATGAACACATTTGCTTTGCACAGAAAGACACATGCAAATGCAAACAAACAGTGACGAGAGTGGTTTGAAGAGGAATCCTTGACAGTTGTACAGAAGAACAGTGGGTGAAGGTAGAGGGAAACTGAGAGCGAGCGAGACAGAGACATGAAGGAGAGGGAGGGTGGGGGGCAGAGAGCAAGACTGTTGCCATGGTGAAACAGCAGTCTATGTGCTGGCAGATTGAATAAATGACCTTGACCTTGTCATCTCATTTAAATATAAAATCTCTGTTTTGTCTGAAGGCCCTCCCATATCTCATTTCAATTACCCGTCCTTGCCGTTCTGCGAATGCTACGCACGCACCTGTCTGCTTTTTCCAACCCTTGTGATCCGACAGCACATTCACAATTTAAAACGGCCCTATCAAAGAAGAGAGCGAGAGAGAGAAAAATGTCTGTTAGAATAGAAGAGCAGAGCGAAGGCGGTTTTAAAGTCAGGGCCACGCTCTCTGTGGAGCAGGCGGCCAAGGCCACAGAATGACACTGAGGAGGACATCCACAGAACAGAACCGAGACTGCCAGGGTCTTCGAAGCTGAGCTGCCCGGAACTTCACACGTCTCAGTTCCATGTCTCCCTGGGCCAGGCTCCGATTTCACTCTGTAGTAACCCCACTGTTCGCCAGATTTACTAGAGCCTTCAGAAGTCACAGCTAGATTAGAAACCGTCTTGTGTCACCCTCGGACAAATTGTGTAACAAAACAACATGTTTGGCATTCTTTTTTTACTTTTTTATTTTAAGTACCCACCCGACCATCTCATCCCCTTCGTTTTTCTCATCCCCTCTCACTCCAGGCCACTCCCTGAACTGAAACATTGGAGCACTCGCTCGTTCAAAGAGAATCTTTTCAAGCAGGCGACGTTTGTGGGCAGCCTCACCAGGTGGTCCTGGAAGCAAAGCAAGGCAGTGGGGGATCAATAATTTGTCTCTCTCAGTGAGAGGGATGTTCTGTGCCAAGTCACACAGACACAGTCTGCACGCAAGACACACAGACAAACACTCACGCCAGACCTGGCTTCAAATGCATGTGAATTTGATTATTTATTATTTAAATACTTTAATTTATATTTGAGTATTTAAAAAAAAAATTGCCCAAATTAACTATGTCTATTGGAAGTATTTGAAAGTATTTTCTAATAATTTCCTAAAAAGCAGACTTTTCAAACATTATTTCCAAATTCATTATTTCAAATACCAAACAGACCTGGGTTCAAATGCATGGGAGTATTTATTTGCATTTGAAAATACACAGTATTTGAGTGTTTTCAAATACATGCCAATACTTTCCAAATATATGGAAAAATAGAAATGAAACTGGATGGTCTTCAGAGATAGATGGGAGGAGTTGATGGTAGCTGAAGGATGGGATTAAAAACAAACAAAAGATAACTATAGTAAAATACATTGTGTCCGTAAAATGTATATAATATATATAAGCTGGACGTAGAAGCCTAAGTGTTGTTGTCGTCCATTATTTTATTCCAATTAGGGCAGCGGTGGTAGGGTTATGGGAAGAAAAAAAAAATATGTATATATATATATACTGTATATATATACTGTATATATATTTTACATATATATATGTATACACACATACACACAATACTAATCAAAAGTTTGGACACACCTACTCATTCCAGGGTTTTTCTTTATTTTAACTATTTTATACATTGTAGAATAATAGTGCTAGACATCAAAACTATGATATAACACATATGGAATCATGTAGTAACCAAAATAGTGTTAAACAAATCAAAATATATTTTAGATTTTATAATAGCCACCCTTTGCCTTTATGACAGCTTTGCACACTCTTGGCATTCTCTCAACCAGCTTCATGAGGTAGTCACCTGGAATGCATTTCAATTAACAGGTGTGCCTTGTTAAAAGTTAATTTGTGGAATTTCTTTCCTTCTTAATGCGTTTCAGCCAATCAGTTGTGTTGTGACACGGTAGGGGTGGTATACAGAAGATAGCCCTATTTGGTACAAGACCAAGTAAATATTATGGCAAGAACAGCTCAAAAAAGTAAAGAGAAACAACAGTCCATCATTACTTTAAGACATGAAGGTTAGTCAATCGGGAAAATTTCAAGAACTTTGAAAGATTCTTCAAGTGCAGTTCCAAAAACCATCAAGCGCTATGATGAAACTGGCTCTCATGAGGACCGCCACAGGAAAGGAACTTGTTGCAGAGGATAAGTTCATTAGAAATTGCAGCCCAAATAAATGCTTCACAGAGTTCAAGTAACAGACACATCTCAACATCAACTGTTTAGAGGAGACTACTTGAATCAGGCCTTCATGGTCGAATTGCTGCAAAGAAACCACTACTAAAGGACAGCAATAATAAGAAGAGACTTGCTTGGCCAAGAAACAAGAGCAATGGACATTAGACCGGTGGAAATCTGTCCTTTGATCTGATGAGTCCAAATTTGAGATTGTTGGTTCCAACCGCCGTGTCTTTGTGAGACGCAGATTAGGTGAACGGATGATCTCTGCATGTGTGGTCCCCACCGTAAAGCATGGAGGAGGAGGTGTGATTGTGTGGGGGTGATTTGCTGGTGACATTGTCTGTGATTTATTTAGAATTCAAGGCACACTTAACCAGCATGGCTACCACAGCATTCTGCAGCGATATGCCATCCCATCTGGTTTGCGCTTAGTGGGACTATCATTTGTTTTTCAACAGGACAATGACCCAAAACACACCTCCAGGCTGTGTAAGGGCTATTTGACCAACACAGTAAAATACGTTTGGGGATTAAGTCAAAATAACTTATTTCATTTATTCAAGTCAACTAAATGTGCAAAATGTGTTGATTTGACAAATCATGTTAAGTTGACTTCAACTCAATAAAAGCTGTAAACATAAAACATCAATTTCAGTTAACAAAGAACAATTTGCTCAGTCAACTTTCAAATCAGAACTAATGAGTCAAATAAACTAAAACAAGATCCTTGTTGTGTTGACGAAACATGGCAAGTTATAATAACTACAAGTCATTACATTGTCTTAACTTATAAAATCAGCTATGAACTATGTGTTCCCTCAACTTTCAAATTAGATCCATTAAATCAAATGACTAAATAAAGACAACAGTCGAACATATTTTTTATTTACTTAAGTCGTACTAGCACAATTTATTTTAGAACTCAGTGTTAATTTATATGCGGCGGCATCATTTCAGGAAGTGGCTTGATCAAGACCATGCTTCGGCAACTCCTCTACTGCATTCAACAGCTTTACAAGCAGGAGTGAGTAGCTTGGCAAAAGGTGAGTATTTCCTATTAAACAATACAACCACTAGCATGCTATTTACCTACTTGGTAACCTACACGGTATAAATATTTATAGGGCAAGTTAACAAGTGCCCTTTATAAAAAATAATGATAACTTTTCAGCACAAGAATAGCAAGGACATTAGCCTGTATGTTGCATGCTAGCTAGCTGGTTAGCACCGCACACGCTCCATGTTAAAATTGTAATTTTGGTTAAATATAGAAAGAAAAACAGATATTTGGCTATGTTTGGCAAATAGTATTTTACTATCAGTTTAAATTGGATTACTTGTGCAATTCTACGTGTTAGTGATGGGCATTCCGGCTCTTTTCAGTGAGCCGGCTCGTTTGGCTCAACTCACTAAAAAGAGCCGGCTCTAAAAAAGAAGGATGCTATTACACATGTGCATTTAAAGTATAACTTTTTTTATGTATATAAACAAAGTGCATATAAATGTAACAAATCAAAACGAATACAATCTGAACAACATAATAATAGAATATTGCACCATATCAAAGAAAAATAAATAACAATGTGCAAAACTGCAGCATCCCACTTAAAACATTAAACTGGTCCCTCTTTTCTCTCTCTTCTTTATTGCCATGTTATAACCAGCAGCACACAGCAATGCTGACCATATTTTGTTTTTATGAGAGATTTCCATTCAGAAATGCAAGCTTCCTCACTTGAGGGGCTGATGCGGTTTCTTCTCAGTAATTATTTGTCCTGTTTTCGAGAAGACCCGCTCAGAGGGACGGATGTGGCCACTATGCAGAGTCTCCCTGTCATGACTTTAGTAAGCCGTGGGTAGACAGAGGCCTTGTTTTTCCACCAGCTCAGAGGATCTGCAGATCTTTGGAGGGGCTCCTCCAAATAGGATCGGACCTCCATTATGGCATCTGCTGAGGGATTCCTTCGTGCTGCATCCCCTGTTGCTCTCTCCTCAAACAGCATCCAAACAGCAGATGTTTGTGGCACTACTGCTGGTGCTTCTGCTCCATCTGATCCCTCTTCTTCCTGTTGCCCTGATGCCTGAGCCAGCTGACTGCTGGAGCTGTCCCTCCCTGCTGCTGAGGTTATTATTTGAAGAGCCTCATCAATCGCTCTGGCATCACTGAAGGCTAACTTCTTTTTTATTTTATTTTTTTATTTCACCTTTATTTAACCAGGTAGGCTAGTTGAGAACAAGTTCTCATTTGCAACTGCGACCTGGCCAAGATAAAGCATAGCAGTGTGAACAGACAACAACACAGAGTTACACATGGAGTAAACAATAAACAAGTCAATAACATGGTAGAAAAAAAGAGAATCTATATACAATGTGTGCAAAAGGCATGAGGAGGTAGGCAATAAATCGAATAATTACAATTTAGCAGATTAACACTGGAGTGATAAATCATCAGATGATCATGTGCAAGTAGAGATACTGGTGTGCAAAAGAGCAGAAAAGTAAATAAATAAAAGCAGTATGGGGGGTGAGGTAGGTAAATTGGGTGGGCTATATACCGATGGACTATGTACAGCTGCAGCGATCGGTTAGCTGCTCGGATAGCAGATGTTTAAAGTTGTTGAGGGAGATAAAAGTCTCCAACTTCAGAGATTTTTGCAATTCGTTCCAGTCGCAGGCAGCAGAGAACTGGAAGGAAAGGCGTCCAAATGAGGTTTTGGCTTTAGGGATGATCAGTGAGATACACCTGCTGGAGCGCGTGCTACAGGTGGGTGTAGCCATCGTGACCAGTGAACTGAGATAAGGCGGCACTTTACCTAGCATAGCCTTGTAGATGACCTGGAGCCAGTGGGTCTGACGACGAACATGTAGCGAGGGCCAGCCGACTAGGGCACACAGGTCGCAGTGGTGGGTCGTATAAGGTGCTTTAGTAACAAAACGGATGGCACTGTGATAAACTGCATCCAGTTTGCTGAGTAGAGTATTGGAAGCTATTTTGTAGACGACATCGCCGAAGTCGAGGATCGGTAGGATAGTCAGTTTTACTAGGGTAAGTTTGGCGGCGTGAGTGAAGGAGGCTTTGTTGCGAAATAGAAAGCCGACTCTAGATTTGATTTTGGATTGGAGATGTTTGATATGAGTCTGGAAGGAGAGTTTGCAGTCTAGCCAGACACCTAGGTACTTATAGATGTCCACATATTCTAGGTCGGAACCGTCCAGGGTGGTGATGCTAGTCGGGCGTGCGGGTGCAGGCAGCGAACGGTTGAAAAGCATGCATTTGGTTTTACTAGCGTTTAAGAGCAGTTGGAGGCCACGGAAGGAGTGTTGTATGGCATTGAAGCTCGTTTGGAGGTTAGATAGCACAGTGTCCAAGGAAGGGCCAGAAGTATACAGAATGGTGTCGTCTGCGTAGAGATGGATCAGGGAATCGCCCGCAGCAAGAGCAACATCATTGATATATACAGAGAAAAGAGTCGGCCCGAGAATTGAACCCTGTGGTACCCCCATAGAGACTGCCAGAGGACCGGACAACATGCCCTCCGATTTGACACACTGAACTCTGTCTGCAAAGTAGTTGGTGAACCAGGCAAGGCAGTCATTAGAAAAACCGAGGCTACTGAGTCTGCCGATAAGAATATGGTGATTGACAGAGTCGAAAGCCTTGGCCAGGTCGATGAAGACGGCTGCACAGTAATGTCTTTTATCGATGGCGGTTATGATATCGTTTAGTACCTTGAGCGTGGCTGAGGTGCACCCGTGACCGGCTCGGAAACCGGATTGCACAGCGGAGAAGGTACGGTGGGATTCGAGATGGTCAGTGATCTGTTTGTTGACTTGGCTTTCGAAGACCTTAGATAGGCAGGGCAGGATAGATATAGGTCTGTAACAGTTTGGGTCCAGGGTGTCTCCCCCTTTGAAGAGGGGGATGACCGCGGCAGCTTTCCAATCCTTGGGGATCTCAGATGATACGAAGGAGAGGTTGAACAGGCTGGTAATAGGGGGTGCGACAATGGCGGCGGACAGTTTCAGAAATAGGGGGTCCAGATTGTCAAGCCCAGCTGATTTGTATGGGTCCAGGTTTTCCAGCTCTTTCAGAACATCTGCTATCTGGATATGGGTAAAAAGCTGGGGAGGCTTGGGCGAGTAGCAGCGGGGGGGGCGGGGCTGTTGGCCAAGGTTGGAGTCGCCAGGAGGAAGGCATGGCCAGCCATTGAGAAATGCTTGTTGAAGTTTACGATTATCACGGATTTATCGGTGGTGACCGTGTTACCTAGCCTCAGTGCAGTGGGCAGCTGGGAGGAGGTGCTCTTGTTCTCCATGGACTTTACAGTATCCCAGAACTTTTTGGAGTTAGAGCTACAGGATGCAAATTTCTGCTTGAAAAAGCTGGCCTTTGCTTTCCTGACTGACTGCGTGTATTGGTTCCTGACTTCCCTGAACAGTTGCATATCGCGGGGGCTCTTCGATGCTATTGCAGTTCGCCACAGGATGTTTTTGTGCTGGTCGAGGGCAGTCAGGTCTGGAGTGAACCAAGGGCTATATCTGTTCTTAGTTCTGCATTTTTTGAACGGAGCATGCTTGTCTAATATGGTGAGGAAGTAACTTTTAAAGAATGACCAGGCATCCTCAACTGACGAGATGAGGTCAATATCCTTCCAGGGTACCCGGGCCAGGTCGATTAGAAAGGCCTGCTCGCAGAAGTGTTTTAGGGAGCGTTTGACAGTGATGAGGGGTGGTCGTTTGACCGCGGACCCGTAGCGGATACAGGCAATGAAGCAGTGATCGCTGAGATCTTGATTGAAGACAGCAGAGGTGTATTTGGAGGGCAAGTTGGTCAGTATAATGTCTATTAGGGTGCCCATGTTTACGGATTTAGGGTTGTACCTGGTGGGTTCCTTGATGATTTGTGTGAGATTGAGGGCATCAAGCTTAGATTGTAGGACTGCCGGGGTGTTAAGCATATCCCAGTTTAGGTCACCTAACAGAACAAACTCTGAAGCTAGATGGGGAGCGATCAATTCACAGATGGTGCCAGGGCACAGCTGGGAGCTGAGGGGGGTCGGTAGCAGGCGGCAACAGTGAGAGACTTATTTCTGGAGAGATTAATTTTTAAAATTAGAAGTTCGAACTGTTTGGGCATAGACCTGGAAAGTATGACAGAACTTTGCAGGCTATCTCTGCAGTAGATTGCAACTCCTCCCCCTTTGGCAGTTCTATCTTGACGGAAAGTGTTATAGTTGGGTATGGAAATCTCAGAATTTTTGGTGGCCTTCCTAAGCCAGGATTCAGACACGGCAAGGACATCAGGGTTGGCAGAGTGTGCTAAAGCGGTGAGTAAGACAAACTTAGGGAGGAGGCTTCTGATGTTGACATGCATGAGGCCAAGGCTTTTTCGATCACAGAAGTCAACAAATGAGGGTGCCTGGGGACATGCAGGGCCTGGGTTTACCTCCACATCACCCGAGGAACAGAGGAGTAGTAGGATGAGGGTGCGGCTAAAGGCTATCAAAACTGGTCGCCTAGAGCGTTGGGGACAAGGAATAAAAGGAGCAGATTTATGGGCGTGGTAGAATAGATTCTGGGCATAATGTGCAGACAGGGGTATGGTGGGGCACGGGTACAGCGGAGGCAAGCCCAGGCACTGGGTGATGATAAGAGAGGTTGTATCTCTGGACATGCTGGTCTCAATGGGTGAGGTCACCGCATGTGTGGGAGGTGGGACAAAGGAGGTATCAGAGGTACGGAGAGTGGAACTACGGGGTCCATTGCAAACCAAAACAATGATAACTAGCCTGAACAACAGTATACAAGGCATATTGATATTTGAGAGAGACATACAGTAAGGCATAAAGTGATTGCAGGTCTTGATTGGGAGAGCTAGCTAAAACAACAGGTGAGATAACAGCAGCTAGTCAGCTAACACAGCAACAGCAGGTAAAAATGGCGACGACTAGGCAGAGAGGGTCGGATTAACTACACACAGAGCCTGAGTTAAAACACAGAGCCGACAGATAAAACACAAATAAACAGAATGGAGTACCGTGAATTAATGGACAGTCCGGCAGGCATCAGCTATGTAGCCAAGTGATCATAGTGTCCAGGGGGCAGCCGTAGATGGAGCAGGGAAGCCGCCACTACGCTAGCACGTGGCGTTTAAAGTTAGTAGCCCAGGGGGTGGTCTGCTCAGACGGAGGGGGTCTGCTCAGACGGAGGCCGGTTGAGGGCACAGCGGATGGGGTATTCGTCTGCAGACCAGACGTGGTCGTGTCGACAGAGAATCCAAGCCGGTTTGCGATGGCGAAAGAGATGTTGTGATTGTAGAATTGTGTTTGCTAACTGGTACTAGCTTCGAGGCAGTGGCGCTAGCTGCGCAAGCTGCGCTAGCTGCAAGCTAGCTGTGAGGATCAGAAGTAGTGGCTCAGGGATTACGGCAGGAATCCGGCATTGTTGTCGAGAGACAGTCCGATGCTGGTAAATTGGTGAGTAATATCCAGGCTAATAACAGGGCTGGTGTCTGTGCAGAAGGTAAAAGCTGCTAGCAGCGGCTAAAAATGGCTAAATAGCTTGTAGCTGATTAGCTGGTTAGCTACTGGGGGTTCTTGAATGTGTTCCAAAGTTAAAAAATAATAGCGATTCCGTATCACATTGGGTGAGGTAGGTTACCGGAAGGTATAATCGAATTAAAAATCGAAAAGAGATAGAAAAAAAAAATATATATATATACAAGAAATACGAAAAATACAAACGTACACGAGAGGACTAAACAAACACGTCTACACTGCTACGCCATCTTGGAACCATTAAACCATTCTTAAACCTGGGGTCAAGTGCAGCGGTTTCTGATAGCACATGATTATATTCCATTCTGTGGAACTTTCTGTCCATTGATGAACATAGGGTGTCCATCAACTCTGTCACATGTCCTGTGGTTACATTTGCTTTTCTCTGGCGGCTGGCTGTGATTCGCTGCAGACCCTTACACAGGAGTATCATTTTTGATGCTGTCACATAGCTGAAAAGAGAGAACAGTAACTTATTAGTTCAGGTTCATGTTCATGTTTTGTCTACTGATACTACATTCTCATCTACTGCTCATATACATATATAATACTGGATTAAATAACGATGTAGTAATAACTGCTTACTGTACCTCTCTCTACTGATCTCCACAGTGACCTGCTCAAAGGGTTCCAGGACTCTGCACACCTCCTCCACCACCTCCCATTCTTCTTGGGTCAGAGCATCAACAGGTGCATTGACGATGGCCAGGGTAGAGATGATGGTATCCTTTGACTCAAGAAACCGCTTCAACATATAAAATGTTGAATTCCACCTTGTAGTGCAGTCTTGTTTAGGCCTCAGCTCAGGCATCCCCATCTGGCGTTGTGTAGACTTAGTTTTTCAGCACCTACTGTGCTCCTGTGGAAGTATTCCACAGCGGCTTTCACTTTGTCCACAGTGGGCCTCATCACCTTTAGAGCATCTCTAACAATCAGGTTGATTGTGTGGGAAAGACATGGATTATGGGTCCATTTAAACATTTTCATGGCTTTGGTTATGTTAGCTGAATTGTTGCTAACACAACAGACCACTTTTCCATCTACTTACCATTCTCTGGCCACTCTCAACAGTTACTCTGCCAAGTTCTCTGAGGTGTGTCTGTCGCTGAACTCAAAGCAGTCCAGAAGATAGCTAGACATCGAAAAATATTCAATGAAGTGACATGTAACCGACATGTAAGAAGTGGTTACCCTTGATGTCCAACAGTCAGTGGTAAGACAAACTGCAGTAGCTTGTTGGACTCTTTCCCCCACTGAAGCCTGTGTGCTCTCGTACAGTTGTGGAATAAGTGATTTTGAAAGGGTTTTCCTGCTTGGAATTGTGTACTTTGGATTTAGACTATTGCTATAATTTCTAAAACATCTGTCCTCCACGAAGACTGCATTGCTGTGGGTCTACTTGACTGAGTGGATACATCTCCACGTGTGGAGGTGCTTGCTCCACCACTATCACTAGCAGGCCCGCTAGTTTCTCGAAGCTCCGATACAGCTAGCTTCACAGTTGGGTGGACAGTTCGCATATGCCGGTGTAGGTTGTGCGTAGACCCGGCTTTATATGAGATTTTGTTTTGGCAAATTCTACACTGTGTGCTAACATTGTCTACATTATTAAAATGCATCCAAATGCTACTGTGCTTCCGACTCATTTTCCAGCTGTTGTTTTCACAGCTGTCCTTCCTCTCTCTCCTCGGCTGCTAAGTGTGTGACTGTGAGTGAGTTGGCTCGGCATCTTTGCTTGACAATGGGTGTCTGATTTACAGGAACAACAGGTGAGGCTGTTCGTCTGCTCAGACTGTCAGAACGAATTTGTGCGCTTGAGCATTTAGGCCTATCTTATTTTATAAATTTTTTCGTTCTTTGAATTACCTAATTCTATTCATTTAAATCTTTTGATTATTCATATCTTAATCTTTAAATATTTTTATAAATAGATTTGGCTCTTCTGGTATGTGAGCCGGCTCCCAACGTTCACCTACAAGAGCCGGCTCTTAGAGCCGACTCGTTCGCGAACGACCCCTCACTACTACGTGTACTGTAGTATAATTGTAGCAAAGCTTGCTGTAATCATGCTGTTAAATAGTACCGCTCTAGCCAGCAGCACACATGGCGCCAAATTGCACACATGCTGACTAACTTGTCATTTGTTTGATAACTTGTATAACAGTAGCTAGCTACAAAAGCCAACTGTAGCTATGCTTGTAGTTACAATTACTATTAGATTGGGTGGTAATGAGCTGTTATCAGTTTATTTTACTATTGTGGTTGTATTCAGTAACTTGCTAGTCAAACATCAGATATAGGCATGTGTAGCTAAGTAAATTCTCCAGGGTATGTTAGCTAGTATGCTAGTATGGCATTTAGCTAGTATGCTGTTAGCTAGCATCGCGCTATTTAGCATGGTGTTAGCTAGCATAGTGTTAGTTAGGACACGTGGCCGAATTTGCACATGTGCTGGTTAGTTAAAGTGTGTTTAGTTAGCATGGCGCTAGATAGCCCGTGGTCGGAATTGCAAATGTGCTGATAAAAGCTGCTTGTTGGCTAGTTTGGAAATAGTTTGACAACCTGCATAACAGTACAAAGGAAAGATGTTTGCTAGCCATGCTTCTAATTAGTATTGCGTTTGAAAACCCTTATTTTTTCCAAAATATATGATTTAAAAACCTAGCTAAGAATATTCTAATGATTAATTAGCCTAATCTTGCAAGTAGTAATGTTAGCATATATTTTGTTATTTTACAATTGTTAGTTTGGGTGTAATGAGATGTTATGTTAAACAAACCATGTTATAAAAATGAACTTTGCAGTTAGTAAACAGGTTTACCTAGACAGCACTTAAATCTTGAATTTATCAATTTCAGAATAATGTTAATAATTAACATACAACTAAAGTGAAAAAAAAATATTTACGTAAACATTCTTTTTTAGATTCTTGGAAATCCAAAAGCATTCATCCGTCAATGGATGAAGTGGAACCGTAAGTACTGCAGATTTGACACATCAAATCAATACATCCTTATTAGACATTACAAATTGAAGCATGGACAGTATGCAAGACCTGTCCATTACCATGAATCCATCAAGACTGTCCGTGCACCTTTTAAAACAGAAATAGCACTCAAGAAGCATTTGACTCAACATCGAATAAATGTTCATGAAACAGTTACTGCTTGTATAAAATGTGACCTTTGTAACTTTTCTGAGCCCTGTAATGTTAAGCAGTACTTTTCTCATTTGAGAAGAAATTTCAACAATAAGGATTATATGCAAGAAGAGATTCAGAAAATAGGTCCTGACTGGGTAACTGTTGATGCAGCAATGATGACTACTTTCTCATTAAGAAGAAAGGAGATTGTGGAAGATGAGCCCCTTGTGATTGACATCAAATTTAGATGGCCAGCGCTGTTCAGACAGATAAGTGCTTATTTAAAATCTGCAAAAGATCCAATAAGATTTTCTGTGATTGTTGAAATTAATAATAGACACAGTTTCTCATACTTCAAGAGCTTGTCTCCCTTCAGACTTTTGTGCATTTTGAGATGAAGGTGATTAGAGGACACAAGGAACTACATAAGTTATTAATGTAATATTCTTTCCAAAAATGTATTCCTTTTATCTGTAGTGCTCTAAGGCTGGGTGTAAAAATCATAACTCTGACTGTTTATAGGTCACACAAATGCAGGGTTCTATACAGTGTAAGCGTTTCACTCATTTTCTGAAGTCTTGGCTATAAACCATTATGGCTATAAACCATTGTTGTTTTCAAAGTATTTCTGTCATTTAGTTTCATAGATTGACTTGAATCCCTTAACTTTATTTAACAATGAGGGCAGTGGCAGTCACAGGCTGTCATAGATACATTTGAAATGATCCCAACTGAGACTTAGCTAGTTTATGTTTCCATGTTTCCTAGCTATGTATATTTGAAATCACATGCTTCCAGGTTTTTCAGTGCTAGTTTCAGTTTAAACTGCAAGATATATTTCCCCCAAATCAGTATAAGTACTGTAGCTCCATTACCATGGTAACCCTAAATCACTACATTAAATGTTATGGTTTTTTAACAAGTGTTTTTTTGAGTTTTGTAGCAATGTAATTGCCTATTTTGCTTGATGGCCTTAGTGCCCTGGCTGATTGTTTTGGTGCACTGGCAGATTAGGCACCCCCTTGTCCCTAAAATTCCTTCCCTGGTATGTTATGATCTTCAAACAGGTTGCTCTGGAGTTCATGAGACTGGTGTCTGTGGACCTCAAGAAGACATTTTATGAAGGCCTGGACAGTCATCTTTCCAAGCTCCTTGAATTCTTCCGGGCCAAGAGTGGTGGAGGGATGGAGCTAAAACACCTGATGGACAGTCTTGACAAAGACGTAGGTTAGATTATATTGATATTAAAGTCTTCTGTACAGTTATTACCTACGTTCTGGTGTATTGATAATTGCTACTTTTTTAAATACACATCAATATTGGGGATGAGACCTTATCATTGAAAACCACATTAATAATGTCGTAAAACTGTAAATTGTGCTTTTGTTGTTAGAGTTCCAATCAAAGGAAGAGAGAGGCTGTGCTCCGAAGCTTGCCATACTTCCTGCGAGAAGACCCTACCAATTTTTTGAAGACATGTGAGGTATACAACCGTACAACATAACATTATGCTTTCTCCCAGAGAGTGAAATTTCCTATGAATCATGATGCACTGTAACGTTCAATGGAGTCAAGTTGAATGTCTGTCACCATCTGAAGTGATTATAACACACAGGCCAAATCAAATGTGAACCAACTACACTATATAAGGACATCTCTTTTAGCAATGTTTTATTTGTTCTACTTCTACTCAACCTTTCTCCCTTGCTAGACATTCAGTTGAGAATTCTGATTTAGCATGCTTTTTGTCCAGAAGAAACTAAATCTTTATCTTGGACTGCAAAGCAAAAATCAGGACCATGCATTAAACACAATACTAGGTTTGGGTGATAATACCTAACTACCATGTAAACAACTATTGATAGCTGTTGTCGATGGTTGTGAAATGTAAGTATGCTCAAGTTTTACCATATTTGAACGTATCACACATCCCTGGTGTATGGCAGCACACAACACTGCACTGCCCTTAGTGATACTGTATGTCAAATTCCCTATTGTTAGACAATTAACAGAATTAAAGTGGCACTGTGAGGAATTCCAAATTCTATACAAAAGCTGTAAAAACAATATTTCTTGTTTATATAATATAAAAAGTTTTTTGTTTTTTTTTAAATTAATTTTTTTTTTAATTTTGTTTTTTTTTAAATATAAAAAGCAATTTTGATAGAACAATTAATCCCTACACCATGCAGTGCTGACTTTGGCATTTGAACAGGAATTGCAATCAGTTTTGCTTCAACATTGCTCGTCAGTGGGCTCGCGCCGGTCCATCTTCAATATAAACTTTGTATTTTAGGCTGTGCTTTTGTCTAACAAATGAATTGCTTATTGTAGGGAATCATTGTTCTATCGAAATAACTTTATATAGTTTTAAAATATCTAGAAATATAGTTTACAGCTTTTGTAAACTGGTCATTTAAAAATAAAGTAGTAGAGGTGGAATTATACACAGTGCACCTTTAATATAATGAATGTTGTAGAAAGAGCTTGTTGCCAAAACAGCACTGAATGATAGATGAGGCTTTACATGGTTTTCCCCCTAATTTTCAGTGTTGGATGACCATGGCCCTTCGCGGCTCTATAGAGGACAATCAATTGTTTTTTACAAATGGAAAAAGAACAGACCATGTTTTACCTCAACTAAGAATGCATTCTATCTAGACCTGGGAGCAATCATGGTTGACTGACGTGCTTAAGGACCATGCTTGTTTACTGGCACAATGCTCTTGACCACTAGGCTACCTGCCACCCCACTTGCCTGCATCAATAAGCAATAGTACATTTGCAGACAGTGTCACAGAAAAATTGTATTGGAGGATGTTTTGTAGGGCAGTGCCTCTAATCTTTGCCTATTTTTTGTTCTGTTTTTCAGAAGACAACTGATTCTGAAGAAGTCACCGCGGAGTGAAAATCGGTATCCTTGTCGTTGTGGATGGAGCTGCAGCAGATGACCCAATGCCAGCTGACAATGTGGACGTTGCCCTTGTGATAGAAGAGCAGGAGATCATACATGAGCTTCACAATGTCCAAAATGCCTTTGCCACTTTGATTGGGCTTCTTTATTGTCTGAACATGGATTACCCAAGGTACACTTTCGAGGTAGTTCAGAAAATATTGTTGAAGATTGGTGCAGAAAACTGTACAGCAAAAGAGCATGGGCTGAAGAACCGTCTTCTTTGTTAAGACAACTATTTGCTGTGTTTTTGTTTCACTCGCAGTAGTTTAGTTAATTCCTCAGACAATGATGCTGTTATTTGCCTAAATCTTACAAATCTCAGTTTTGGAGACTTAGGTTAACCTATTTTTACGTGTGACCTTCAGTCTACAAAACTACAACCGTCTTTTGTTAGAGACCATTGATTTGCTATCATCTCTTCCCATTAACTACAGTGCATTCTGAAAATGTTTACAGCATGTTAGAATTTTTTTGCACACTCGACACCAACTTGTCTTAGAAACCATTCTGAAGGTTGTCTTCGATCAGTGTTTGAATTTTTATTTACCGTGCCATAAAACCATGTTTCAATGGTGCCATTTACAAATATGTATGGGTTTATTGGACAGAAGATTTAAAAAAAAATGTTTGACAAAACATTTATGTTTAGAAAAAAAAAATCTTAGCTGATTGGTTAAAAGACCAATTAGTGACAGCAGAATTTGGCTGCCCGTTTAAATGCACCCAAAGACATGCATCTAAAAATATGCATTGTTAGATATTTTTTTTAATGACAATCAAAATGCATTCTAGGGAACAATACATTGTTGCAAATGTATTCGTTTGTTAATACAATGTAATAAATGTTCTGAAATACATGATAGGACTATTTAGTTGTCATTACAATCTAGATGGAATTAATTGATTTCAATGTAAGTTGTTGAATCGATCAATGTACTCTTGATAGTAAATCAATCATTGTAAATATAAAGTCATTGTAAAATGGAGATAAGCTTTACTAAATCTGAACTTTGTTAAACTGTACATCCTGGTTTATATTAAGTTTAAAAAAAATATACGTCAATGTCATGTTGTTGAGTTAGAACAGTGGTTCTCAAGCTCGTCTGTTATGTCATGTTACTGCACCTGTACATAGCCCATCTATAATTTAGCCCAAACAACTACCTCTCCCCCTACTGTATTTATTTATTTATTTATTTTGCTCCTTTGCACCCCATTATATCTATCTTTATTTTGCACATTCTTCCACTGCAAATCTACCATTCCAGTGTTTTACTTGCTATATTGTATTTACTTCGCCACCATGGCCTTTTTTTTGCCTTTACCTCCCTTATCTCACCTCATTTGCTCACATTGTATATACTTATTTTTTTCTACTGTATTATTGACTGTATGTTTGTTTTACTCCATGTGTAACTCTGTGTTGTTGTTTGTGTCGACCTGCTTTGCTTTATCTTGGCCAGGTCGCAATTGTAAATGAGAACTTGTTCACAACTTGCCTACCTGGTTAAATAAAGGTGAAATAAAATATGTATAAATAAAAATAGTATAGTTATTTATTTATGTGTGTCCTGCTTGACTTGCTCGTAGCCACAGTGTAGGACAACCAGCCAAACAG
Source organism: Salvelinus namaycush (assembly GCF_016432855.1). Lineage (NCBI taxonomy): Eukaryota > Metazoa > Chordata > Actinopteri > Salmoniformes > Salmonidae > Salvelinus > Salvelinus namaycush. The sequence continues at coordinate 20,780,593 of NC_052316.1, read as the reverse complement.
GTTGAGAACTCTGTTACAATAACTCAATATGAAGTAGGCTTGACTTAAGTGCATGTTGATTGAACAAGGATCGTAAATGGTTAACTCTTAAATGTGGCTTTAGATAATTCACACTTTAATGTTGTTCAACTTTTATTTCCAGTTATCTGGTTACATGGCCTTGTTCAAGCTCAGAGTACATTACATGTCACCTTATCCTATCTTAGACAATTTTGTTATGTAGACTTTAAATGTAGTTATCGTAACTGTGTTACTAGTTATGATAACTTTATTCAAAGTTGACATAACAAAATAGGAAAAAGATTCAACTCAGAATAGTACGTTATAATGGCAAATGGTTAACTCTTTTATACATTCAAGTAACTGGCTTTAGTTCAGATAACTCTAGCTTTAAGTTTGTTTCAACTTGTTATTTCCAGTCATCTAGTTGCGTGGCCCTTTTCAAGCTCAGAGTACTTCACATTTCACGGTTGGCAGTCACGTGCAGAAACCAAAGCTAATGATGAATAAAGAATAATGTAAATCATGCTTTTTTGACTTTTTTGTATAGCCGTATATAAGAAAAGTAACAGGACTGCCCTGGGGGAGCTCCCGACCGACGTGTACTATGGTATATTAAGTTTGTTGGAACCTCTCTAGCTTGCTGATAATAAAGAATGATTCATTTAATATTGACTTCTGGTGTCCCTGGTGTTGAATTTCCACCACAATTTGGTGTCACAAAGAAGATGATTGATTCTGCCTGCGGAGCTTTACAGTGAGGGTCTGCGAGGAAAACTGTTAGCAAATTTTATAAAGCGTGAGGGAAATTCCCATCTGACCAAAAGACAATGAGGACATGCCCAGACCAGACCCTTACTGTGAGCTGCCCAGGAGGAGACACATCATCCTCGAACAACTGAGAGACACAGCGACTGAATTTTAGTAAGTCAATTTAAATTAATTTGCATTTAAAAAAAATATATATATAGTCTTGACAAGAAGGCTAGAACTAGTCTTAGGAGAAGGCTAGAGCGAGAGCAAAAAGGTACCATGGAAAAACCCGCTGACAACCATCTGTAGGCATTCATTTGAAGCGTCTACGTGGTCTGGAGCCACTACTAATAGCACCAGGTGTTATTGAGCATGTTGTGCTATTTTATATGTATAGCAAGTAGCGGCAAGAGAACCGTTGAACATACATACTGTATGGTGCATAGGAAGTAACGACAAGAGAATCATTGAAGATGCACATGGAGTAATAAGGGAGATTACTGAGTGTGTTCGGGAATAGTACTAAGTGAATGTGGATGTGAGAGTTGTGGAAAGGACATGTTAAACTGATTGAAATTGGGATAATAAGCAGATAAAAATGTGGATATCCAACTTGTAAAATCATTGCAGTAGAATGTTAACTGGTGACTGAGTTTATCAGGAAGTGTATAGGAGATGTTGTACCCACCCATCAAACAGTTACACCTATGCTTCATTGCACAATTTCATTTAAGGATTCTGGCAATGACATTTCAGCTGGAGCTTTTGTCGTGAGTGGTATGTTAATGACAGATCGGTATCTCAATGCATTTTTTGTCTAAATTAACATACATTTTGCAGTGTGTAGACCTCCACAATCAACCTGATACCCCAAATAAACAATTTTGTACAAGCCCGGCACTCATTCTTTTGCCGTTTCTTCATTTTCTTCTTCAGATAGTATTTCAGTTCGTCCTCCCAATGGCACATGTTCAAAGTGGATGGCCCTTGAAGATTTACAACATTATATAGGGATTCTATATGTGAAGATATTAATGGAGAGAGTACTATTCCCGAATATGCTGTGTAAATAGAACACTCATGTAAATATTTAAACCCCTGTAAGAATAGAACACTAGAGTAAAAGAGGAATCAAGGCACTGCGCCTTCTTCACCACACTGTGTGTGGGTGGACCATTTCAGTTTGTCAGTGATGTGTACGCCGAGGAACTTGAAGCTTTCCACCATCTCCACTGCGGTCTCGTTGATGTGGATAGGGGGGTGCTCCCTCTGCTGTTTCATTAAGTCCACGATCATCTCCTTTTGTTTTGTTGACGTTGAGTGAGAGGTTATTTTCCTGGAACCACACTCCCAGAGCCCTCACCTCCTCCCTGTAGGCGGTCTCGTCATTGTTGGTAATCAAGCCTACTACTGTTATGTCATCTGCAAACTTGATGATTGAGTTGGAGGCGTGTTTGGCCACGCAGTCATGGGTGAACAGGGAGTACAGGAGGGGACTGAGCACGCACCCTTGTGGCGCCCCAGTGTTGAGGATCAGCAAAGTGGAAATGTTGTTTCCTACCTTCACCAGCTGGGGACAGCCCGTCAGGAAGTCCAGGACCCAGTTGCACAGGGCAGGGTTCAGTCCCAGGGCCTCGAGCTTAATGATGAGCTTGGAGCGTACACTGGTGTTGAATGCTGAGCTATAGTCAATGAACAGCATTCTTACATATGTATTTCTCTTGTCTAGATGGGATAGGGCAGTGTGGAGTGTGATGGCGATTGCATTGTCTGTGGATCTATTGGGGCGGTAAGCAAATGGAAGTGGGTCTAGGGTGACAGGTGAGGTAGAGGTAATGTGATCCTTGACTAGTCTCTCAAAGCACTTAATGATGACAGAAGTGAGTGCCACGGGGCAATAGTCATTTAGTTCAGTTACCTTTGGTTTCTTGGGCACATGAACAATGGTGGCCAACTTGAAGCATGTGGGGACAGCAGACTGGGATAGGGAGAGATTGAATATGTCTGTAAACACACCAGCCAGCTGGTCCAGCTGGTCTTGGAGGGAAAAATGACACTAATTGTATTGTGCCATATTCCCAGTCACCTTGCCATGGTTAACTGCGATGGTTCGTGCTTTCAGTTTTACGTGAATGCTGCCATCTATCCATGGTTTCTGGTTAGTGTAGGTTTTAATAGTCACAGTGAGTACAACATCTCCTATACACTTCCTGATAAACTCAGTCACCAAATCAGTGTATTCGTCAATGTTATTCTCGGAAGCTACCCGGAACATATCCCAGTCCGCGCGATCAAAACAATCTTGAAGCGTTGATTCCGATTGGGCAGACCAGCGTTGAATAGTCCTTAGCATGGGTACTTCCTGTTTGAGCTTCTATATGAAGGGAGGAGCAAAATGGAGTCGTGGTCAGATCTGCCGAAAGGAGGGTGGGGGAGGTTCTTATATGCATCCCGGAAGTTGGAGTAACAGTGGTCAAGTGTTTTGGCAGCGCGAGTACTACAGTCAATATAGAACTTCAGCATCCTTTTTCTCAAATTTGATTTGTTAAATTCTCCAGCTACAATAAATGCAGCCTTAGGATATGTGGTTTCCAGTTTGCAAAAAGTCCAGCGGAGTTCTTTGAGGGCTGTCGAGGTATCAGCTTGAGGGGGGATATACACAGCCGTGGCTATAACCGATGAGAATTATTTTGGGAGATAATACGGTCGGCATTTGATTGTGAGGTATTCTAGATCCGGTGAACAAAAGGACTTGAGTTCCTGTATGTTATCACAATTACACCATGAGTCGTTAATCATGAAACACGCCCTTCTTCTCAAAGAGATATTTATTTCGGTCTGTGCGATGAACTGAGAATCCAGCTGGCTGGACCGATTCGGACAGTATATCCCGAGAGAGCCATGTTTCCGTGAAGCAGAGTATGTTACAATCCCTGATGTCTCATTGGAAGGAAATCCTCGCCCTGAGCTCGTCAACTTTATTATCCAGAGACTGAACATTAGCGAGTAATATACTCGGAAGCGGTGGGTGGTGTGCGCGCCTCCTAAATCGGACTAGAAGATCACTCCGAGTACCTCTCCATCGCCGGCGTTGTTTTGGGTCTGTCACGGATCCCTCCAGTACTGCTGCTCATTCCGTTCACCAGCTCCGGAGGTCTACGTCACCGGCCTTCTAGGTGTCACTGAACTGGATTCATTACCAACAACCCCGGACTGTCTTGTCTCATTACGCACACCTGGTTCCCATTCCCCCTGATTAGTATGTGTATATATGTGCCCTCCGTTCCCCTTTGTCCTTATCGGTTATTGTTACCATGCCCGTTGGTCTTGTGAGCACCTGTGCTGTTGTATCGGCTTCCATGCTACGTGTTATTGTGCACTTGTTTTACGGGTCTCGTCCCGTGTATTAATTAGAGGTTTGCACCTCGCATCTTGTTTGGGTGGAGAAAATAAAACCCATATTACATATTCCTGCACTTGTCTCCTATCATTATACAACTTGACAGGGTCGGCTTCTGGAATCAGTTCAGTTGCCCTGGGGGGTGCGAACAAAGGATCTGCTTCGGGAAAGTCGTATTCCTGGTCGTGATGCTGGTAGTGCTGGTGAGTTACCGCCACTCTGATATCCAATAGTTCTTCCCGACTGTTTTATTATTATTTAAAAAATTCTGGGCTAACAATGTAAGAAATAATACCTAAAAAAAAAATACTGCCAAGTTTCCTAAGAGCAAGAAGCGAGGCAGCCCCCTGTCGGCGCCAATTTCACTTATGGATATGCTTGTAATCGTTAAGGACTGGGGAGTTTTCAGGATAAAACATTTACAGAATGGAGCTAAGCACAGGCAGAATCCTAGAGGAAAACCAGGTTCAGTCTGCATTCCACCAGACAATGGGAATTCACCTTTCAGCAAGACAATAACCTAAAACATAAGGCCAAATCTACACTGGAATTGCTTACCAAGATGACAGTGAATGTTCCTGAGTGCCCAATTTACAGTTTTGACGTAAATCTACGGAAAGACTTGAACATGGTTGTTTATCAATGATCAACAACCAATTTGACAGAGCTTGAAGAATTTTGAAAAGAATCATAGGCAAATGTTACACAATTCAGGTGCGACTGGACTGACTCACATCGCTACCAAAGGTGATTCTAACATGTATTGACTAAGGAGGTTGAATACTTGTTTAATCAAGATAGTGTTTAATGTTTCATGAATGTTTTACAAATGTAAGATTTTTTTTCTCCACTTTGACATTAAAGAGTATTTTGTATAAATCTTTGACAAAAAATGTAATCCATTTTAATCCCACTTTGTAACACAACAAAATGTGGAAGAGTAAAGGGTTGTGAATACTTTCTGAAGGCACTGTATTTTCTCTCCCTCACACCCTCATCTCTCTCTCATTCTCTTGTCCCTATTTGACCTTAATCTTCCCTCAGGACTTATAAATGGCATAGCCCCATTCTCCACCAGACCTCCCAGACTATCACCTTCGGTGGTGCTATGCCTACAGATTCCCTCTCCATAGAGTAAGAGTGAGTGAGAGGAATATCGAGTGGCGCCATCCAATTCTGTGTTCCATTTGGAGACCAGGCTCTGAGGAGGTTGCTGCAGAATGCCAAATGAAGTGTGTGTCTCTGTCTGTGACAGTGACAAACTGCCCTCAGCCCCTTGAGTGGCTTTGCCCTCTCTTTGTGTCCCATGTCCTGTCCCCTCCACAGCAGGCAAGGGTGCCAGTGTGCCCACCTGTGCCAGCCCTGCCAGCTGATAAATCGGGCATCTTGCATAAATAACAACCCCTGATAAGTCAGTTAGAGTATGAGCAGTCAATCAAGTTGTCAGTGAATCTGGCATCATCTGCTTCAGCCTACTGCATGTTAAATAACGTTATTAGAATATTTGAAATATTAATGCTAATGTGTCTGGAAGCCAGAGAGACCTGGTGCACCTCTTCATTCTGTCCCTGCCTGGTATCTATATGCAGAAGCAGTAGTATGGTGCCTCTGGTGCAAGAGAGAGGTGCATTCTGGGATGGCTTAAAAAGGGGCTATGGAGTGAGTCAGACATCAATGGATCTGGCCATTGAAATAGTGCACAGTAGTGAGATGAGAGTTCGCTACCCATCTAATGAATAATGAATGTGTGCTGTACCGATGAGGCAAACAGTCACACAGGATGAGGAACACTAGGTTACTTGACACTTTCAACTTGACAAATTCAACTTTACAATAGTTTCTGCTATGTCACCAGCCACTGTGTAGACCCTTTGGCACAATTTAAGAACACTTCCACAGCAAATAATCACCCATCAATGTGAAACCTGACTGATTTATATAGAATTTGTACTCTGCAAAATCTATACTTTATAGTGCCCCTGTGGCGCAAAGTATCTACTGTCATTGAACAAAGGAACTGAATATAAGTCACCGCATTTATATTCTGAGTCTATGGCCTCTCTCATGATCTCTCCTGTGTAATATATTCAGTCAGACCAACCATAGCGGGCGGCCTTGACCACTCTTCTTTACTGCTTTTTTCTCCTCCTCTGCTCTCATTCTCTCTCCAATCATGTGCATTGAATAGATATGAGGTGAATTTAAGCCTGTAGCGAAGTAATCTGGTTTGACCCTACTTGGCCAATTAACATGTAATAAGAACACTTAATATCATTCAAAGACATATACACATGTGCACCCCCCACCACCTCCATCCCCCTCGCCCCAGCTGCATAGATAAAGGGAGGAGGGAGATGTAAAAGGGTGTGAGAACAAAATGGATTAGAGACTCGATGGAAAGAAATTATTGGATACTGCGAGAAAATGGAGCAAAGGGACATTATAGGAAAAGGATTGAATAAGAAAAAAATATGGGAAAGAACGTAGGAGGACAAGAAAAAATAGATTCTAATATGATGTGGCGAGGCAGAGGGCACTAGCCTTTCTAATCTGACAAGCAGAGCCAATTTCCATGATTAATTATGCTGCTGAGCGCTGAGCTGATCTATGAAATTCTTATTAAATACCTGACAGTTGCAAGCTTGGTGGAGGCCACGTGTCAGCACAGGGCCAACACACGTATTTACTGTAGCATTCGCCATTAGCTTTCTCTCTGTGTGTCTTTCCCTGTCTTGTTCTCCTTCTTTCTCTCTGTGTGTCTTTCCCTGTCTTGTTCTCCTTCTTTCTCTCTGTGTGTCTTTCCCTGTCTTGTTCTCCTTCTTTCTCTCTGCTCCGCCCCTACTTCTCTCTCTCCCGCTATCTCTGTCCCTCTTCTCCTCCCTCTCTTTCTACACTATTCTCCCCCTTTACTTCATCATCTCATTCCTCATACAATTTTTTATTCACAGTGATTTTCTCAAGAGTGCCACTATGGTCCAATGATTGGCAGGTGTGGATACTGGTGGCAGGTGGCAGTTTCTTTTTGCACTATGATGTGGGGGTTTCAACAGTAAGCCGGCAGTTATCACTACACCATCGGAAAGCCCTGAGGTTGGGGGGGTTGGATCTTGTATGGAGAGCAACTGGAGACCTAAACGGTCAGCCGGACTTCAACTCACCACATCTCTCCAGCAAGCAGTATCTCTCCTATCCTATTCTCTGGCCAGCCACAAGGTGTTGATGAGCTGTCATCACATCTTTATTAACACTTCTGGGGCTGGATTCACAAGGCTTTTTTTGTAATGATAAATGAGACTTTCATGAAGCACTCCAAGGCCTTTCCAATGTGTTGGACTACTGACAGTCGCATATCCCCAGCAGTAGGCAGTGACAAAAATCTAAAATGTCTCAACTTTCTGACAAATAACTAAACATCAGAGAGATATTTCATGTAGGTAATGCTAACGTACTGATGCATGATTGAGCGTATGAGCAGATGGACTGGAAGAAGTATCCTCAGAACCAATCCCAGACATAAAGGGTACAAGGCTGCTAATAATACACTGCAGAGCAGGGCCAAGTCTTGCTTTTAGAGCAGCACCATGTCACAGTAACCCAGATAAACACCTTTAGAATCTGTCACTTAGAAATGTTCTGACAAGCTTATGAAAACATTCCAGAGTGGCTACACCTTTTTTTACAATTACGAATCTGATCCTTTTGTCACATACATCCACCTATTGTCACATACATCCACTCTTATAGACATAGTGACACTTTCATAAACATGTCTTCACTATTAGATGACACATACCTATGTTTCCGTCAGTACAGTAATCAGCTCTTGCTGTACCACTCTTTAGGATGAATATGTATGAACTTTCCAATTTGTAAGTCGCTCTGGATAAGAGCGTCTGCTAAATGACTTAAATGTAAATGTAAATGTTAACTGATCTAAATGCTCACCTCAGAGGCAGAACAAAGTCAACGACTCCCTAGTCAAGGACTCCACTAGGTCATCTGTGAAACAGGCTCTAGTCCATATTAGGAAGAAAGGTTTAATATCTATATTATTGATCAGCCCATATGGCTGCCGATCAATCTTATCTGGTCTCTATACAGGCAGACTGACCATCAGTGAGAGAAGATACGGTAGGAGTCTAAAAGAGTGTGTGTGTGTCCTGAATGAGGTCACTACTGTAAGTAACATCAAGAATGGAACACATCAGACGTCCTCCTTCTATGAGAAAAATATTAAATCTGAACATAGTGCGGGGGGAGGAAAACATTCCATGCAGGTAGCTCACTGTAGATACTGCAGTAGAAAATCCAAAGAGCTAAATCTACAAGAAAAAGTTTATGGAAAACCTAACTTAATAACTTTGTTAGCATGATAATCAAATTACTCTATAGAATAACCAACATTTAAAACCATTTTTCCAAAATAATATACAATCAGAGCTATCTCAGCATGAGAGAACCCTGTAGTTGTTGGTTAGTTGCTTCCGTGCTTCTGACTGGTGCTAGACAAAACGTTCCCCTTTCTGTTCCTTGATGGGAAATAATGATTCAAATTATGAACTTTTCAAATTATATGCCTGCTGCTGGTCAAATCAGTCTTCCCTCGGTACAGTCTTTGATTGTCTGGCCACCCACATAGCTATCCCCTGACAACAGTGATTGCCAGACGAAACAAAATATTTTCTGCTCCTTACTTTGTTTATCATCACCACTGTTTCCACAGTGAGACACAATGCCTTCACATTTCCAGTAGGACAGTAAGACATAGTAACACAAAGCGTGATAGGGGTTATTATGAGTGAGGAGAACTGATCTCACCTCTACAGACATTGCCGTTATCCGGCTCAAAGCCAGCCTTGCAGGTGCAGCTCCCGATGGGAACCATCCACTCCCCATCTCCATTGCAGTACAGCTTGATCGGCACGTCCACCTCCTCTGAGTTAGCGATGCACGTGCCTCTGGCGATGACCAGTGAGGTGCTCTCGGCACCCGTCATCGTCTCTGGGAAGATGGCGAAATTCTGCACCACGCTGGGGCATTTCTTATGGAAGACACGTACTGACAGCAGGGACATGCAGGCCCCGTAGTCCTGGAAGGCCAAGTAGAACCCATTACGGGAGAGAGGACCAAAGCTCCGCACCTCCGTGTTGACCTTCATCAATCGTCCGCCGAAGTCCACTTGGGAGAAACTCTCGTCGGCCGCGATGGTGTCCACCTTCAGGTAGGGAGCTTCCATCCAGAAGGAGGTTCCCTTGGTGGTGGCGATGACCGAGTCTGTCTCGTAGTAGTAGAGGTTGAAAGTCTCCTTACAGGAGCCGGGGACACTAGGGATGGAGCTGCAGTCACGTACGGTGAAACGCATCTCCACATAGACACGCTGAGCCCCTCGTCTGTCGATGAAGGTGGTGAGGAGCCAGTTGTTCTGGCTGGGCTCGAACACGTTACACACCTGGTAGGTCCTGATGGTGTTGAGGTTCTCATCATAGCCACTCACCTCCTCCCACTGTGGAGAACAGACACACAACAAGTTAGAGCAAGGCTTCAATCAATCAGCACGTCCGTCCAAGTCATGGAGAGAGAGATTAGTGCGAGTGCGAGAGACCGAGAGTATGGCCCTGCATATGTTTTCCCTCCATTTCCCAGTGTATTAATATACCTCTCTGAACGCTGGTATTGGCTGTTAGCGGCCCACAATCCACTCAGACACAGCCAGTCTACCACAGATAAGTGGCCCAACTGAAATCAATCTTGCGCAGGCATGACTGAGCAAGGCCTCACCACATTAGGACATTTGGTGCATTACAGACGCAGGATTATACAAGGTATTGAATTAAAGCCTTAGAGAAACGATGGCCCATCGCATCAGAACGAGCTGCCTAGCTAATGGAGTCAGCATTTAAAGCAGTACACACACGTTAGGGGGCTGTGAGCCAGCCATAAAGCACTGATAGGCCTTAAACACAGTCAATGCTTTCCCTACACCATTAATTCACACATTACCAATTATGTGACGGACCAGGATCACTGCTACTGTGCATTAACACCACTGGTAAATTCTTCGTAATCATAACAGAAATGTTTGTGTGTTTTGTGTGTGCATGTGTGTGTATGTTTACGTGTGCCTGTTTGATGTATATGTGCAATATTATGATGTACTGTACTAATGGTATGACGTTGAAACGGCCACTTCTCCACAGGAGAATTACCATGGACCAAGAGAGGGCACACTGGATGTGGATTGGCCATAGCAGCCCACAGTCTGGCAGATGATGGAATGCATGAATACAGAAACACTAGTGGAGAGTACCCTACACACCATCATCCCTGAGAGCTATTGTTTTATCCAACTATCCAGGCCTTCTTTAGGGAGGTGAGATAGATACACCGTCATGTGTGTGTGTATGAGCAATAGACGAGGGTTGTGTGAAACAGGAGGTAACGTGGTGAGTTGTGGCTACTGGGGAGCACTGAAGCGGTGCATTGTGGGAGATCCTGTTGAAACAGCGGCCAGGAAGAGGACTAGATCACAGAGAGCTGAGATGATTAATGAGTTTACGGAGAGCCCTGACACAAATTAAACCGTATCTTTTTTTCTCAGTGTCTCTCCTTCGCTCTGCCCCTCTTCCCTGGGATGACCATTCATCAGAATTAGAGCGACCTGTCCCTTTCAACACCAAGCAGACATTAATACAGCCAGGTTCCAGCCATAGAGAGCGAGAGAGGGGTAGGGGTGCTCAGCGCAGCTAGAGCCAAGCTAAGGGGACACTCCATGTCTCCACCATCCACAGATGACCTATTTTCACAGCATTCCAGACTAATGTCTGACTATGTGTCTGACAGCAACATTAATTTCAAGTGCTGTGCCACAACAACTGTGCCAAGCACCCACTGTCCTGACAATGTTCCACACACAGGTGTTCGGAGACGCTAGATAGCTAATTAGAACAGGTGTTTGCATCTCTTCCTTAAGCTGTGTCATTGAAATATAGCCATGTGGGAATTGTGTTATGAAGGTGTGTAATATTAAGACTGTTTTGATTGAGTGATGTTTTTTCGTTTCTTAATGCGTCTTCATGGGTCATACCCTGTGTGGAGATCCTGATGGTTTGTCGGGACGGATGGTGTGTTATGTAACGGGTTAGGAGAACTAACGTACCAGATTAGGAGAATTAACGTAGCAGGATAGGAGAATTAACGTAGCAGGTTAGGATAATTAACTGTGAAAGGCGGTACCTATTCACTGACGAAATCCTAGGAATGAGACACAGAGACGTGACAAAAAGAAGGAAACTGTATTGGGAGTTCTTCCTCCAACTCTCCCCGGGACCGTATAAAAAAAATAACCGTTGGTACCAAACGCCAATCCAACATGTCACGTTCCTGACCTTGTTTTCCTTTTGTATAGTTGTGTTTAGTGGGTCAGGACGTGAGCTGGGTGGGTAGTCTGTGTTGTTTGTTCTATGTTAAGTGTCAGGTTTAATTGACCTTGTATGGCTCTCAATCAGAGGCAGGTGTTTTACGTTTTCCTCTGATTGAGAACCATATATAGGTAGGTTGTTTCACATTGTTTGTTGTGGGTGGTTGTCTTCCGTGTCTGTGTATGTTGCACCACACGGGACTGTTTCGGTTTGTCGTTCGTGTATGTAGTCTGTTTGTGCGTTCTTCGTATATTGTAAGTTCTCAAGTCCAGGTCTGTCTACATCGTTTATTTGTTTTGTAGGTTGTTGAAGTGTTTTCGTGTTTTCGTCTATCATTTAAATAAATCAGTATGTCAAACTATCACGCTGCGCATTGGTCCTCTGATCCTTCTCGCCTCTCCTCGTCTGAGGAGGAGGACGAAGTAGACTATCGTTACACAACAGCTTGAGCCGAACCTATAACAGGGAGTCCTACTTTCCTGGAATTCACCATAGTCTCCGGCTCATAACCACTATCGCTAGTCAAATCAAACATTTTTTATTGCAACGTCCCTTATGAAAAAAGATTGCAGTCAGAGTGCAGTATAACTGTGGTATACTGCAGTATACTGTAACTGCAGTTACAGTGCAATATAATTGCAGTTATGGTGCAGTATTACTGCATTTTTACTGCAGTTTCAAAACTGCAATATTTTTTAGGATGTAGCTAAATATTACGCGCTAGGACAGACGATTTTTTCGCGCTACATGCTTCAGCACTCCGTAGTCCCATTCTGTGAGCTTGTGTGGCCTACCACTTCACGACTGAGCCATTGTTGCTCCTAGACATTTCCACTTCACAATTACAGCACTTACAGTTGACCGGGGTAACTCTAGCAGGACAGAAATTTGACAAACTGACTTGTTGGAAAGGTGGCATCCTACTGTATGACTGTGCCACATTGAAAGTCAGTGAGCTCTTCAGTAAGGCCATTCTAATGACAATGTTTGTCTATGGAGATTGCATGGCTGTGTGCTTGATATTATACACCTGTCAGCAACGGGTGTGGCTGAACTAGCCGAATCCACAAATCTTAAGGGGTGTCCACATATTTCTGTATATATAGTGTATCTACCCCCATCACTCCAGTATCCCTGCACATTGTAAATATGTTATTGGAACTGACCCTGTATATAGTAGCCTACTTACTTCCTGTGTTCTTCATATTTCTTTTTATTTCTCAGTTTTTTTCCAGTGTTACATTGTTATTAATTATTGTATTGTTGGGATTTGAGTTTGCAAGAAAGGCATTTCACAGTACTTGTGCATGTGACATTAAAACTTGAAACAACTTAAAATGGTTTATGCCAGGTTAGGGCAGGTCCTTTTAGAATGCCATTCTCCTCATTCATAAAAAGCTACTTGTGTAGGTATATAGCTCTGCCACTTAGAGGCGTGAGTTTATAGGCGATTTGCCCTATTTTTGAGGTGCTTTTGCCTTTGTCCTTGGTAATATTTAGAGCTGAGAAATTAACCGAAATATCAGTTATTTTTCGATTTTTAAATAACTAATTAAATGATGTCAGTTCAATTATTTGAATTCCATTTTGTTCGTTTTTTTTGTTCTCCTGTGTGCTCGATGCTCAGTTTCTGTAGAGATTAATCAGATCAAGCCGATCAGTATGATGTATTAGGGACTTGTGGTTTCCAACAGGCCAATATTCTACATAGTTTAGTGCAGAAAATGTGGTAATTAACTACAATGACCATAACCCATTGCGCACCCGCTTACCTGTCTGGTCTGTGTGGAGCAGACATGGAGACCTCGTCGACAGAGACAAGAGAGAACGCGCGAGAGGGATAGAAAGCAGATGCTTTGCGAGGTATCTCTACCTGAAAATACATGATCTAAAGTGACTGATAGCCATAAAAGTCATAAAAGTATGCCTTAGGAGCAGCTCTATAGAGATGAGATGATGACTTGGAATGAAATAACAGTCATCAAATATAACAAATATTTTATTAAAGTAAAGTAATCTATCAACACTAGTAATATTGCATGTTTTTTTTAAATTGTCAACAACTATTTGTAATATTTTTTGCAATTTTATAAATAGGCTACATCTCTGGATCCAGTCTTCTCCATTACCTGCACTGTAAATAAATACCACCTATTTTTGCACCTGATCTAGGCTATACAGACTGATTAAGTGCTCCGGAACCTCCTTACTAGGCTGTCGGGTCCACTATCTTTAACAGAAGCCCAAACAGAAAGCAGAGTGTCCATTGGGATTCTAACAACAGCCTGTCATGTCCTTGTCGTGAGCGTCCCAGCAAACCCAATCAGTGGTGATGATTAAGTTAGGCTGTTTCCCATCTGGCTATATTACAGTGGGGCAAAAAAGTATTTAGTCAGCCACCAATTGTGCAAGTTCTCCCACTTAAAAAGATGAGAGAGGCCTGTAATCTTCATCATAGGTACACTTCAACTATGAGAAAAAAAATGAGAAAAAAAAATCCAGAAAATCACATTGTAGGATTTTTTATGAATTTATTTGCAAATTATGGTGGAAAATAAGTATTTGGTCAATAACAAAAGTTTATCTCAATACTTTGTTATATACCCTTTGTTGGCAATGACAGAGGTCAAACGTTTTCTGTAAGTTTTCACAAGGTTTTCACACACTGTTGCTGGTATTTTGGCCAGTTCCTCCATGCAGATCTCCTCTAGAGCAGTGATGTTTTGGGGCTGTTGCTGGGCAACACGGACTTTCAACTCCCTCCAAAGATTTTCTATGGGGTTGAGATCTGGAGACTGGCTAGGCCACTCCAGGACCTTGAAATGCTTCTTACGAAGCCACTCCTTCGTTGCCCGGGCGGTGTGTTTGGGATCATTGTCATGCTGAAAGACCCAGCCACGTTTCATCTTCAATGCCCTTGCTGATGGAAGGAGGTTTTCACTCAAAATCTCACGATACATGGCCCCATTCATTCTTTCCTTTACACGGATCAGTCGTCCTGGTCCCTTTGCAGAAAAACAGCCCCAAAGCATGATGTTTCCACCCCCATGCTTCACAGTAGGTATGGTGTTCTTTGGATGCAACTCAGCATTCTTTGTCCTCCAAACACGACGAGTTGAGTTTTTACCAAAAAGTTCTATTTTGGTTTCATCTGACCATATGACATTCTCCCAATCTTCTTCTGGATAATCCAAATGCTCTCTAGCAAACTTCATACGGGCCTGGACATGTACTGGCTTAAGCAGGGGGACACGTCTGGCACTGCAGGATTTGAGTCCCTGGCGGCGTAGTGTGTTACTGATGGTAGGCTTTGTTACTTTGGTCCCAGCTCTCTGCAGGTCATTTACTAGGTCCCCCCGTGTGGTTCTGGGATTTTTGCTCACCGTTCTTGTGATCATTTTGACCCCACGGGGTGAGATCTTGCGTGGAGCCCCAGATCGAGGGAGATTATCAGTGGTCTTGTATGTCTTCCATTTCCTAATAATTGCTCCCACAGTTGATTTCTTCAAACCAAGCTGCTTACCTATTGCAGATTCAGTCTTCCCAGCCTGGTGCAGGTCTACAATTTTGTTTCTGGTGTCCTTTGACAGATCTTTGGTCTTGGCCATAGTGGAGTTTGGAGTGTGACTGTTTGAGGTTGTGGACAGGTGTCTTTTATACTGATAACAAGTTCAAACAGGTGCCATTAATACAGGTAACGAGTGGAGGACAGAGGAGCCTCTTAAAGAAGACGTTACAGGTCTGTGAGAGCCAGAAATCGTGCTTGTTTGTAGGTGACCAAATACTTATTTTCCACCATAATTTACAAATAAATTCATAAGAAATCCTACAATGTGATTTTCTGGATTTTTTTTTCTCATTTTGTCTGTCATAGTTGAAGTGTACCTATGATGAAAATTACAGGCCTCTCTCATCTTTTGTGGGAGAACTTGGGAGAACCTGCACAATTGGTGGCTGACTAAATACTTTTTTGCCCCACTGTATGTATTATGTTTATGTAACACCGCCTTGCTATTTTATTATCCCCATCACCTCTTAGCCAAGCAGGCAAGTAGGTAAAGAGAGAGTGGGGGTGGATGGATGAATGTTCTTCTGAGAGAGAACAAAGCAGCTCTGGGAACAGATGCAGTGTCTGTCTCTCTCTCTGTTTTTGTGTGTGTGTGTGTGTGTGTGTGTGTGTGTGTGTGTGTGTGTGTGTGTGTGTGTGTGTGTGTGTGTGTGTGTGTGTGTGTGTGTGTGTGTGTGTGTGTGTGTGTGTGTGTGTGTGTGTGTGTGTGTGTGTGTGTTTCCATATCATTTCAGCAAGCCATGACACCAGCCATATCAGATTTCTTTTAAATCGTTTCTGTAGTTAGAATGAGATAAGATTAGCATTCCTGCAACATTATTTTGTTGAAACATAATTTGATCTCAGATTTTAATTTATAGGATTCATATAATGTTCAATTAATACAGTACCTAACATCCAATTTGGACAAAACGTTTTTTTTTAACAATGAGTAAGACATGAGGAATACAAAGAAATGGTCAATAACCACCCACAGACCCCCACAATCTACACCAATCCCACCCTAACAACAAATATAAAGTAGAAGTTCTCTATCGTCCTCCATCAGCACCGGCCTGTACCCTACCTGCACTAAGCTCTCTCCTGGCCCCTTACACTAAGTCTGAATTTGTCCTGCTAGGTGACCTAAACTGGGACATGCTTAAACCACCTGACCAAGACCTAAAGCAATGGGACTCCCTCAATCTTCCTCAGATTATTACCAATCCCACAAGGTACGACTCTAAACACCCAGAAAAGGCTACTCTCCTCGATGTTATCCTCACAAATAATACTGATAGGTATCAGACTGGTGTTTTCTGTAATGACCTGAGTAATCACTGTTTTACAGCCTGTGTTCGTAATGGCTGCTCAATGAAACGACCTGTCCTGATTTGTCATAGATGCTTGCTAAAAAACTTTAATGAGCAAGCCTTCCTTCATGAACTGGCCTCTGTAAAATGGTCTAGAATCAGCTTGAGGGGGTGGATGTCGGAGACACTTGGACCTTTAAAAAAATATATTTAACAAATATGCCCCCATAAAGAAAATGAGAATTAAGAACAAGTTCAGCCCCTAGTTCGACCGTGATCTTGCAGAGTTACTCCACCTCAAGAATTTCATTTGGCGAAAGGCTCGGTACACGCATGCTCAGGCTGACTGGCCAAAGTTAGTTACTTTAAGGAGCAGTTCTCTCTCTGTGGGTCGCATCCCAAGAAGTTCTGGAAAACGGTTAAAGACCTGGAGAATAAACCCTCCTCCTCACAGCTGCACATATCCCTTAATGTGATAAGAAGCACATGGCAGAGCTCTTTAAATCACCACTTTATTAAGTCAGGATTCCTATTTGACTCAACCATGCCTCCTTGCCCATCCAACATTTCCTCATCTCCCACTCCTTCCAATGCGACTAGCCCCAATGCTCCTCCCTCTTTTTCCCCTGCCCCGCTACAAAGTTTCTCCCTACAGGCGGTCACTGAGTCCGATGTGCTAAAGGAGCTCCTTAAACTTGACCCCAAAAAAACATCTGGTTCAGATGGTTTAGACCCTTTCTTCTTTAAGGTTGCTGCCCCTATCATCACCAAGCCTATCTCTGAACTTTTTAACCTGTCTCTCCTCTCTGGGGAGGTGCTCATTGCTTGGAAGCCAGCCACGGTTCGTCCTTTATTTAAAGGGGGGAGATCAAGCTGATCCTAACTGTTACAGGCCTTTTTCTATTTTGCCCAGTTTATCAAAAAAAGTTTTGGAAAAACTTGTCAATAATCAACTGACTGCCTTTCTTGATGTCTATAGCATTATCTCTGGTATGCAATCTGGTTTCCGCTCAGGTTATGGATGTGTCACTGCAACCTTAAAGGTCCTCAATGATGTCACCATTGCCCTTGTTTCTAAGCAATGTTGTGATGCTATTTTTATTGACTTGGCCAAAGCTTTTGATACGGTAGACAATTCCATTCTTGTGGGCCCGCTAAGGAATATTGGTGTCTCTGAGGGGTCTTTGGCCTGGTTTGCTAACTACCTCTCTCAAAGTGAGCAGTGTATAATGTCAGAACATCTGCTATCTCAGCCACTGCCTGTCATCAAGGGAGTACCCCAAGGCTCAATACTAGGCCCCATGCTCTTCACAATTTACATCAACAAAATAGCTCAGGCAGTAGGAAGCTCTCTCATCCATTTATATGCAGATACAGTCTTATACTCAGCTGGCCCCTCCCCAGATTTTGTGTTAAACACTCTACAACAAAGCTTTCTTAGTGTCCAACAAGCTTTCTCTGCCCTTAACCTTGTTCTGAACACCTCCAAAACAAAGGTCATGTGGTTTGGTAAGAAGAATGTCCCTCAGATTACTACATCTGAGGGTTTAGAGCAGCCACCTCAGTTAGTCACCTCATACAAGTACTTGGGAGCATTGCTAGACGGTAAACTGTCCTTCTCTCAGCACATATCAAAGCTACAGGCTAAAGTTACATCTAGACGTGGTTTCCTCTATCGTAATCGTTCCTCTTTCAACCCAGCTGCCAAACTATCCCTGATTCAGATAACCATCCTACCTATGCTAGATTACGGAGATGTCATTTATAGATAGGCAGGTAAGGGTGCTCTCGAGCGGCTAGATGTTTTTACCATTCAGCCATCAGATTTTCCACCAATGCTCCTTATAGGACACATCACTGCACTCTATACACCTCTGTAAACTGGCCATCTCTGTATACCCATCGCAAGCCCCACTGGTTGATGCTTATTTATAAAACCCTCTTAGGCCTCACTCCCCCCTGTCTGAGATATCTACTGCAGCCTTCATCCTCCACATACAACCCCCATTCTGCCAGTCAATTTTGTTAAAGGTCCCCAAAGCACACACATCCCTGGGTCGCTCGTCTTCTCTGTTTGCTGTAGCTAGCGACTGGCTGCAATAAACACTCAAACTGGACAATTTTTATCTCAATCTCTTCATTCAAAGACTCAATCATGGACACTCTTACTGACAGTTGTGGCTGCTTTGCATGATGTATTGTTGTGTCTACCTTCTTGTCCTTTGTGCTGTTGTCTGTGCCCAATAATGTTTGTACCATGTTTTGTGCTGCTATCATGTTGTGCTGCTGCCATGTTGTGTTGCTACCATGTTGTTGTCATGTGTTGCTGATTTGCTATGTTGTTGGCTTAGGTCTCTCTTTATGTATTGTTGTGTTGTCTCTCTTGTCATGATGTGTGTTTAATCCTATATTTTTTATTCATTTTTTTTATTCATTTTTTTATCCCAGCCCCCGTCCCCGCGGGAGGCCTTTTGCCTTTTGGTAGGCCATCATTGTAAATAAGAATTTGTTCTTAACCTTTTCTCAATAGGGGGTGCTGTTTTCACTTTGTAAAAATTCGTTCCCAAATTAAACTGCCTCGTACTCAATTCTTGCTCGTACAATATGCATATTATTATTACTATTGGATAGAAAACACTCTCTAGTTTCTAAAACCGTTTGAATTATATCTGTGAGTAAAACAGAACTCAAGTTGGAGCAAACTTCCTGTCAGGAAGTGAGAAATCTGAAATCAGGCACTCTGATCTAGGGTCAGTTTATTAATTTGCATTTATTCTATTGGTCGACATACACTGCATAGGCCTTACCCTAGATGTCAGCAAGCAGTGAGAATTGGAATGGAGTTGCTAGGCAGATCTGAGGCCATATAAATGGTCTTGGTACGTGGGGTACACTCTTTTCAACATTCGCCATGACGCAAGACAGACCTCAGGATGGCGTTCTGGAAAGCTCTCGTTATAGGCCTTAGATATATCCGGCTCTGATTTTATTCGATATAGGTGTTAAAAACGTCATAATGTTGTTATTTTAAACCGAGTTATATAATTTTATATCAGTATATTGCGATTTTCGGAATTTTCTTAGTGCTGCGTTATAGTGAGTTGGGCACGTCTTCGCCACATGGCTAATGTTTACTGCTAATTCCAAAGTTGCAGGCGACAATCTACAACCGAGCAACGATTCTTCTGGACAAAGGACAACTTGCCCAAGATTCTGATGGAAGCTCATCAAAAAGTGAGAACTATTTATGATGTTAATTCGTTGTTCGTTGAAAAACTACTATTCCGCCATTAATTTCGGTGCGGTCTCGCTTTAACGCACGCTGTATGTCGTAGTAACGTTAATTTTAAAAATCTAACACAGCGGTTGCATTAAGAACTAATGTATCTTTCATTTGCTGTCCAACCTGTATTTTTTAGTCAAGTTTATGATTAGTTATTGATTAGATTAGGTGCCTCTCCCAAGATTTCTCCCGACATTTTGTTGGCAGCTTGGCTACTATTCTCATTGTATAACCACGATTTGTGCCGCTAAATATGCACATTTTCGAACAAACTCTATATGTATTGTGTAATATGATGTTATAGGACTGTCATCTGAAGAAGTTTGAGAAGGTTAGTGAAAAAATTAATATATTTTGCTGGTTTATTCGTTATCGCTATTGTTGGCTTGAATCAATGCTGTTGTGTGGTTGGCTATTGTAGTAAGCTAATATAATGCTATATTGTGTTTTCGCTGTAAAACACTTAAAAAATCTGAAATATTGGCTGGATTCACAAGATCTTTGTCTTTCATTTGCTGTACGCTGTGTATTTTTCATAAATGTTTTATGATGAGTATTTAGGTAATTCACGTTGGTCTCTGTAGTTATTCTAGTTGCTTTGGTGAGAGTTGTGATGGTGGCTGCAATGTAAAACTATGATTTATACCTGAAATATGCACATTTTTCTAACAAAACATATGCTATACAATAAATATGTTATCAGACTGTCATCTGATGAAGTTGTTTCTTGGTTCGTGACTATTTATATCTTTATTTGGTCGAAATTGTGATAGCTACCTATGCAGGAAGAAAATGGTGGGAAAAAAAGTTGTGTCTTTTGCTATCGTGGTTAGCTAATAGAAATACATATTGTGTCTTCCCTGTAAAACATTTTAAAAATCAGAAATGATGGCTGGATTCACAAGATGTGTATCTTTCATCTGGTGTCTTGGACTTGTGATTTAATGATATTTAGATGCTAGTATTTACTTGTGGCGCTATGCTAGTCAGCTTTTTTACTGATGAGGGTGCTCCCGGATCCGGGATTGTGACCAAGTAGAAGTTAACTGCCTTGCCAAGTTAAATAAAGGTTAAATAAATAAAATAAATAAATATGTCTGACAAGTAGTATGGAACTGCAGCTCGGAGTATTGTTTCTTCATCCTATGTTATGTCTTCTCAGTGAATTTGGTGATGTTTTTATCCCCCTGTTCAGAGAAATTAGTCATAGAAGTTGGTAGGTTTATGTCCCATCGTACATCCTGATAGTACAAGGTTCTGACCACTAGATGGTGCTGTTCCTGCTATTAGGTGAACAATCTGAGATGGTGGTTGTTGAAATCCTCTTTCTTGAGCTCTTTAAAACCTCTTTGGGCTCAAGGGGCAGTATTGAGTAGCCAGATAAAAGGTGCCCATTTCAAAAAGGCCTCGTACTCAATTCTTGCTCGTACAATATGCATATTATTATTACTATTGGATAGAAAACACTCTCTAGTTTCTAAAACCGTTTGAATTATATCTGTGGGTGAAACAGAACTCGACTTAGAGCAATTTTCCTATGTGTATGTCAGAATGCAGAATTTTGCTGGCTGTTCTGAGACCTGTGTATTAATTTGCCTGTCCTCTATTGGTTGAGATGCACTGCATACGCCTTCCACTGGGTGTCAGCGAATAGGGAGAGTTGAAATGGAGTTTCTACGTAGGTCCCAAAGGTTATAAATTGCTTGGAACCGAAGTGTCCCATCTTTCCACTCTTCGCTCTGACGCAGGAAGGGTCTTGGCATGTCATTTTAGAAGCTCCCGTATTAGCTCCTAGATATATCCGGCTCTGTTTTTATTCGATATAGGTGTTGAAGACATCGTAATGTTGTTATTTTAAACCGAATTATATCAGTTTATGTCAGTATATTGCGATTTTCGGGTATTTATTTTCGTGACGTTTTAGGAAGTTGGGTATCTCTGGCCCACATGGCTATTGTTTACTGCTAATTGCAACGTTGAAGACGACGTTCTCCAACCTAGCAACGATTCTTTTGGACAAAGGACACATTTCCCAAGATTCTGATGGGAGTTCATCTAAAAGTAAGAACTATTTATGCTGATAATTCATTGTTCTGTTGAAAAATGTCAAATGCATAAGACGCCATTTCCTGCAGTGTAGCCTTGCGTTATCGCAGCCTGTATTGCGCAGTAAGGTTAATTTTAAAAATGTAATTCAGCGATTGCATTAAGAACTAATTTGTCTTTCAATTGCTGTCCAACCTGTATTTTTTTAGTCAAGTTTATGAATAGTATTCGATAAGAAAAGGTGCCTTTACAAGATGGCGCCGGACAGATTGCTTGACGTTATGAACACTATTCTCATTGTCTAAGCACGATTTGTGCTGCTAAATATGCACATTTTCGAACAAACTCTATATGCATTGTGTAATATGATGTTACAGGACTGTCATCTGAAGAATTCTGAGAAGGTTAGTGAAACAATTAATATATTTTGGTGGTTTATACGTTATAGCTATTTTTGCCTTGAATCAATGCTGTTGTTATGTTTGCTATTGTGCTAAGCTAATATAACGCTATATTGTGTTTTCGCTGTAAAACACTTGATAAATCGGAAATATTGTCTGGAATCACAAGATGCCTGTCTTTCAATTGCTGTACACTATGTATTTTTCAGAAATGTTTTATGATGAGTATTTAGTTATTTGGCGTTGGTGTCTGTAATTTTTCTGTCTGCTTTCGGTGCAATTTCTGACTGTAGCTGCAATGTAAACTATGATTTATACCTGAAATATGCACATTTTTCTAACAAAACATATGCTATACAATAAATATGTTATCAGACTGTCATCTGATGAAGTTGTTTCTTGGTTAGTGGCTATTTATATCTTTATTTGGTCGAATTTGTGATAGCTACTGATGTAGTAAAAAACTGATGGAGTAAAAATAGTGGTGTCTTTTGCTAACGTGGTTAGCTAATAGATTTACATATTGTGTCTTCCCTGTAAAACATTTTAAAAATCGGACATGTTGGCTTGATTCACAAGATGTGTACCTTTCATCTGGTGTCTTGGACTTGTTAATGTGTGAAAGTGAAATATTTAAAAAATATATATTTTGAATTTCGCGCCCTGCACTTTGAGCTGGCTGTTGTCATAAGTGTACCGACGTCGGGCTTGCACGCCAAACAGGTTAAGGTGGAACGACCTGTGTGTGGTTGTGTGTGTGTATGTCCTTTCCTCTCTGTGCTCCTCTCAGATAGATAGAGCATCCCATGGCACCTCATTGTCTTGGCCCCACCAGGTAAAAATAACAGAGCATTCAGCTGCACCTCATTGGTTCTGGTGCATAAGGGAAATAATGGGGCATCCTACTGCACCCCAGTGGTAAATCACTTATCTGGTCCCGCTGCTGTATGCACTTCTACAAAATATAAGCCTGAGACCCACACAGATATTATTTAGAGAGCTAATGTGTAAATGCATATAAAAGTGAATAATTTAAACATATTACATTAAGAAGGGATACTATGGTATGTTAATACAGTTGAAGTCAGTTTACATACACCTTAACCAAATACATATAAACTCAGTTTTTCACAATTCCTGACATTTAATCCTAGTAAAAATTCCCTGTCTTAGGTTAGTTAGGATCACCACTTTAGTGTCATAGAAGGGTGTTATGTCTGTGCAATATGTTTATCACACTATTACCGAACCTGTACAAGTTTTGAACCTTTCCTGATAAATGTCTTTACTTTGAACATCCAACCTTGCAACCTTTTTGAAGGCACTCAAATCTGAGGAGACATACTGTACATAATAAAAACAGACCATATTTAGATCTCTAGCACAAAAAAATCTTCAGATCTTGTATAAAAGAATGACAGATATAGCTATACTTGAAAGATTGCTCCATCCTGACAGGTACAGTTGAAGTCGGAAGTTTACATACACCTTAGCCAAATACATTTAAACTCAGTGTAAACTCTTCACAAGGTCTTTTGCTGTTGTTCTGGGATTGATTTGCACTTTTCGCACTAAAGTACGATCTCTAGGAGACCATTTTTTTTAGAGGTCTTGGCTGATTTCCCATGATGTCAAGCAAAGAGGCACTGAGTTTGAAGGTTGGACTTGAAATACATCCACAGGTACACCTCCAATGGACTTAAATTATGTAAATTAGCCTATCCAAAGCTTCTAAAGCGATGACATCATTTTCTGGAATTTTCCAAGCTGTTTAAAGGCACAGTCAACTTAGTGTATGTAAACTTCTGACCCACTGGAATTGTGATACAGTGAATTATAAGTGAAATAATCTGTCTGTAAACAATTGTTGGAAAAATTACTTGTGTCATGCACAATGTAGATGTCCTAACCGACTTGCCAAAACTATAGTTTGTTAACCTGTTTGGGCTGCAGGGGCAGTATTGAGTAACCAGATAAAAGGTGCCCATTTCAAACGGCCTCGTACTCAATTCTTGCTCGTACAATATGCATATTATTATTACTATTGGATAGAAAACACTCTCTAGTTTCTAAAACCGTTTGAATTATATCTGTGAGTCAAACAGAACTCATTTGGCACAAACTTCCTGACCAGGAAGTGGAAAGTCTGAAATCGATGCTCTGTTCTACTTCCTGCCTATAAATGGGCATGATACGTATGAGTATACATGCACGTCATACACCTTCCCCTGGATGTCAAGAGGCGGTGAGAGAAGAAATTTAGTGTTTATCTTGGTCTGAAGTGGAATACAAGCTCTTTGTATGACGTGTCCCCCATTTCCGGTTTTCTGGAGAGCGCGAGGTGGTACCTGGATTTGCCTTCTGTTTAGCTGCCGTTATAGGCGACTACTATCTCCGGCTTTGATTTTATTTGATACATGTGACCATATCATCGTAAAGTATGTTTTTTCAATATAGTTTAATCCGATTATTGAAATTTTTTCGGGAGTTTTGCCGTGTTCCGTTCTCTGACTTTGTTGACGATGGAGAGATCCGTTCCACTTGGCTAGTGTGCTTGCTAAATCAAGAGGGAAAATGGACGTTCTAAATCCAAACAACGATTGTTCTGGACAAAGGACCCCTTGCTCTAATAGGTTGGAGGACGTCCTCAGGAATTTGTCATAATTACTGTGTACATCTATGGAATGAGCCTCCTAGGTTTTTTATTGAAGTCAATGTACGCAGAGGAGGACGGAAGCTAGCTGTCCTCTGGCTACACCATGGTGCTACCCTACAGACTGCTGTTGAGGCTACTGTAGACCTTAATGTCAAACAGTGTATTTTTATCAATTATTTGGTGACAAAACTATACTAAATATATTCACGTCTAAAAATGATAACTTTTTTAATGTTTTACAATTATTAAAAATAAAAAAAATCACTGAGAAGGATGGTCCTCCCCTTTCACCCTCTGAGGAGCCTCCACTGTATGGTACTGTAAAAGCTGTGTGTTTCATAGTCAGTGAACATGGATGATCAGACTGGACCCTGTCTTTCCTCTTGGCCTCTGTGTTCATCCTCGTTCCAGTCACAGTGCCCTCCATCCCTAACGCTCTCTCTCCTTCCCCACCTTCTCTCCCAGGATTCCTCCGTCTGTGTGACTATGAGCGGAGGAGAAGCAGAGAATAGGAGAGACGTGATAATGAGACCGTCAGCGGCAGGCAGGCAGCGCCACACACTGAGTCAACAGGCTCTCCTGAAACAGCAGGGAAAAGAGTCCAGACCTCCAATACTCCCCAACCCAACCCAGCCAGACGGTGATTAAAAGCCAGGTGTCTATTTTAGACAGACAAAATAAAGGGAATATTCAGGAGAGCCCAGTAGTTTCAATTAGTGAACTCCAGGGTTCTGTTTGAGTGCTCTACCTCCTCATTACTGTAATCTGGGCCGTGGTTTAGGAGGTGGAAGGTGGTTACTGCTTTGAGCGACTTGAAGGGAATCTTAGTATAGATATTAATAGCTGCTTTAGACATGCTGGGATGGGGTAGGTGTGATTAGATAGTTTGGAAATAGCTGGAAAGTTATCTCTAGTCTAGTGAGAAGACAGTATATGTTCCTCTCGATGTTCTGTCTTTAATAATAAATAGGAAGATTGCTGTATAAGGAATGATGAATGTAACACCAAAAAGACATTTGAACACAGCAGGGTTTTGAAACAGTTTGTTCCCACTCATACGGGCCAGCAGCATATCACAGCAGAGAGGTACTGTGTGGGCTCAAAGACAGAAAGGCAGTTAGTTAGAGTCACAAATATTCAAATTAGATAGCTCAAAAACAGAGTACTCAATATGCTCTGGTCTTTACAGATCTGAAAATCTGTAAAGATGTGCCGGATTTTCTGAAAAACATGTAAGGAACAGTAATTGCTGAGTATATGAAACATTATGAACACCTTCTCTTTCCATGACATAGACTGACCAGGTGAAAGCTATGATCCCTTATTGATCCCATTTCAATCATTGTAGATGAAGGGGAAGAGACCAGTTAAAGAAGGATTTCTAAGCCTTGAGCCAATTCAGACACGGATTGTGTATGTGTGCCATTTCGAGGGTGAATGGGCAAGACAAAAGATTTAAGTGCCTTTGAACGGGGTATGGTAGTAGGTGTCAGGCGCACCAGTTTGTGTCAAGAATTTGAGGCAGTTCTGAGGGCAAAAGAGTGTGGGGGGGTGCAACTCAATATTAAAAAGGTGGTCTTAATGTTTTCAAATCAAATTTTTATTAGTCACATGTGCCGAATACAACAGGTAATACCTTACTGTGAAATGCTTACTTACGAGCCCCTAACCAACAACGCAGTAAAAAAAAAAAAAGTATATATACACTACCGTTCAAAAGTTTGGGGTCACTTAAAAAAGTCTTTGTTTTTGAAAGAAAAGCACATTTTTTTGTCTGTTTAAAATTACTTCAAATTGATCAGAAATGCAGTGTAGACATTGTTAATGTTGTAAATGACTATTGTAGATGGAAACAGCTGATTTTTAATGGAATATCTACATAGGCATACAGAGGCCCATTATCAGCAAACATCACTCCTGTTTCAATGGCACGTTGTGTTAGCTAATCCAAGTTTATAATTTTAAAAGGCTAATTGATCATTAGAAAACCCTTTTGCAATCATGTTAGCACAGCTGGAAACTGTTGTGCTGATTAAATAAGCAATAAAACTGGCATTCTTTAGACTAGTTGAGTATCTGGAGACACAGCTGTCACGCCCTGACCTTAGAGAGCCTTTTTATTTCTCTATTTGGTTAGGTCAGGGTGTGATTTGGGTGGGCATTCCAGTTTTGTTGGGGGGGGCACACGGAGTGGTCGGCGGAGCCGAGGGGTGAACCTGAGCCATTCAGGGAGTCGAGTGAGGAGCTTGATGCAAGATTCCGGAGAGAGATGCTGGCTTTGAGAGCGCTGCAGAGCTGGCGTGCTGAGGAGCGTGACACCAGTCCGGTGTCATGTGCACTGGTTTCACGCATCTGGCCTCCGGTGCGCCTCCCCAGTCCGGTGCGTCCTGTGTCTCCTCCGCGCACTCGCCCTGGGGTGTGTGTCATCAGCCCGGTGCCACCTGTACCGGTCCCACGCATCAGGCCTCCAGTGCGCCTCCACAGTCCAGAGCTTCCGGCGACAGTTCCCAGTCCAGAGCTTCCGGTGACAGTTCCCAGTCCAGAGCTTCCGGCGACAGGTCCCAGTCCAGAGCTTCCGGCGACAGGTCCCAGTCGCCAGCGCTTCCGGCGACAGGTCCCAGTTCAGAACTTCCGGCGACAGTTCCCAGTCCAGAGCTTCCGATGACAGTTCCCAGTCCAAAGCTTCCGGCGACGTTTCACAGTCTGGAACCTCCAACGACGGTCCACAGTCCGGAACCTCCTACGACGGTCTGCAGTCCAGAGTCTCCAGCGACTGTATGCAGTCCAGAGTCTCCAGCGATGGTCTGCAGTCCAGAGTCTCCAGCGACGGTCTGCAGTCCAGAGCCTCCAGCGACGGTCTGCAGTCCAGAGTCCTCAGCGATGGTCTGCAGTCCAGAGTCTCCAGCGACGGTCTGCAGTCCAGAGTCTCCAGCAACGGTCGGCAGTCCAGAGCCACCGGCGACGATCCACGGTCCGGAGCGTCCGGCGACGATCCACGGTCCGGAGTCCCTGGCGACGATCTACAGTCTGGTTCCTCCGGCAATGATCTACGGTCCGGAGCCTCCGGCGACGATCCACGGTCTGGTTCGACGGAAGCGGAGGGATCAGCAAGCGGAGCGGGGTCTAAGCCCCGAACCGGAGCCGCCACCAAGGCTAGATGCCCACCCGGACCCCTCCCTCATAGAGTCAGGTTTTGCGGCCGGAGTCCGCACCTTTGGGGGGGGGGGGGGGTCAGGGTGTGATTTGGGTGGGCATTCTAGTTTTCTATTACTTTGTTGGCCGGGTAGGGTTCCCAATCAGAGGCAGCTGTCTATCGTTGTCTCTGATTGGGAATCACACTTAGGCAGCCTGTTTTCCACCCTAGTTTGTGGGATCTTGTTTTTGCACAGTAGCTGTCTAGCCCTGCAGAACTTTACGTACATTTATATTTTGTTGTTTTGTCGGTGTTTCTGTATTAAATTATCATGAACACTTTCCACGCTGCGCTTTGGTCTCATTCCTTCAACGACGGACGTAACAACAGCATTTGTGGGTTCGATTACAGGCTCAAAATGGCCAGAAACAATGAACTTTCTTCTGAATCTCATCCGTCTATTCTTGTTCTGGGAAATGAAGGCTATTCCATGCGAGAAATTGCCAAGAAACTGAAGATCTCGTACAACGCTGTGTACTACTGCCTTCACAGAACAGAGCAAACTGGCACTAACCAGAATAGAAAGAGGAGTGGGAGGCCCCGGTGCACAACTGAGCAAGAGGACAAGTACATTAGAGTTCTAAACTGGCAGCTTCATTAACCTGTTTGGGCTGCAGGGGGCGTATTGAGTAGCCAGATAAAATGTGCCCATTTCAAACGGCCTCGTACTCAATTCTTGCTCGTACAATATGCATATTATTATTACTATTGGATAGAAAACACTCTCTAGTTTCTAAAACCGTTTGAATTATTTCTCTGAGTGAAACAGAAGTCATTCTGCAGCACACTTCCTGACCAGGAAGTGGAATGTCTGAAACCGAGGCTCTCTTCTACTCCCTGCCTATACATGGGCAATGAACGTAAGAGTCTACGTACACTTCATACACCTTCCCCTGGGTGTCAAGAGGCGGTGAGAGAAGAAATTTCGTGTTTATCTTGGTCTGACGTTGAATACAGGCTCTTTGTATGACGTGTCCCTCATTTCCGGTATTCTGAGGAGCGCGCGCTTGACAGTGGAATTGCCTTCTGTTTAGCTGCCGTTATGGACGACCAATATCTCCGGCTTTGATTTTATTTGATACATGTGACCATATCATCGTAAAGTATGTTTTTTCAATATAGTTTAATCAGATTATTGAAATTTTTTCGGGAGTTTTGCCGTGTTCCGTTCTCTGACTTTGTTGACGTTGGAGTGATTAGAGCCACCTGGCTAGTGTGCAAGCTAAATCGAGAGGGATATTGGACGTCCCAAATCCAAACAACGACTGTTCTGGACAAAGGACACCTTGTCCAACATTCTGATGGAAGATCACCAAAAGTAAGACCCATTTTATGATGTTATTTCATATATCTGTCGTACATGTGAACAAGTCGCCGACGCCCAACCTTTGGGTACTCTAGCTATACCGAAGCTGCATATCGTAATGAAGTTATTTTTAGAATTCTAACACGGCGATTTCATTAAGAACTAATGGATCTATCATTTCCTATACAACATGTATTTTTTAGTTATGTTTATGAATAGCTATTTGGTCAGAATATGTGTGTCAGAAAAAGTGTCAGGAAAAATCCGGACGTAGTGGGGAAAAGTAGCTAAGTTAGCACACGGTGTAACCATTGATTTCAGCTCTAAATATGCACATTTTCGAACAAAACATAAGTGTATGTATAACCTGATGTTATAGGACTGTCATCTGAGGAAGAAAATCAAGGTTAGTCAAAAATTATATATATTTTGCTTGTTTGTTACGATCGCTTACTTTTGCTACTGGGAAATGGCTTGTCTTTCTGGCTATTGTGCTAAGCTAATATAACGCTATATTGTGTTTTCGCTGTAAAACACTTGATAAATCGGAAATATTGTCTGGAAACACAAGATGCCTGTCTTTCAATTGCTGTACACTATGTATTTTTCAGAAATGTTTTATGATGAGTAATTAGGTATTTGACGTTGGTGTCTGTAATTATTCTGTCTGCTTTCGGTGCAACTTCTGATTGTAGCTGCAATGTAAACTATGATTTATACCTGAAATATGCACATTTTTCGAACAAAACATAGATTTATTGAATAACATGTTATAAGACTGTCATCTGATGAAGTTGTTTCTTGGTTAGTTTGGTTGGTTCTTGGTTAGTTAGATTGGCTTTGTGCATGCTACCTGTGCTGTGAAAAATGTCTGTCCTCTTTTGTATTTGGTGGTGAGCTAACATAAATATACGTGGTGTTTTCGCTGTAAAACATTTTAGAAATCGGACATGTTGGCTGGATTCACAAGATGTGTACCTTTCATATGCTGTATTGGACTTGTTAATGTGTGAAAGTTAAATATTTAAAAAATATATATTTTGAATTTCGCGCCCTCCACTTGAGCTGGCTGTTGTCATAAGTGTACCGACGTCGGGCTGCAGCCATAAGAAGTTAAATAGTACCCGCAAAACACCAGTCTCAACGTCAACAGTGAAGAGGTGACTCCGGGATGCTGGCCTTCTAGGCAGAGTTGCAAAGAAAAAGCCATATCTAAGACTGGCCAAAAAAAAGAAAAGATTAAAATGGGCAAAAGAACACACTGGACAGAGGAAAATTGAAAAAAAGTGTTTTGGACAGACAAATCTAAGTTTGAGGTGGTCGGATTACAAAAGAAGAACATTCGTGAGATGTAGAAAAGATGAAAAGAGGCTGGAGGAGTGCTTGTCTAGCATGGTGGAGGCAATGTGATGGTCTGGGGGTGATGGTCTGGGGTGCTTTGGTGATGGTAAAGTGGGAGATTTGTACAGGGTAAAAGGGATCTTGAAGAAAGATGGCTATCACTCCATTTTGCAACGCCATGCCTTACCCTGTGGACGGTGCTTAATTGGAGCCAATTTCCTCCTACAACAGGACAATGACCCAAAGCACAGCTCCAAACTATACAACAACTATTTAGGGAAGAAGCAGTCAGCTGGTATTCTGTCTATAATGGAGTGGCCAGCACAGTCACCGGATCTCAACCCTATTGAGCTGTTGTGGGAGCAGCTTGACCGTATGGTACGTAAGAAGTGCCAATCTCTTCAGAATACCTCAACAAATTGACAACTAGAATGCCAAAGGTCCGCAAGGCTGTAATTGCTGCAAATGCAGAACACAATTATTGGAGGACACAATTACAAGCAAAGTTGGAAGGACACAATTATTATTTCAATTAAAAATCATTATTTATAACCTTGTCAACGTCTTGACTATATTTCCTATTCATTTTGCAACTCACGTTATGTATTTTTTCATGGAAAACAAGGACATTTCTAAGTGACCCCAAACTTTTGAACGGTAGTGTATATATAAAAAAAAAAAATACGAATAAGAATAAGAAATAAAAGTAACAAGTAACTAAAGAGCAGCAGTAAAATAATAATAGCGAGACTATATACAGGGAGTACCGGTACAGAGTCAATGTGCGGGGGCACCGTTTAGTCGAGGTAATTGAGGTAATATGTACATGTAGGTAGAGTTATTAAAGTGACTATGAATAGATGATAACAACAGAGAGTAGCAGCAGTGTAAAAGATGGGGGGGGGGCAATACAAATAGTCTGGGTAGCCGCTTGATTAGATGTTCAGGAGTCTTATGGCTTGGGGGTAGAAGCTGTACACTCAGTGTATATTATGTATGTAGTGGTAGAATATATTAGATACAATTACAATGGGTTCTTGACTAAAGTAAAACCAGGCTCTAAATGTTTGTGTAACGTAAGCAAGAGGCTGGAAGTTCTGTCATATCTAACTTCTGATTTTATTACACGTCAACAGGTTAAACATGTAATGATCAACATCCATGTTGGGCATGTTTTTGGGGAGGCAGAGAGCAGACTTCATAAGAAGAGCTAGGTGCAGAGGAAGAGAGTGTGGTGGGAATGTGAGCGAGGGATACACTCTGACTCCATAGGGAGCCCTCCCGGTGGATCAGAGGATGGAGGGATGATGAAGGGATGATACAGGCTCTCCACAGGCGGTCTCCTCTGTTCCCACTCCTTTCTCACACTCACCCAAATGTCTGTACATCCCGTACACACCCAACAAGCCCGTATGCACGTGGACAGGTACCTGCGCACGCATGGATGAGTATAAGCGCGCGTGCGAACACACATAATTACACAGCTTCTCAATTTCGTAATTTCCAGTTCATTTCCTCCATAGTAAATTAAACAGGTGCATGAGCAGTCCAGTATTTCCATGAGGATGAATGGGCAGGGATTATCTGTCAGATATTCATTGTTTCTGGAAGGGGAGGATGAGAATAGCAGCAGGCCTCTGACTCCATGTGGAACAGCCCATTAAGGATCACTGTCACGCCCTGACCTTAGAGATCCTTTTTATGTCTCTATTTTGGTTGGTCAGGGCGTGAGTTGGGGTGGGCATTCTATGTTGGGTTCTATGTTGTCTAGTTCTATGTGTTTGGCCAGGTGTGGTTCTCAATCAGAGGCAGCTGTCTATCGTTGTCTCTGATTGAGAACCATACTTAGGTAGCCTTTTCCCACCTGTGTTTGTGGGTAGTTGTTTTCTGTTTTGTGTGTCTTCACCTAACCGAACTGTTTCTTTTTCGTTCCCTCTCGTTGTTATTTTGTTTAGTGTTCAGTTTTTAATTAAATTATAATATGAACACTTACCACGCTGCGTTTTGGTCTCCTCCATTAGACGATCGTTACAGAACTACCCACCACCAAAGGACCAAGCAGCGTGGTGGAATGGACTCCTGGACATGGGAGGAAATCTTGGACGGAAAGGGACCCTGGGCACAACCGGGAGAGTATCGGCGTCCTAAAGAGGAGCTAGAGACTGCTAAAGCGGAGCGGCGATGCTACGAGGAGTTGGCTCGAGGAAATGTGCACGAGAGGCAGCCCCAGAATAGTTTTTTTGGGGGGGACACACGGGGTGTTGGCGGAGTCAGGTAGGAGACCTGAGCCAACTCCCCGTGCTTACCGTGGCGAGAGAGTGACCGGGCAGGCACCGTGTTATGCGATGAAGCGCACGGTGTCCCCAGTGCGCACACATAGCCCGGTGCGCTACATCGCAGCTCCTCGCATCGGCCGGGCTAGAGTGGGCATCGAGCCAGGAGGGATGATGCCGGCTCAGCGCATCTGGCCTCCAGTGCGTCTCCTCGGCCCGGGTTGTACTGCACCAGCCCTACGCACGGTGTCCCCGGTTCGCCAGCACAGCCCAGTGCGGCCTGTTCCAACTCCCCGCACTTGCCGGGCTACAGGGGGGATCCAGCCAGGACGAGTTGTGCTAGCTCTGCGCTCCAGACCGCCAGTGCGCCTCCACGGCCCAGTGTATCCGGTGCCTCGGCTAAGGAAGAGGCCTCCTGCATGTCTCCCTAGCCTGGTGAGTCCTGTGCCTGTACTAAGCCCTAACCCTCCTGCATGTCTGAGTCCTGTGCCTGCTGCCAGAGCCAGGCCTCCTGTGTGTCTCTCCACTCCAGTGATGATCCATGGCACGAAGCCTCCAGTGATGATCCATGGCACGAAGCCTCCAGTGATGATCCATGGCAAGAAGCCTCCAGTGATGATCCATGGCACGAAGCCTCCAGTGATGATCCATGGCACGAAGCCTCCAGTGATGATCCATGGCACGAAGCCTCCTGTGATGATCTATGGGAAGAAGCCTCCAGTGATGATCCATGGCAAGAAGCCTCCAGTGATGATCCATGGCAAGAAGCCTCCAGTGATGATCCATGGCACAAAGCCTCCAGTGATGATCCATGGCACAAAGCCTGCAGTGATGATCCATGGCACGAAGCCTCCAGTGATGATCCATGGCACGAAGCCTCCAGTGATGATCCATGGCAAGAAGCCTCCAGTGATGATCCATGGCACGAAGCCTCCTGTGATGATCCATGGGAAGAAGCCTCCAGTGAGGATCCATGGCACGAAGCCTCCAGTGATGATCCATGGCAAGAAGCCTCCAGTGATGATCCATGGCAAGAAGCCTCCAGTGATGATCCATGGCACGAAGCCTCCAGTGATGATCCATAGCAAGAAGCCTCCAGTGATGACCCATGGCACGAAGCCTCCAGTGGTGACCCATGGCACGAAGCCTCCAGTGATGATCCATGGCACGAAGCCTCCAGTGATGATCCATGGCACGAAGCCTGCAGTGATGATCCATGGCACGAAGCCTCCAGTGATGATCCATGGCACGAAGCCTCCAGTGATGATCCATGGCAAGAAGCCTCCAGTGATGATCCATGGCACGAAGCCTCCTGTGATGATCCATGGGAAGAAGCCTCCAGTGAGGATCCATGGCACGAAGCCTCCAGTGATGATCCATGGCAAGAAGCCTCCAGTGATGATCCATGGCACGAAGCCTCCAGTGATGATCCATAGCAAGAAGCCTCCAGTGATGACCCATGGCACGAAGCCTGCAGTGATGATCCATGGCACGAAGCCTCCAGTGATGATCCATGGCACGAAGCCTCCAGTGAGGAGTTATGGCACGAGGCCTCCAGCGACGCCCTCAAGTCCGGAGCCTCCAGCGACGCTCTCTAGTCCTGAGCCTCCAGCGTCGCCCTCTAGTCCGGAGCCTCCAGCGACACCCTCTAGTCCGGAGCCTCCAGCGACGCCCTCTAGTCCGGAGCTTCCAGCGACGCCCTCTAGTCCGGAGCCTCCAGCGACAGGCTTCAGTCCGGAGCAGCCAGAGTCTCCCTCCTGTCCGGAGCAGCCAGAGTCTCCCTCCTGTCCGGAGCAGCCAGAGTCTCCCTCCTGTCCGGAGCAGCCAGAGTCTCCCTCCTGTCCGGAGCAGCCAGAGTCTCCCTCCTGTCCGGAGCAGCCAGAGTCTCCCTCCTGTCCGGAGCTGCCAGAGTCGCCCTCCTGTCCGGAGCTGCCAGAGTCGCCCTCCTGTCCGGAGCTGCCAGAGTCGCCCTCCTGTCCGGAGCTGCCAGAGTCGCCCTCCTGTCCGGAGCTGCCAGAGTCGCCCTCCTGTCTGCGAGGGTCCCCACTCCCACTGCGAGGGTCCCCAGTCCGGGGTCAGCGGCAGGTCCCGCACCAGAGCCACCACCGCGGATAGATGCCCACCCAGACCCTCCCCTATAGGTTTAGGTTTTGCGGCCGGAGTCCGCACCTTTGGGGGGGGGGTACTGTCACGCCCTGACCTAGAGATCCTTTTTTATGTCTCTATTTTGGTTGGTCAGGGCGTGAGTTGGGGTGGGCATGCTATGTTGGGTTCTATGTTGTCTAGTTCTATGTGTTTGGCCGGGTGTGGTTCTCAATCAGAGGCAGCTGTCTATCGTTGTCTCTGATTGAGAACCATACTTAGGTAGCCTTTTCCCACCTGTGTTTGTGGGTAGTTGTTTTGTGTGTCTTCACCTAACCGAACTGTTTCGTTTTCGTTCCCTCTCGCTGTTATTTTGTTTAGTGTTCAGTTTTTAATTAAATTATAATATGAACATTTACCACGCTGCGTTTTGGTCTCCTCCATTAGACGATCGTTACAATCAGAGAAAAGACTGTGTACCCAAGTAACCCCAAGATATCTGTTGTCTTCAGAGCCTTGCCCTGACCAGGAGAATGTACTGGGCCTAATTCAGCCTCTCATATGATCTTCTTCCACTGAAAACCCCAAACGGTTTGATATATTTCAGTCATGATACACCAATGAGCATCTACATAAAGATCAGTGATGCCCTCCCTTAACCCATGACCACCACAACCACCACCTGCCCTCTGAACAACTCCACACCTGGACTTTCAGTGCAGCTGAGTGCCCATGTACCATCTGTGTGATATCCACTGTGAACCCCCTCCCCCTATCCCCTCTTCCCCCAATGCCTCCTGCTCCTAAAGTATTCTCTCACACAAGCATACTTTAAGGTGGTTTTCCATTAGATTACCCCTCCTCACCTGCACTCACACTGACCTCCGCATACAACAATATACTGCTGTTACAGTGTGAGCTTAGGTGCCTATGGAAAAAAGAAAAGATAATGATTTAAGATCCAACTTGGCACGGATAGGATCCTGCCTATCATACCATAATAGCCTATCACTCCATATCACTCCATTCTCTGCTCTCTTTTGTGATCTATTTGCCAAAGAAAAATATAACCTCAGATAAAATAAATATGGAGCACAATTTCAGGCTACATACTGTATATGTAGTATTGAGATACGGTGCATTCGGAAAGTATTCAAACCCTTTGACTTTTTCCAAATTTTGTTACATTACAGCCTTATTCTAAAATGAATTAAATAGTTTTTTTCCCCTCGTCAATCTACACACAATACCCCACAATGACAAAGAAAAAAGATGTTTTTCGAAAATTTTGCAATATATATTTTGTTTAACTGAAATGTCACATTTGCATAAGTGTTCAGATCCTTTACTCAGTACTTTGTTGAAGCAGCTTTGGCAGTGATTACAGCATAGTCTTCTTGGGTATGATGCTACAAGCTTGGCACACCTGCATTTGGGGAGTTTCTCCCATTCTTCTCTGCAGATCTTTTCAAGCTCTGTCAGGTTGGATGGGGAGCATCGCTGCACAGCTATTTTCAGGTCTCTCCAGATATGTTAGATCGGGTTCAAATCCGGTCTCTGGCTGGGCCGCTCAAGGACATTCAGAGACTTGTCCCGAAGCCACTCCCGCGTTGTCTTGGCTGTGTGCCAAAGTGGTCTGGAACAGGTTTTCATCTGGGATCTCTCTGTACTTTGCTCCATTCATCTTCCCCTCGATCCTGACTAGTCTCCCAGTCCCTGCCGCTGAAAAACATCCTCACAACATGATGCTGCCACCACTATGCTTCCCTGTAGGGATAGTGCCAGGTTTCCTCCAGACGTGACGCTTGGCATTCAAGCCAAAGAGTTCAATCTTGGTTTCATCATACCAGAGTATCTTGTTTGTCATGGTCTGAGATTCCTTTAGGTGCCATTTGGCAAACTTTAGGTGCCTCGACACAATCCTGTCTTGGAGCTCTACGGACAAATCCCTTGACCTTATGGATTGGTTTTTGCTCTGACATGCACTGTCAACTGTGGTATCTTATATAAACAGGTGTGTGCCTTTCCAAATCATGTCCAATAAATTGAATTTACCACAGGTGGTCTCCAATCAAGTTGTAGAAACATCTCAAGGATGACCAATGGAAACAGGATGCACCTGAGCTCAATTTCGAATCTCATAGCAAAGGGTCTGAATACTTATGTAAATAAGGTATCTGTTTTGTTTTTTTAATACATTTGCTAAAATTTCTTAAAACCTGTAATCGCTTTGTCATTATGGGGTATTGTGTGTAGATTTATGAGGATTTATTTTACAAAAAACATTTTAGAATAAGGCTGTAACGTAAGAAAATGTGGAAAAAGTCAAGGAGTCTGAATACTTTCCGAATGCACTGTATACTATTATCTTAACATGTCTCATTTACTCATGTAGACATTAACAGGAGACTTTTCCCTTCGTGAGAGATGTATGTATGTGGGAGTGTTCTCCTTTGAACTGAATGATTCATAATGTCGCTGTGATTGCCAAGAAGTGTACAATTAAATTACAATGACAAGCCATCATGAAATGAATAGGCTCTCTCAATTTGAAATGAGAAATCTGACTCCAGCTCTGTAGCAACTTACAGTAATAGCATCATCAGACAACCAGGAGTCATTTATGGTATGCAATCAAATAGAAACTCAGCAAAAGGTTAATTAATGGTCAAGATGGAGTTTTATTTGCACTGAAGGACCAGTTTTGCATTAAACATGATCAGATACTTTGGCATGTCTTCCATAGCTCAACCATGTTGATTTTTAACAACTATAACATGGGTGAGTATTAAATTATAACCATTTGGGGCGATGCACAATTTTCTCTCTCAAACTAGCAAATTAACTATGACCCTTGCGAGTCTCAGCTTCACATACATGGCTAGAAGAATCTGAACCTCTCCACCAAAACCCAGCTCTATTCATTGTTTCTCTCTGACCCACTAAACGTTTACTGTAGTAGAGCATCTTGCTCCGGGAACTTGCCTATGTTTCACCACACACTATCTATCGAAAGGAGGAAACATCACTGACCCTCCATTTTCTTGGTTTTGAAAGCCCTTGCTATCTCCTCATCTCCCTCTGTTATTGATAGTGACTCAGTGTCCATATGAGTAAGTGACTATAGAAAAACATTTTTTTCCTGTTAAAAACAGAGAGGGACCATTTCTAAACACTGTGTTTAGAAAGCTAATGCAGAGCCAAACAGTGTGGACCTATCTGTTAAATATACATTCTGCATGTACATATTCTACATTCAACCCCACATTCAACCATTTCTTAGAACCTCATTATTATATATTCTCTTTCTGTTGACAGTATAGTTGGCAGAGTTTCCAGTCATATTTCTAATGCCATTTTCTGCCTGTCAAATGAACATAATATCCTAATGAAATAATTGTGGTCATGACTAAGACCTGTGTCAGCTTTCAGAGAATGACTCATTATTTACAAATGACTCATTGACAGAGGGCAGCCTGAAACCATGCACAATTGCAATAGATTAAAACATTGCTGCATATAATCTACATTCATTTAAATTAATCTCTTTAATCATATTACCATAAACACCAAACCTTAAGGGCCTAAATGTGTCTCATTTGGCAGAAAATTATACATTTTCCATTTTGTAAAACACATTGGTTGAAAAAACTTTTTATCTAAAAGAAAAAAAAACTAAATGGGTTTCTGTAATCATCGAAGTACGAGACTTTTTATGTTTGAACTTTTTTAAATCACTATCAATGTCAATCTGTCAATATGAATATGGCATTGTCTTGTGAATTGTAATGAATCTTAATGGCATGAACATACATTCAACAGAATCTAATCTTGTGTGTAAATAATGACACGTTAAAGCTCTCACAACTGTTCATGCAAACAAGGACCTCTGGCATTTATTTTCCTCATCTGGATTTGGCCAATTCTGGTGTTTAATGTTTCACTTATTGTAGCACATAAGTAGAACTTAATTGTTCAGAACGAGATATAAGTGTTTTAATTAAGCTGTTGGCAGGCTTGAAATTGGAATCTAAGTGTGCTCAAACTAAAGTATTCCCTAGGGGTACACACACTGACAGTCCAATACATTATTTCTCCTGATTGCATGAGACACAGGGGATGCACATTCTGTCTTTCCACTTAACGTGGCTCAGAAAACTACAGCTCAGAACCAATCTGCCAGCCAGCGCCTATGAATGACAAATATGTTTATAAGAGGAAGAAGAACATGGTCACAAATCACTACATCTCCCAGAGATGGCTGTCTGTGAGCCAGTCAGTCATGGGGCAGCAGAATGAAGTGAGCTCGTTAGCTGGTGAGTGTGTTGTTAGGCCCTGAGAGCATACTATGGGTATCTGAACACTTTCTTTGGACATTAATCTCACTGTGGCATCAACAATACACTCTACCACTCAACTTTCAGGGAAGCTTTTTGAGATTGTGTAAAAGTTTAGATGTCAATGAGAGGGAAGGAGAGGATGGTTGGTGAGTGTTTAAATGAGGTCTAGATGAGGAGTGGTCTTACCCCAGAGGCAGGATAAGCTATCCAACCCAGCTCCGCTGTGGCCGTCCGTGTGTCCATCACTGTCTCTGTTGAAGAGACAAAGAGCAAGAAATGTAATACACATGTCTGCTACTACCAATGTAATGCAAACACCTGTTACAGTGAAACACCTCACGCCATCACTTTTTGCGTAATGCACATTTTTCTTCTCAGTCCATTGAAAACCATTGTTATGAGCTAAAGCTTCAATGTCTCATTACTGGAAATGTATATCAGCCCTTTACCAATGGTCCAGACAGAATCAGACCAATGTTTGACAGTTCCTACTGGATGACACCTTCTCTACACATTTCACTACTGTCAAACTCTGACTCAGAGACATAGGGTGATCCATCACCTCTCCACTTCTAACAGGCTCTGGGTCTGAAGAGAGGCCACACTCTAGACACTCTCGGAGGAAAAGTGGGAGATAACCAACACTTTTGTTTGGGATAAGAGGTATGGTACAGTATATACAAACCATTCTCTGTGGACTTTCAGTTAGCACCATTCTCTGTGCAAACTGCTGCCCTTGGAAGAGTGTTGTTTTCACAGTCTGGGCTGTGACTGATCAATAGGTAATGGTGGGTGATTTCTGCAGAGGAGTGTATTAAATATTGATGGCCCAGGAAATATTGATCACGTCCGTGATAAAGCATCAGCAGGTATACAAACACCGGTGCGTGCCAACAGCCACACCTGGCTTGAAGGCAGAGGGGTTCAAATGCAACAACAATTAACACAGCTCACAGAGCCACAAAACACCACATTTTGGTGTATTGGTGTCATTTCACCACAACAATTTATATATATTTTTCAGATGTGACTATTTTTCGATTTTCCAAAAGCATTGACACTGATCTCTTTGTGATGTTTTTCTCTCTCTGTCTCTGTCTCTGTCTCTGTCTCTGTCTCTGTCTCTGTCTCTGTCTGTCTGTCTGTCTGTCTGTCTGTCTGTCTGTCTGTCTGTCTGTCTGTCTGTCTGTCTCCTCTCTTTCTCTAGCTCTCTTCCTTCTTCACAATTCTCCTGGGAGTCGATCAAGTCAGCAGGTAGAAAGACAACAGCAGCATGGGTAAATCATCAGTCGATAACAGCAGAGAGAGGGTCTGGTCCAATCAACTGCCAACCAATCAACCATGCAGAATGCTAAACAAAACAATTGCCCTCACCCCAACTCACCTTCCTACAAGTGCTCTCAACCCATCCTCTCCAATGATGTATATAAACCGTGGATTTATGATGCTATGTATTGGCCATTGAGAGGCTTTGGAGCCACTGGATGGCCATATTGGCACTCGCCAGTAGGAGCAGTCCTCCATAGGAATGAATGGAATTCTACAGTATTTCAATTACATTTTTCAAGGACAAAATTACATGAATGTAATTATTTTTTGTAGTGGTGTAGTGGGGTCTGTAACATTAGTCATCTCTAAAAAAAAAAATACTTTAAGGAAAAATGTAAATATTTTAACTGAATGTATTTGTATGTTTAGCTCATATAATACAATTTAGAAGTATGCATTAAGGTGTCTGTAATATAATAAATGTGTCAAAAACAAATGTAGACATTAATAAATCCATTTCTATAGCTTCCAAAATATTTTTTATGACGATGAGGGAGTGCCAAGTTGGAGGCACAGTGGCTTCAACACAGCACCTCTATCAGTCATATAGTGTAAATATAAATCACTGATACCTTCCCACTCATCAGCAAACTGGTCAGGGTAAAGCCATACTGTATTTTTAATATTTCTTTATTTCTCTGTATACAGCTACTTATTCCTAGTCTCAATGCAATACCCATAATGCTATACAATAACTGTATTGTGGTTGTGGGTTCTTTCAGGGTTACAGTTCATCATAGACCCATTGAGACACTGACCACTGGCTGGCAGAATAAGTGTTGAGCCCACTGAGGTCAGTGCCTGTGGAGGGTGTTCTCTGTAGTCAGCAGAGGAGAGCAGGGCAGAGGAGATGAGAGCAAGTCCAGGGCCAGGACCAACCACAGGGTGCCTGTCTGCCTTTCACTCCCACAGAACTCAAAGCCTCACATTAAACCTATTAGTGCTTCCTCAGTCTTAGTAGATCAACAGACAGAAAATTTCAGATTTTTGCATGGAAGTATAGGCTCTTTAGATTGACACCCAGGATAGATGTTGTAGAAAGGACACTCCAAGACCAGCTACAGAACATGTAACAGCAGGATGTTTCTGTGGGAACAAGGGTGTGTGGGCCTAGCTGTATTTTCATGTTTAAGTAATTTGCTGTTAGCTTAGGCGGGGGCAAAACAGAATGGAAATAGCCATTTTGATTAGCATGTCCTGTGAAGCAATGCATCCCTAGCCTGTACCTGGCATCTGTTTGTCATTCACCATGTGAAGCTGCTGCAGGCGTAGTTAAAACCCCTGGGATAGGAGACAACGGAAGCCTCCAGAACAGCGCTAGCCAGTTGCCCAATCAGTCAGCCAAGCGTTCTGGGGGTTTAGCACGAAAGGAGCCATGCCGAGCCTACTGTATCTTTACAGAGACCCATAGAAAAAGCCACACCAGTCACACTACCCCTCCTCTGCAGTTAGGCGAGGGAGGGTGACGAGAACGCAATGAGCCAGAACACGTTAACATCTGTGTTCAGTGTTGAAGTAAATCCATTGCATTTCCCAGCAGTGTGCCAGCTGTGCTTTCCAATGATGGCACACTTATTCAGCAACCAATACCGGGGGATAGGTATTCTCAGAGGTCGGTATTGTAGCACCTTTAAGATTACAAGTTCATTTTGTGGCATAATGGCATCACACAGTTTCACTAAACCAGAGTAACACCTTACTTTATTACATTATGACACAGCAACATCATGAGCCAACAACAATACCACAGAACAGTATCACAACATCATTTATTCCTACTCTATAAAACTACTTAAAACATCCCTCTACCAACTAGTAAGTAATGCAATACAATGTATATGAATTCCACAATGCAACATCACAAAATGAGCTAGGACACATTTGACAGAAAAAGCAGTTGTATGGCAGGACAACCAATTTCAAGATGATTTTTATGACACTGGTCATTCCTACATATTTATCTGTTTTAATATCCTATGTTGTTATTGTCAAATCAAATTTTATTGGTCACATGCGCCGAATACAACAACTACTTCCGGCGCCGACCGAGATGGCCGCCTCGCTTCGCGTTCCTAGGAAAATATGCAGTATTTTGTTTTTTTATGCGTTATTCCTTACATTGGTACCCCAGGTAATCTTAGGTTTCATTACATACAGTCGGGAGGAACTACTGAATATAAGAGCAACGTCAACTCACCATCGTTACAACCAGGAATATGACTTTCCCGAAGCGGATCCAGTGTTTTGCCTTCCACCCAATACAATGGATCTGATCCCAGCCGGCGACCCTAAGCGACGCCGAAAAAGGGGCAAACGAGGCGGTCTCCTGGTCAGGCTTCGGAGACGGGCACATCGCGCTCCACTCCCTAGCATACTACTCGCCAATGTCCAGTCTCTTGACAATAAGGTTGATGAAATCCGAGCAAGGGTAACATTTCAGAGAGACATCAGAGATTGTAACGTTCTCTGCTTCACGGAAACATGGCTCACTCAAGAGACGCTAACGGAGTCGGTGCAGCCAGCTGGTTTCTTCACGCATCGCGCCGACAGAAACAAACATCTTTCTGGTAAGAAGAGGGGAGGGGGTGTATGCCTTATGATTAACGAGACGTGGTGTGATCATAACAACATACAGGAACTCAAGTCATTCTGTTCACCTGATCTAGAATTCCTCACAATCAAATGTCGACCGCATTATCTACCAAGGGAATTCTCTTCGATTATAATCACAGCCGTATATATTCCCCCCCAAGCAAACACATCGATGGCCCTGAACGAACTTTATCTGACTCTTTGTAAACTGGAAACCACACACCCTGAGGCTGCATTCATCGTAGCTGGGGATTTTAACAAGGCTAATCTGAAAACAAAACTCCCTAAATTCTATCAGCATATCGATTGTGCTACCAGGGCTGGTAAAACCTTGGATCATTGTTATACTAACTTCCGCGACGCATATAAGGCCCTCCCCCGCCCTCCTTTCGGAAAAGCTGACCACGACTCCATTTTGTTGCTTCCAGCCTACAAACAGAAACTAAAACAACAAGCTCCCTCGCTCAGGTCTGTTCAACGCTGGTCCGACCAATCTGATTCCACGCTTCAAGACTGCTTCGATCACGTGGATTGGGATATGTTCCGCATTGCGTCCAACAACAATATTGACGAATACGCTGATTCGGTGAGCGAGTTCATTAGAAAGTGCATTGACGATGTCGTACCCACAGCAACGATTAAAACATTCCCAAACCAGAAACCGTGGATTGATGGCAGCCTTCGCGTGAAACTGAAAGCGCGAACCACTGCTTTTAACCAGGGCAAGGTGACCGGAAACATGACCGAATACAAACAGTGTAGCTATTCTCTCCGCAAGGCAATCAAACAAGCTAAGTCCCAGTATAGAGACGAAGTAGAGTCGCAATTCAACAGCTCAGACACAAGAGGTATGTGGCAGGGTCTACAGTCAATCACGGATTACAAAAAGAAAACCAGCCCCATCGCGGACCAGGATGTCTTGCTCCCAGACAGGCTAAATAACTTTTTTGCTCGCTTTGAGGACAATACAGTGCCACTGACACGGCCCGCTACCAAAACCTGCGGGCTCTCCTTCACTGCAGCTGAGGTGAGTAAAACATTTAAACGTGTTAACCCTCGCAAGGCTGCAGGCCCAGACGGCATTCCCAGCCGCGTCCTCAGAGCATGCGCAGACCAGCTGGCTGGTGTGTTTAAGGACATATTCAATCAATCCTTATCCCAGTCTGCTGTTCCCACATGCTTCAAGAGGGCCACCATTGTTCCTGTTCCCAAGAAAGCTAAGGTAACTGAGCTAAACGACTACCGCCCCGTAGCACTCACTTCCGTCATCATGAAGTGCTTTGAGAGACTAGTCAAGGACCATATCACCTCCACCCTACCTGACACCCTAGACCCACTCCAATTTGCTTACCGACCCAATAGGTCCACAGACGACGCAATCGCAACCACACTGCACACTGCCCTAACCCATCTGGACAAGAGGAATACCTATGTGAGAATGCTGTTCATCGACTACAGCTCAGCATTTAACACCATAGTACCCTCCAAACTCGTCATCAAGCTCGAGACCCTGGGTCTCGACCCCGCCCTGTGCAACTGGGTCCTGGACTTCCTGACGGGCCGCCCCCCAGGTGGTGAGGGTAGGTAACAACATCTCCACCCCGCTGATCC
Source organism: Salvelinus namaycush (assembly GCF_016432855.1). Lineage (NCBI taxonomy): Eukaryota > Metazoa > Chordata > Actinopteri > Salmoniformes > Salmonidae > Salvelinus > Salvelinus namaycush. The sequence goes on along the minus strand of NC_052316.1, from coordinate 20,735,709 downwards.
TCAACACCGGGGCCCCACAAGGGTGCGTTCTGAGCCCTCTCCTGTACTCCCTGTTCACCCACGACTGCGTGGCCATGCACGCCTCCAACTCAATCATCAAGTTTGCGGACGACACTACAGTGGTAGGCTTGATTACCAACAACGACGAGACGGCCTACAGGGAGGAGGTGAGGGCCCTCGGAGTGTGGTGTCAGGAAAATAACCTCACACTCAACGTCAACAAAACAAAGGAGATGATTGTGGACTTCAGGAAACAGCAGAGGGAGCACCCCCCTATCCACATCGACGGGACAGTAGAGGAGAAGGTGGAAAGTTTTAAGTTCCTCGGTGTACACATCACGGACAAACTGAATTGGTCCACCCACACAGACAGCGTTGTGAAGAAGGCGCAGCAGCGCCTCTTCAACCTCAGGAGGCTGAAGAAATTTGGCTTGTCACCAAAAGCACTCAAACTTCTACAGATGCACAATCGAGAGCATCCTGTCGGGCTGTATCACCGCCTGGTACGGCAACTGCTCCGCCCACAACCGTAAGGCTCTCCAGAGGGTAGTGAGGTCTGCACAACGCATCACCGGGGGCAAACTACCTGCCCTCCAGGACACCTACACCACCCGATGTCACAGGAAGGCCATAAAGATCATCAAGGACAACAACCACCCAAGCCACTGCCTGTTCACCCCGTTATCATCCAGAAGGCGAGGTCAGTACAGGTGCATCAAAGCAGGGACCGAGAGACTGAAAAACAGCTTCTATCTCAAGGCCATCAGACTGTTAAACAGCCACCACTAACATTTAGTGGCTGCTGCCAACATACTGACTCAACTCCAGCCACTTTAATAATGGGAATTGATGGAAATTATGTAAAAATGTATCACTAGCCACTTTAAACAATGCCACTTAATATAATGTTTACATACCCTACATTACTCATCTCATATGTATATGTATATACTGTACTCTATATCATCTACTGCATCTTGCCATCTTTATGTAATACATGTATCACTAGCCACTTTAAAACTATGCCACTTTATGTTTACATACCGTACATTACTCATCTCATATGTATATACTGTACTCTATACCATCTACTGCATCTTGCCTATGCCGTTCTGTACCATCACTCATTCATATATCTTTATGTACATATTCTTTATCCCTTTACACTTGTGTGTATAAGGTAGTAGTTGTGGAATTGTTAGGTTAGATTACTTGTTGGTTATTACTGCATTGTCGGAACTAGAAGCACAAGCATTTCGCTACACTCGCATTAACATCTGCTAACCATGTGTATGTGACAAATAAAATAAAATTTGATTTGATTTGATTTGTGTAGACTTTACAGTGAACTGCTTATTTACGAGCCCCTAACCAACAATGCAGAGTTAAAAACTTTGAAAAATATTTGCTAAATAAAAAAAGGAGATAGTAACTATAACGAGGCTAAATACAAGTACAAGTACCAGTACTGAGTCAATTTGCAGGGGTATGAGGTAAGTGAGGTAATTGAGATAATACAATACGTACATGAAGGTAGGGTTAAAAGTGTCTAGGCAATCAGGATAATAAACAGAGTAGCAGCAGCATCTGGGAAGAGTGTGAAAATGTGTCTATGTGTGAGTGTGTGGCGCAAATATGCATGTGTGTGTGTGTGATTTGTGTGAGAGCTTATGTAGTGTGTGTGTGTGTGTGTGTGAGAGCTTATGTAGTGTGTGTGTGTGTGTGTGTGTGTGTGTGTGTGTGTGTGTGTGTGTGTGTGTGTGTGTGTGTGTGTGTGTGTGTGTGTGTGTGTGTGTGTGTGTGTGTGTGTGTGGGTGGGTGTGTGTGTTGGAGTGGCAGTGTAGTGTGTGTGAGTGCGTGCGTGGGTGGGTAGAGTCAAGTGAGTGTGCATAGAGCCAGTGCAAGTGAGTCAGCATAAAGAAAAACAATAAATAAATATGTCTTATGGCTTGGGGGTCGAAGCTGTTTTGGTTCCAGACTTGGCGTTCTGGTACCACTTGCTGTGCGGTAGCAAAGTGAACAGTCTATGACTTCGGTGGCTGGAGTCTTTGACAATTATTTGGGCCTTCCTCTGACACCGTGTGGTATAGAGGTTTTGGATGGCAGGGAGTTCGGCCCGAGTGATGTACTGTGCCGTACGCACTACCCTCTTTAGCGCCTAGCGGTTGGATGCAAAGAAGTTACCATACCAAGCAGTGATGCAGCCAGTCAAGATGCTCTCAATGGTGCAGCTGTAGAACTTTTTGAGAATCTTAAGGCCCATACCAAATCTTTTCAGCCACCTGAGGGGGAAGAAATGTTGTCGTGCACTCTTCACGACTGTGTTGGTGTGTTTGGACCATGATAGGTCCTTAGTGATGTGGACACCAAGGAACTAGAAGCTTTCGACCTGCTCCACTACAGCACCTTCGATGTGAATGGGGGCATGTTCAGCCCTTCGTTTCCTGTAGTCCATGATCAGCTCCTTTGTCTTGCCCACATTGAGGGAGACGTTGTTAGCCTATAGGGAGGAGGCCAGAGACCTGGTATTGAGGTGCCAGGACGTCTCATTGGGCCACCACCATTAGTGTCGTTGGAAAACTTAATGATGGTGTTGGCGTTGTGGCGGTTGTAGTTGCCTACCCTCACCACCTGGGAGCGGCCCATCAGGAAATCTAGGATCAAGTTGCAGAGGGAGGTGTTTAATCCAAGAGTTCTTAGCTTAGTGATGAGCTACGTGGCGGTAGTCATTTAGACAGGTTACCTTGGTGTTCTTGGGCACAGGGCCTAAGGTGGTTTGCTTGAAACATGTAGGTATTACAGACTGGGTCAGGGAGAGGTTGAAAATGTCAGTGAAGACACTTGCCAGCTAGTCAGAGCATGCTCTGAGTACACGTCTTGGTAATTCGTCTGGACCTGCGGCCTTGTGAATGTTTAAAGGTCTGTTTAAAGGTCTTACTCACATCGGCTACGGAGAGCGTGATCACACAGTCGTCCGGAACAGCTGGTGCTCTCATGCATGGTTCAGTGTTGCTTGCCTCGAAGCAAGCATAAAAGGCATTTAGCTCGTCTGGTAGGCTTGCATCACTGGGCAGCTCTCGGCCGGGTTTCCCTTTGTAATCTGTAATAGTTTGCAAGCCCTGCCACATCCGATGAGCATCAGAGCCGGTGTCTTAGGATTCAATCTTAGTCCTGTATTGACACTTTTCCTGTTTGATGGTTCATCGGAGGGCATAGAAATATTTCTGGAAGTGTCCGGACTATTGTCCCACTCCGTGAAAGCTGCAGCTCTAGCCTTTAGCTCAGTGTGGATGTTCCCTGTAATCCATGGCTTCTGGTTGGGATATGTACGTACAGTACGGTCACAGTAGGGACGACGTCGTCGATGTACTTATTAATGAAGTTGGTGACTGATGTGGTAAACTCCTCAATGCCATCAGATGAATCACGGAACATATTCCAGTTTGTGCTAGCGAAACAGTCCGATAGCTTAGCATCCGCTTCATGGGACAACTTCCGTATTGAGCGCATCACTGGTACTTACTGTTTGAGTTTTTGCCTGTAAGCAGGAATCAGGAGGATAGAGTTATGGTCAGAGTTGCTGAATAGAGGGTGAGGGAGAGCTTTGTATGTGTCTCTGTGTGTGGAGTAAAGGGGATCTAGAGTTTTCCCCCCTCTAGTTACACAGGTGAAATGCTGGTAGAAATGATGTAAAACAGATTTCAGTTTTCCTGCATTAAAATCACCGGCCACTAAGAGCGCAGCTTCTGGATGAGCATTTTCTTTTTTGCTTATGGCCCTATACAGCTCATTGAGTGTGATCTTCGTGACAGCATCAGTTTGTAGAAGGCATATGCAGAATCTCTAGGAATTCTACTAACCAGATGTAAAGTGAAACGTGTCCCTCGCTATCAAATAAACATCTGAATCCAACTTTTGTCTGAACAGCACCGTATTCCTGTTGAGTTAGACAGCGGGCTGCCATTAGATCACACACCTCACATGAGGGCCACATTGTTTATTTGATATGTTTATTTGATAGCGAGAGTCACATTTTACTTTACATCTGGTATGTTGAGTTCCTAGAGGTTCTACATATGCGTTTGTTGACAGGAAAAGTTTTTGGGCTGAAGCCGGCTATATTGTTGTAGGGTTATTTTCCATCGCCAGCCACCAGAATGATGCACAACTCAGGGAGTCCAACCAATACACAGACTCCTGATGTTGTGTCCCAAAGCTAGGCTACACTGTGAATGCTGTGTAGGAAAAATTCACACATGAAAAGTCGTGTGCCCATGGATCTATTTTTAGAATTGACCCAAATTTATTTGTAGGCGTTCTTAGCCAAGCTTCTCTGGATGACATGTTACACCATGAAAGTACCGTCACTTTTAATCACAACAAGGTGATCATACAGTGATTATTCTTGGACATACCTGTCAGGATGGAGCAATGTTTCAAGTATAGCTATATCTGGCATTCCTTTATACAAGATCTGAAGATTTTTTTGCGCTAGAGATCTAAATATGGTCTGTTTTTATTATGTACAGTATGTCTCCTCAGATTTGAGTGCCTTCAAAAAAGTTGCAAGGTTGGATGTTCAAAGTAAAGACATTTATCAGGAAAGGTTCAAAACTTGTACAGGTTCGGTAATAGTGTGATAAACATATTGCACAGACATAACACCCTTCTATGACACACTGTACTTGTTATGGTTGGCCAAAACGGCCAGCTACTGTGGCGGATCTAATGGTCCAGATGATCATCTCTTAATACAAATACAACCACAACCTTAGCCACTATGGAGCTTAAAATAGGAAAAAGAGAGATGGCAATAGAGAGAGCATAGAATGATCTCTGGCCTTGTATGTTTGGCCAAAGTATTTATAGAATGGACAATCAATGCACGTTGCTGTACAACATGACAATTTAGTCAATAGTAGAGTTCATAATTCAATAGCCTGACCCACTGAAACACTGCGGCTAATATGAATACAATATCAATAACTTTGTTCAGCGACGGTTGGCCATTGTCCTCACTCACTGAGTTCAAATCTTTACGTAAAACTGTTTCTATCTATAAAAAATTATTTATGAAGTTAAAAAGTTCTACCCGATGGCATCACCAAAAGTTAAAACATTTTAAAAACAGCGATTTTCAAACACTATGACATTTGCGGTGACGTGGAGAGCAAGAAAATACCCTCCCTCTGGCTAGAAACTTGTTGAAGGTTCTTTTAATACTACCTTGTGATGTCACAGATAAGTATTTTTTAGGACGTTTCTGCTTATTTTTTTAACCACAGATCATAGAAACGAGTCGTTTCCACATACACTATATATACAGAAGTATGTGGACCCTTCAAATTAATGGATTCAGCTATTTCAGCCACACCCATTGCTGACCAGTGTATAAAATTGAGCACACAGGCATGTAATCTCCATAGACAAAAATTGTCTGTAGAATGGCCTTACTGAAGAGCTCAGTGACTTTCAACGTGGCACCGTCATAGGATGCCACCTTTCCAACAAGTCAGTTCATCAAATTTCTGCCCTGCTAGAGCTGCCCCGCTTAACTGTAAGTGCTGTTATTGTGAAGTGGAAATGTCTAGGAGCAACAACGGCTCAGCCGCGAAGTGGTAGTCCACACAAGCTCACAGAACTGGACCGCAGAGTGCTGAAGTGCGTAGCGTGTAAAAATCGTCTGTCCTCGGTTGCAACACTCACTACCGAGTTCCAAACTGCCTCTGGCAGCAACGTCAGCACAATAACTGTTTGTCAGGAGCTTCATGAAATGGGTTTCCATGGCCAAGCAGCCACACACAAGCCTAAGATCACCAGCGCAATGGCAAGAGTTGGCTGGAGTGGTATAAAGCTTCGGATTCTGGAGCAGTGGAAACGTGTTCTCTGGAGTGATGAATCACGCTTCACCATCTGGCAGTCCAACAAACAAATCTGGGTTTGGCGGATGCCAGGAGAACGCTACCTGCCCCAATGCATAGTGCTAACTATAAAGTTTGGTGGAGGAGGACTAATGGTCTGAGGCTGTATTTCATGGTATCCACATACTTTTGGTCATGTACTGTATGTAGACACTGGTATGGTGTTGGAGATGATGAATATGAGGTTGAAAAGTGGTGGAATTGCCCTTTAACAACACATCACAGGTGCAACTATATCTGAAAGCATATTTTCCCAATAGATTTATCAACAGTTTATTTTTGGAGACTGCCCATGGATTCAGGGCAGAAATGGGGTTTCTTTAGACAGACTGTAGGCGAGAGTGCTAGAGGTCTTCACGGATCCACCTGTATCCGAAATACCCAAGACCCGAGCGGGTCTGGATCCAGAATTCTAAATAATGTCACGGGTCTTGGGTATGTGTAATGTATCTGATCCAAACGAGACTGCTGCAGTGTGTATAGAGAGACAGAGAGAGAGAGAGAGACAGAGAGAGAGAAATTGTATAATTTATGCTGCTGCTCTTGCTTTTCACGAGAGTGGCGCGTGTAGCTTGTTGTTGGCCGATCATAAATCATCAATGCGGCAATAGGCTACAATCTCCATGTATGGAAAAGTTAGGATATATCTAATCAATGGAAGATGGAATTAAAATTACAGAATTAAAAGTTAAAAGGATAGCTACAACGACCAAGAGCTAACAATAAAGGCCGCTACTTAATGTTCTGAATGGAGTTGTTGTTGTTTGCAACTGTGTAGAACAAGAAAGCACATGCAGCCTCAATTAGACTAGCTAGCTAGCTTCTCACATTTAAAAAGAAAACCTTTATTTAACTAGGCAAGTCAGTTAAGAACAAATTCTTATTTACAATGACAACCTAGGAACAGTGGGTTAACTGCCTTGTTCAGGGGCAGAACGACAGATTTGAACTTTGTCAGCTCGGGGGTTCAATCTAGCAACCTTTCGGTTACTGGCCCAACGCTCTAACCACTAGGCTACCTGAGTTTGATGCAGTCAAGACAGGCACTATGTATATATATTGGATGATAAATAACCTGGATGATAAATAACCTAGCTATGGCAGCTGTTATTATACTATAGCGTGAGTCGGCTTGATTGGTTGCTGTCTCTCATCTCTCCCCCCTCCTCCCTGCTCCCCATGTCACTCGCTCACTCACAGTAGCCTACACACAGAGCGGCACCCTCTCTACCTCACGTTTTATCAGCTACAGTTAATAAAGTATCTTAAAGATTGCCTTTTCTGCTGCTTCCCTCACTCGGATCGAGTCTGGATCCGACCAGATCTATATACTGAACGGGTCTAGTTGTCATCAGGTCCATTTGGAACGGGTCTCTATATTATTATTTTTATGCATATCGGGTGAAAAGCCCCAGGTTCATTTCGGAACTGAAGGTCTCTAGAGAGCGCTCTTTATGCCCTGCCAATCATAACCTTATTTTCCCCCAATAGGAACACACAAGAGTATGGATTTGTGCAATTCAAACACAGAGGGGTACAGGCATTGATCATGAAGGGGAAATGTGAAAGTATACACACAGTGTCTCACCCCACGTACAAGCTGCGACTGTATAGCCCCAGACACTCGCAATCGATACAAATGGTTTAAACGACTCAATTATGCCCGTGATGGTCATGGGATTTTGGATGATGGTAATTGGTCAGCCAAATGGCCGCGGTCACCGTAATATATACATACACTGAGTACACAAAACATTACGAAAACATGATCCCTTATTGATGTCACTTGTTAAATCCACTTCAATCAGTGTAGATGAAGGGGAGGAGACAGGTTAAAGAAGGATTTTAAGCCTGGATTGTGTACATGTGCCCAGTAGCGGTGCATGGGGAAATTCACTGGGGAAGACAAGCCAGGGAAAAAAGCTATATTATAACCTACAGCATGTGCTGTGATAATTGCATTGTTTGCTCTTTAACCTGTTAGTAAAAACGTATGCCTTGCCACCGTGATCCTGTATATAGGCCTAACAGGCTGACTACACCGCTCGCGTCACGTGTGCGAGCGTTGCAAAATACATTTATAAATCTATATTATTCAATTATTGCACCCACACTGTTCGCGCACGCCAACGAGCATCTGCAGTGCCAAGGAATAAAATAGAAGTCAGTTCTACTTGTGACGCAGATCTAGCTGCAAGTCCCATCTCCTCATTGGTTTATAGAAGCAGGTACCCACGTGCCATCTCCTTATTGGTTATACCCACGTGGGTGACTGAAAGACGAACGAGGTCAGTGGCGGTAATGCACCTAATTTATGAAAGTTGCCAATCGCAATATAAAGTCAAGAGAAGAAAAAGCCTAGGAGGAGAGATGACTAGAAACGATTCGGTTGACTGTTTTATGTGTGGATTAATTGTCAGAGTAGAGGACCTTGTGCATTTCAGGTAAAATAACAACTCAATGTTTATATCCCAGAACAAATTACCTAGCAACAGCAAGCTAGCTAAATAGGACAAATTAGCTAGCAAGTGCAAGCTAGCTAGCTAAATTGCCATAAATGTTTAATATTTTTCGACCTGTCCCCAAATTAATGTAATTGGTTCAGAGTTTGTTTTGATATTTTAACCTGCGTGCCGTGATCGCGTTTGGTGTAGGGGGCCAAAATAAATGTATGCACAATGGCGCACACGCGCAGCCGGTTTGGGTTCTGTGTAAGGCAGAAACAATAAGAAGACACAGTGGCAGAATAAATTCAACCACATCTTTGTTTCATCACAAAACCAGAGAGCCACCTCTGTCCAGTGAAGTCCACAAAGCATATTGCATGTAACAAACAGTTACAAGACCTACAGCATGGTCAATGAAGTTAATGTTTCCGACTTTTTCAATAAACAATTATTGACTTAGAACACTGGAGAGTTATCGCAAGTTGCAAAGAAACCAGAAGCTGCCTCCACTATTCCAGCACCATTTCAACTTCAACATCATCAAATCACCTATGCTTAGTCTAATACAGTGACAACTAAATGATTCCAAAAACAATTTAGTCCAATCAACTAAATAGCTAAATATCATGTGGCTGTCCATGCTACTGATTTCTGTGTGTGTAACTATACTTGTAGGGATCAGAAGTCACCACAAGAATAGTAAACAAACAAACATTTTACCAACTTGGGACATTTTGTTATAGCTGATTGGCTATTATTGTATAAAAAAATATATATTAAAAGAGGCCAAATGCTCGCTGGCTTCCCTTGCATTCAATGCTATGAGCGGCAACAATATCATACTATTTTTGACAAGACCGAATCAGATAGATGACCTACACATTCAGAGACAGAGGGGCGCAGATTCGATCGCTCAGATGCTTTCTCCGGTGAGTTACATTCAGCCTCTTGCGCATTGAAGGAAAATTATGAACCATAGAGAGACGAAAGACACATTATTTTATGTTTTTTTCTTGGAACATTTTTGGGGAAGCCTGGCGTCCCTTGGCACCCATGAATACACGTCACTGTGCGTGCCGCGTGCCATTCATAGGGTGAATGGGCACGACAAAAGATTGAAGTGCCTTAGACTCAGTCAGCCTTTGCACCATAACCCAGCCTCCCCAGTTCAGTGTACTGGTACAGAGTTACACAAAATGGTCCTACACACACAATCACACACACGCACATGCGCACACACCACACGCAGGATGTAGTTTACGCCAGGCTCTGTCTGCTGTTTTCCCTGCAGAGGACCTGGGGAGCGATGGAGTGCAATTCATTTCTGCTCTCCAGGCACTAATTAATTACCTTCCTCTACGGTAGGTTGGCCATCAGCAGGCAGACCGAGAAAGACAGAGAGACATCTGCAAATAAAAACGGCAACATAGAGCACCACAGGAATCAGGAGTATAAGGATGATTAGGGTCAGCACCACATCCAAGACGAGAGAAGTAAAACGTATCTTGCCATAAAACCCTAAAATATGAATCATCATTGTGGAGAACAGTGAAAAGTGATCTGAGGAGCTAGTCTTAGATCTTGGCTCTCCTGTTGCACTGATTGATTGCTTGCCCAAGATGATGGAGTGAAGAGGGGGTTACCCACTAAGTACCTCTCACCCCCAATAGATGTCATCAGTGCGACTCCTGCTGCTGACAGAGTGATTGGAGGACTCGAGTGACTGGGCTCTGACTAAGTTGAACAGGCGGTGGATAGACATGCCATGAGAGAACATGGAGGACAGACTAGACTGCCCAAAGCATGAGACAAAGCACCTTCTGAAAGACTCCATCCCTATGAATTCACAAAATAGTGTCCATTTTACAATGATTTCACTGAAAATTATGAAGGTGAACTCCTTAGATCTGCTTTCATCACATAATCACACATTCTAGTTGTAGCTCTTTCTATTTTGGTCCATGCAATTACAGACTCATCATTAGGTAAATTGAGTCTTGCAGTAGATTTTATACTATGGCGGTTTGTACACAGCTGTGCCTCAGTACCTGGCTGCTGTACATTAGCTGAGGAGAGACCCTATTACTGCTTCATGAAGACTGGACTATAAACCAGTACAGAGCCCTGGGATACATACACAGCTTTTAGTTGCGACACATTATGGACTCCATTACAGGCTTTTTACTGGCTCCTTCACAACTCTGTGTAGTCTTCATTTTCTCACAGGACTCTGGAACAGTCTGGTATAGAATGCCAGGCAGTTCAATTCTGGATTCATTTGGATTTGACACCTTAGATTCCATTGTAATTGCTGTCAGTACTCCAGACTTCCAACTCAGTATATTGTGTCTCGATATTCAACATGCTCTCACTGTGGAGACATGCATGAATTTCATACAGTCAGTCGGCCTGCCTAGTATTTGACTTGAGGAGATGACAGCTCAATTATCTGCTGATCCACTGAGCAGGGCTAAAGACTTTTGGTGAGCGCCTCAACAGGGGAGGCGAACAGTCATTCTGAACAGATAGAAGTAATCCTATGTTACTGGTGAGAGAGAGATAAAAAGCAAAGGTCTCTATTGAGAGACAAAAACCTTTCATATCTTACACTTACTCCAAATATCAACAGAAGGGAGTATTACTCATGCGACTAAGTCCTCCCTTGTGCATGGGGTATATAACTCTGACTGGTCATTTAAAAAGCCTGGCTTCAGATTGTAGCTCACAGAAATGGGATTAAAGTTAATTGCAGGCATCCATCCTTGCTGAAATACCCCACATGGAAGCTGTGAGGAGGAACCTGTTAGCCAGGAATTAGTGAGACTCAGAACGATACCAGCCGCAAATGACTTCCCTCTCTGAGTGGAAGGGATGAGACCCTTTCTCTTTGTCTCGCTCCCTCATTCCATCTCTTTCGTATTCCCTCTGTGTCCAGAATGACTTGTATGGCCTTCTGCAGGAGACCATACACAACCATACAGATATGTCTGGAGAATGTATTGATTCCTGAGGCACATGATGACACGGCCTTAAAGAACAGGAACAATTGGAGTCTGAAAGGTACTCCTAAGGTATGGAACAGTGAGAGGGACATAGGTATAGTTCTACCCACATCAAACACAACACTGTGACCATGGAGAGAAGCATATTAAGGTGCAGGAACCTGAAACAAAAGCTCTACAGAACATACATCCCCAGGGTGGCACTGGGTAAATATAAAACAGAAATAAATTCAATACAGTATGCCTGACTGCTGTAGGAGACACAATAGCATTTGGCCGTAGGCACAGTTCTTAAGCTCCTGTGAGGAATTATTCACCGAGTTACTGAGAGGGAAGGAATAAGAGTGATAAAATAGGAAAACGCAAAAAAATGAGAGAGAACAGTTTAGTTCTTCTCACTTATCAATCATGTTCTCTCAAATTGGGAAGCCAGAAAATAACTCTGATCCAACTATCCGATAACCATTCCAGCTGACAAACCACATTCTCCAAGTCCTTGTATGTATTTTTGATACAGTGTGTTGACTAAGAGTGAAGGAGAGTGTTGACAGGCTGTTGAGTAGACGCCACTGAACAACATTGGCTCTCTGTCCTATCCAAAGCCCTGAGCAGAGCTCCCTCTACTGTGCTGACAGCTCTGCGTGATACCAATGCTACTGAAGAGAAGTGCTGACCAAATGTCACTGCCCAAACAGCCTGAAAAGTAACTGTCATACATGCGCTAACCCTGTGTAAAAACATCTGGATTTCAAATACGATATGGCCAGGGGCCACTGAGACCACTTGAGTGGCAGCGCAGAAGGGTAACCTGGGTCACTTGTGGAAAACACCTCACGGACACTCCAGGTGAAGTGGCAGAGTGTTGAGTGTTTGGAGGGATTTGAAGCAAAGTGTTAAGAGGGGGAAATATCCCTCATGTTCAAGAGAAACATAAAGACAGTGTTTAATGATCTCCTTTAAGACTAAACTCAGCAGTGAAAGTGTTGGAACTCTAAGCTCAGTTTTAAGTATGTGTGTATAATGAGTGTGTGTGTGTGTGTGTGTGTGTGTGTGTGTGTGTGTGTGCGTGTGTGCGTGCGTGCGTGCGTGCGTGCGTGCGTGCGTGCGTGCGTGCGTGCGTGTGTGTGTGCGCTTGTGGCATGTGTTACACGTGTGCATGTAATGTAAGTGACTGGTGGCTAAATTCCACAGGCATTTAATATTACCCTATGGATGTGGCTTGTTTACATTACCTGTCATGTTGGGTTAACTTGGCAAATGGCTGACAGGTGAAGATGGACAGAGACAGGTGTGTATGTGTGCATGCCTGTGCGTGTCATAGGTATTTGGACTGGGGAGCAGGTTAAAAGGTCACCAGTCATGTGACATGTGAGAAGGAGGAGCTGAGGAAAATGATGGTTGGGATGAAGATGGGATTCAAGGAATATGGAGGTATAGGAAGTTGGAGATGTGGAGGACGTATGTTGGGTATCTTAAGGGTAGAGGGAAACTTGACTCAGAGCAGCTTCTTGAAGAATAAGAGGTCTATCACTACTGGGAAAGTCATACTTTCCTAAAAAGACAAGCAGGTATGGAGTGCTGATATAAGCCCTCTCAGAGAGAAATCTGATTCTGGGCAGCTGTTAGGTGAGGTAGGGGCCTGTCAATGGGCCCTATGACTGAGGGCCAATGGTGGGGGGCCCGTGACTCAAGGCCTGAACTCCCCTCTGGCTCTGAGAAGGGCTAGGCAACAGTACGTCTCTATCAGTATCTCTGGGGGAAACTTGACTCGGAGCAGCTGGCCGCCGTGGTCCCCCAGCGAGGGGTATATTTATTCCTCTGTAAACACTTCACGTCCACTCAGGAAGAATGAGTCCCCTGGGACAATACTCCCGTATGCTCATTCAGTGGCTCACTCCAAAATCAAAGAAAATACTCCTCTCTATCTCTCCCTCTTATTTTACTCAGCCACTCTAAAATCTATCCTCTCGTCTTTCACTGAGAAAGAGGCATGTGCTCCTCAGTTCTCTCTTCTCGATTTAGATGCGATCCCCACGGGCCCCTATCCAGCCAGTCGTCAATCAGACGTGACATACAGTTGAAGTCGGAAGTTTACATACACCTTAGCCAAATACATTTAAACTCCGTTTTTCACAACTCCTGACATTTAATCCTAGTAAAAATGCCGTGTCTTAGGTCAGTTAGGATCACCACTTTTTTTTTAAATGTGAAATGTCAGAATAATAGTCGAGAGAATTATTTATTTCAGCGTTTATTTCTTTCGTCACATTCCCAGTGGGTCAGAAGTTTACAAACACTCAATTAGTATTTGGTAGCATTGCCTTTAAATTGTTTAACTTGGGTCAAACGTTCCACGTAGCCTTCCACAAGCTTCCCACAATAAATTAGAATTTTGGCCCATTCCTCCTCACAGACCTGGTGTAACGGAGTCAGGTTTGTAGGCCTCATTGCTCGCACACGCTTTTTCAGTTCTGCCCACAAATTTTCTATAGGATTGAGGTCAGGGCTTTGTGATGGCCACTCCAATACCTTAACTTTGTTGTCCTTAAGCCATTTTGCCACAACTTTGGAAGTATGCTTGGGGTCATTGTCCATTTGGAAGACCCATTTGCGACCAAGCTTTAACTTCCTAACTGATGTCTTGAGATGTTGCTTCAATATATCCACATAATTTTCCTGCCTCACGATGCCATCTATTTTGTGAAGTGCACCGGTCCCTCCTGCAGCAAAGCACCCCTACAACATGATGCTGCCACCCCCGTGCTTCACGGTTGGGATGGTGTTCTTCGGCTTGCAAGCGGCCCCCTTTTTCCTCCAAACATAACGATGGTAATTAAGGCCAAACAGTTCTATTTTTGTTTCATCAGACCAGAGGACATTTCTCCAAAAAGTACGATCTTTATCCCCATGTGCAGTTGCAAACATAGTCTGGCTTTTTTATGCCGGTTTTGGAGCAGTGGCTTCTTCCTTGCTGAGTGGCCTTTCGGGTTATGTCGATATAGGACTCGTTTTACTGTGGATATAGATACTTTTGTACCCGTTTCCTCCAGCATCTTCACAAGGTCCTTTGCTGTTGTTCTGGGATTGATTTGCACTTTTCGCACCAAAGTACGTTAATTTCTAGGAGACAGAACGCGTCTCCTTTCTGAGCGGTATGACGGCTGCGTGGTCCCATGGTGTTTATACTTGCGTACTATTGTTTGTACAGATGAACGTGGTACCTTCAGGCGTTTGGAAATTGCTCCCAAGGATGAACCAGACTTGTGGAGGTCTACATATTTTATTCTGAGGTCTTGGCTGATTTGTTTTGATTTTCCCATGATGTCAAGCACTGAGTTTGAAGGTAGGCCTTGAAATATATCCACAGGTACACCCCCAATTGACTCGAATTATGTCAATTAGCCTATCCGAAGCTTCTAAAGCCATGACATCATTTTCTGGAATTTTCCAAGCTGTTTAAAGGCACAGTCAACTTAGCATATGTAAACTTCTGACACACTGGAATTGTGATATAGTGAATTATAAGTGAAATAATCTGTCTGTAAACAATTGTTGGAAAAATTACTTGTGTCATGCACAAAGTAGATGTCCTAACCGACTTGCAAAAACTATAGTTTGTTAACAAGAAAATTGTGGAGTGGTTGAAAAACGAGTTTTAATGACTCCAACCTAAGTGTATGTAAACTTCCGACTTCAACTGTAACTGGAGGAGGCAAGACACTGCTCTGTAAACACACTATCATCAATAAAGAGCTGGCTCTGATTACAATACACAGAGAGAGGACGAGAGAGATAATTAGTGTTAGGGTTAGAATTAGGTTTAGGGTTAGAAACTAGCGTTAGTTTTAGGGTTCGGAGCTAGGGTTAGGTTTGGGAGTTAAGGTTAGGTTTTTGGGTTAGGGTTAAGGTTAGGGTTAGAGTACGGCTTAGGGGTTAGGGAAAATAGGATTTTGAATGGGACTGAATTGTGTGTCCCCACAAGGTTAGTTGTACAAGACTGTGTGTGTGTGCTTGCATGTGTGTCAAATGCACACATGCACATATTTATTGTGCACTAGCACAAGATCACATGTGCACATCGTGATATTTGTGCACAGGGCCACAATCATGCTCATGCATTTGTTTACACAGGAAATTTGAACTGTCAGTCAGAGTGAGTTACGCAATTAATCCACTGAGGTAAACAAGTTCTGAGGTTGACATCTGCCTCCAATCCATCTTTTTATCTCAGGTGATAGGTTGCCAGCAGACATTTCACACAATACCATCACACACAGAGCTATAATTCACAGGGAAATATCCCTGTCTTCTCACTCCATTATGCACCAATAAAACAACATCTATTCAAAGCTGAATTAAAGAGTTGCTGTATTGCCAAAATGAGAAAGGCTTTAAAGCACCAGCTGCAGCCGAAATCTGCTGTGATAAAGGTGTAATGACATTCCCTCATGGCAAAATGGATTTTCTGGAAGGATATTAAAGGAGACTATTACAGTCAATCACTCATCCTATTAACTGATAATGTCTCTTTGATAAATAGACTTAAGGTCATAGATTCACATTATCATAATATAGACATACACTGTTGATGTAAGTCAGCCATCGTGTATTAGTTCTGCCACTCCCAAAAAATTTGTGTATAGGTCACCATCACTTATACAATACACAGCAAATGAAGTGGTCAAGATACCCAGCAGGTTATTACTGTTGTGTTCAGTCCTTAGATCAGCCCCTTCCCAGTGTGAATGTGATGTGCATAGGAAGACATGTTTCATGAAGCCAGTAGCCTGCCCTGTGTGGACCAAGATGCAGGTGAAATCATGATACATAACAGAAAATCACTCTAATTTGTATTTCGCCATAGAAGGTAACATGAAAGTAAGCCAGCCTATTTACAGTAGAGATGGAAAAACATTTCCATTCCACCCATTAGTCCACAGAGAAGTGGTTTTCTTTTGATAACAGAGTCCGGTTTGCACACTTGCTGTGGGTAAACACATTTTGACTAAAACGTTTACGGCAAACACTTTTAGCACGTACAAAGACTCAAAATATACTGTAGCAGGATTTCCACTGTGTGCTACTGTATGAAATCATAGGGAATCCAGCTTGGTTCCAATGAAAGAATGGCTCAAGAATGACAGTAACTGCTTATGATAAGGGCCAATTGTATCAGTTAATTAAAAATCAACAATCATGTGACAATAGCCAGGGGGAAAGTACAGCTGGAAAACCTTTTTAATGCTTGGACTGCGCCGCCTTAACCTAAAACCACGCAATGGCATCGTTTTACTGGGCGATTTTCTCAATGAATGATAACTGATACAGTGCATTCAGAAAGTATTCAGACCCCTTGACTTTTTTCACATTTTCTTACGTTACATCTTTATACTAACATGGATTAAATTGGAAAAAAAATCCTCATCTACACACATTCCCCATAATGACAAAGTGAAAAAAGCTTTTTAGAAATTTTAGCAAATTTATAAAAACGTAAAACAGAAATACCTTATTTACGTAAGTATTCAGACCCTTTGCTATGAGACTTGAAAATGAGCTCAGGTGCATCCTGTTTCCATTGATCATCCTTGAGATGTTTCTACAACTTGATTGGAGGCCAGCTATGGTAAATTAAATTGATTAGACATGATTTGGAAAGGCACACCTGTCTATATATAGGTCCCACAGTTGACAGTGCATGTCAGAGCAAAGACCAAGCCATGAGGTCGAAGGAATTGTCTGTAGCGCTCTGAGACAGGACTGTGTCGAGGCTCAGATCTGGGGAAGTGTACCAAAACATTTCTGCGGCATTGAAGGTCCCCAAGAACATAGTGGCCTTCTTGGGTGGCCCAGCCAGAGCCGGACTTGAACATCTCTGGAGAGACCTGAAAATAGCTGTGCAGCGACACTCCCCATCCAACCCGACACCAGAGCTTGAGAGGATCTGCAGAGAAGAATGGGAGAAACTCCCCAAACACAGGTGTGTCAAGCTTGAAGTGTCATACCCAAGAAGACTCGAGGCTGTAATTGCTGCCAAAGGTGCTTCAACAAAGTACTTAGTAAAGGGTCTAAATACTTATGTAAATGTGATATTTAAGTAGTTTTTTTATTTATTCTAAAAACCGCTTTTGGCTTTGTCATTGTGGGGTATTGTGTGTAGATTGATGAGGAAAAAACAACCATTTTATATATTTTAGAATAAGGCTGTAATGTAACAAAATATGGAAAAAGTCAACGGGTCTGAATACTTTACGAATGCACTGTATAATGGGTCCACTTTCTTATTTTCTGAATATAGGGATATGACTCCATGCCAACAAGAGGGAGTCTACAGAATGTATATATGTGTGAGAGAGTGAGTGAGTGAGAGAAAGAGCAAGAGAGCGACAGAGAGAGAAAATTGAATATAAGTGGAAAGAACAAGGGGAAAAACATCCCCCACCATGCATTTACTGTCCATTTAAAATCCCCTCTTATCCTCTATTCGGACATGAAGTATATATTCATACCATTACTTTACACAAGACACTCTCCTCTCTACAGTCAGATGATCTCATGGTACCCTCTCTCTACCCTCGTAGCAGTGAGGGGTAAACCTGCACCCCAGAGAATCAAGGTGTGTCTTTAGCAGTGTTGGGCAGTAGTGAACTACATGTAGTTCAGCTAGAAATGCAACTACATTTTGCAGTAGCTTGGTGGTAGTTGAACTAAATTAAATGTGTGGTACTGTTTTTAGTAGCGGTGTAGCTAACTACTGGAACTACACTACTTTTTTTGCAAAAATAAAATATGGGTGAAGTACGCAAGAATTTCCTTTATTTTTCGGCATTAGACCAGCCTAATTCTTACTTAAAACATAGTTTTGTTGTTAATAGGCTACATTACACATTCTGTTAACATCTGACTCCAGAGTGATCTGTTCTTGCAATTGGTAGTCTATGACAGTGAACAACTAAGTAACTTTAGTTGAGTAAACTATATTTTTCTTAAGGGTAGCTTTAGTGTAGTATAACTTCTTCCAGTGTAAAGTAATTGGTAGCTTGGTAAACTATATTTTCTGAGTAGCTTCCCCAACACTGGTTATGGCATGGTTAGGCCATGGCATGATTAGACTGTACCCGCTTCATTGTGACTTTGTCTAAGGTTGTCTGTCATAATGCAGCTGCACTAAACTGTCCTCAGAATCATCCTGAGACTCATATTCCCCTCAGGTTGAGTTCCACTACAGTACGTGTCCTGAGCAACAGACTATCTTTACCTACTGTAGCCCTGTCACTCTCTGACGAAGGACTCTTCAAGGGCAAGCAAGATGGAACTCAAACCCTGGAAACATGAACTGCTGGATTAGAAAATACTACAGTAGGTCGTAATACTTCCACATGTAGTTATTCTAATAGAATGAGGTGAAACATCTAACATGTGTAACTGGGTCAGGTTGTAAATTCCATTCTATGCTTGTTTGTTAATTTCTTTGTTTTAATCCTCACAGGTATTATTCTCCCAAAACAGTGGTTTATCTCCACCAAACATGACCTCAGCAAAAACAACATTATCTAACAGAGGCAGCCAGTGAAAATACATGTTTTGGGAAAAGCTTAGGAGATTAACTAACCACCTATGCCCTTTACTGAGTAGAAGTCTGGTGCTGTAATTCCCCACCTGAATGTCAGTGGCATAACAGACATGCATCACCTGCATTAGCCAGGAGTTTTTGGCACATTAACCTTTAGACGGTGTGAATATTCCAACCCCCCAAAATCTCTCTCAAATTCTCACTAAATCTGAATGCTACAGGAGTGTTTTTTAACGGTTTTTAACAGTTTACTGACTTAAAGCAGAAGCAGGACTATTTACTTTTGGAAGCAGGCCAAGCCAGAAGAGACAGGGATGTGGAGCAGAACATAACAGAGAACAGCGTTCTAAACTAAACCAGGATAAGAACCTGGGGCTGGTGTGTGATCTTACTTCTCTCATCATGACCCTGAAAGTTTGGTTCAGACTGCTTTCTAATATCTGTTCTATCTCCTTATGTATGGTTATGATAGGTTCCATGTGATTTTACTAAAGTATTATTTTTAATATACAGTGGAAATATATCCGGAAGAAATGGAAGCCATTGGAGCAAAAAGTGGAGTATTTTGAATTCACTTTGAGCAAACTGATCCCTGTTTCTGTACAGCTATATTTTTGCTACGGTTATTTTTCTTAGTAGGGGTGACTGCCACCTATGTAACATGTGTATTGTTATTACATCAATGGCTATTTCATTGATTAAGCCATTTACCAACAGCAGTCCCCCTTCTCCTAGTATGACTGTGTGGTATTGAATGGAAAAATAATATAATGATCTGTGACAAAGACAGGTTTCCTGTACAGCAGTCATGAGCAAAGTTCCTTTAGAGTGCAGCAGCGCATAAAGGATTTTGCTGTGCATTTCCTCACATGCTCCCCTGTGACCCCTCGCGTGGCGATTAATTTATTCTCCCTGAGCAACACCTTCTTGCTGATACAGCAATCTTTTCCCCCCACTTCAACAGCGATCTGCAGATGGTGTTTTAAATGACCTGCAAGGCCCGATATCTTGTCTCTCGTTGTTAGGAGTGAAACTTGGGGCATTGAGGGAATGGTGGTAACTACCGGAATAAATTGGTGAACAATCTTTGTCCCTTTAAACATTCACTGCACACGCAGCTCAGGTGCATCGAGGGTGCTACTTCTCACTAAAACCGAAATAATGAAGGGTTTTAAGTGCGGCCATACACTATTCATGAAATACGAACTCCCTATTTCTCTCATCAGATCATCAACCAACCTGCACCACTCCTCACAGGAACACCTGTATGGTCCTGAGTTGAGTTTGTGAGCTATAGGCTATGGTAACACTAAAACATTGCTTTCCTGTTATGTCAAGTAAAGTGTTTCTCTTTATGCGTCCTGTGAACCATGTCTGACTGACCCTACGCTCTTATAAAAAAGATTTCCAAAGGGG
The DNA here is from genome assembly GCF_016432855.1 of Salvelinus namaycush. NCBI lineage: Eukaryota > Metazoa > Chordata > Actinopteri > Salmoniformes > Salmonidae > Salvelinus > Salvelinus namaycush. The sequence goes on along the minus strand of NC_052316.1, from coordinate 20,715,350 downwards.
TTCTTTGCGGAGAGATAGGTTTCTACTAAGAACCTTTGTGATCTAAAGAACCCCTTTTGGAAGACAAGGGTTATTTGTAAGGCAAAGGATTCTACCTAAAACCTTAAACATCCTAAGAACTGTTTTTGAAAGAAAGGGTCTGATGATTCTTTGGAAGGCAATAAAAATGATTTGGAAGGCAAGACGGGTTCTAAATAGAATCATATATCATATTTCCCAATTTTCAGAATTGTTTGTTTTAATATCTGTTTTTGCATGTACAGTTGAAGTCGGAAGTTTACATACACCTTAGCCAAATACATTTAAACTCAGTTTTTCACAATTCCTGACATTTAATCCCAGTGAAAATTCCCTGTCTTAGGTCAGTTAGGATCACCACTATTTTAAGAATGTGAAATGTCAGAATAATAGTAGAGATAATTATTTATTTCAGCGTTTATTTCTTTCGTCACATTCCCAGTGGGTCAGAAGTTTACATACACTCAATTAGTATTTGGTAGCATTGCCTTTAAAGTGTTTGACATGGGTCAAACGTTTCGGGTAGCCTTCCACAATCTTCCCACAATAAATTGGGAGAATTTTGGCCCATTCCTCCTGACAGAGCTGGTGTAACTGAGTCAGGTTTGTAGGCCTCCTTGCTCGCACACGCTTTTTCAGTTCTGCCCACAAATGTTTTATACGATTGAGGTCAGGGCTTTGTGATGGCCACTCCAATACTTTGACTTTATTGTCCTGAAGCCATTTTTCCACAACTTTGGAAGTATGCTTGGGGTCAATGTCCATTTAGAGGACCCATTTGCGATCAAGCTTTAACTTCCTGACTGATGTCTTGAGATGTTGCTTCAATATATCCACATAATTTTCCTGCCTCATGATGCCATCAATTTTGTAAAGTGCACCAGTACCTCCTGCAGCAAAGCATCCCCAAAACATGATGCTGCCACCCCCGTGCTTCACGGTTGGGATGGTGTTCTTCAGCTTGCAAGCCTCCCCCTTTTTCCTCTAACCATAACAATGGTCATTATGGCCAAACAGTTCTATTTTTGTTTCATCAGACCAGAGGACATTTCTCCAAAAAGTACGATCTTTGTCCCCATGTGCAGTTGCAAACGTAGCCTGGCTTTTTTATGCCGGTTTTGGAGCAGTGGCGTCTTCCTTGCTGAGCGGCCTTTCAGGTTATGTCGATATAGGACTCGTTTTACTGTGGATATAGATACTTTTGTACCGGTTTCCTCCAGCATCTTCACAGGGTCCTTTGCTGTTGTTCTGGGATTGATTTGCACTTTTCGCACCAAAGTACGTTCATCTCTAGGAGACAGAACACATCTCCTTCCTGAGCGGTATGACGGCTGCGTGGTCCCATGGTGTTTATACTTGCGTACCATTGTTTGTACAGATGAACGTGGTACCTTCAGGCGTTTGGAAATTGCTCCCAAGGATGAACCAGACATGTGAAGGTCCACAATTTTTTTTCAGAGGTCTTGGCTGATTTCTTTTGATTTTTGCATGATGTCAAGCAAAGAGGCACTGAGTTTGAAGGTAGGCCTTGCAATACACCCACAGGTACACCTCCAATTGACTCAAATTATGTCAATTAGCCTATCCGAAGCTTCTAAAGCCATGACGTCATTTTCTGGAATTTTCCAAGCTGTTTAAAGGCACAGTCAACTTAGTATAAGTAAACTTCTGACCCACTGGAATTGTGATATAGTGAATTATAAGTGAAATAATCTGTCTGTAAATAATTGTTGGAAAAATTACTTGTGTCATGCACAAAGTAGATGTCCTAACCGACTTGCCAAAACTGTAGTTTGCTAATAAGAAATTTGTGGAGTGGTTGAAAAATGAGTTAATGACTCCAACCTATGTGTATGTAAACTTCTGACTTCAACTGTACATTGATTGACTGATTGATTGATACATTCTTCTAAACGAATCCAATCTGTTAGTAGTTGCACTTATTGCACCCGTTACTGAGATGGTTGTTCCAGTTTGAGGTAATCTCAGTATTCAATCTTCCATACCCTGGCAGTCATTCTGAATGCTGGTTGCAGGTGCAAAAAACTCTACTTGTTGGATATCCTAACTCTGGCTGGATTCCAATAGGAATTAAACATAACTTTGCAAGCTAGCATAGTGTAACTTGCAGGCCTGAATTGGCCTTTAAACCATGAGTTTCCTAACATTACTGTGTTAGGGTATAACTGGGCCCTCAAAGAAAAGCCTTATGATGTATGTAATGTATTGTCAAATAATTGAATTTTAAAGGCTAATAAGACTGGTGGAACTGTTCATAGAGAGTTATGGGAAGAACCTTTAGATGATAAAATGGTTCTTGGTAGAACTCTTCACAGGGGGTTCTAGGCAAAACAATTCAGAATGGTTCTAGGTAGAATCATATACTGGGGGTTCCATGAAGAACCCTGCATACAGGGTTTTTTGGAGAACCCTCTGCTACCCAGCACCAAAAATGGTTCCCCTATGGGGACAAACTGATGAAACCTATATGATTCTACTTAGCAACTTTTTTTTCTGAAAGTGTAGGCTACAAGTGGGCCTACTAGGTTTCCAAAGAACTAATGATGAAAAGCAATTCTAATGGAGAACAAGCACTTACTATGGAAGTACTGCATCAAACAACACTCTAGGCTCTAGGCACAGAAAGAAGAGAGTACTTCAACACCACATATGGAAAACCCCAAAGCTATAATTTCAGTGTTGTTTGAATAAGAAACAAAGAAAGAAAGAGAGAAAATGGTGTTTATGACAGATATGGGAATTGAGGTTGTTGGCAGACATGCATCTCTGTCGTCAGTGGGAGAGTCTTGGTGGATGAGGGTACTGCTTATAGAGTTGTGTGAGGTGCTGGAGATAGAAGGGGTGAAATGGCCCCTGCCCTGGGGTACATTTTTCTCCTGGGCTCCCAAAGGCTCCGGCCCAGAAAGCTATAGCACACAGACAACCAGTCTCCCTGACTTTCTCTCTCTCCCTTTACTTACCCACTCTTTCTTTAGATGTCTCCCTCACTTTCTCTCCACACAGAAAGTCTGTGAAATAACTTGATGGAAGTAAGACAAGGTTGAATTCAACCACCGGGACAACAATGAGGTTAGTATTATAAATGTGCCTCAAAAGAGAGCCTGACAAAAAGTAATCAGCACTTGATTACACTAAAATGTGTGTGTTTTGGAGAATGTGTTGCGTGAATAATCTTTTCCTGAACTCAAGATAATTTGACTTTCCTTAAATGTAGGTTTTGTGCCAAAATGGTTTTGAAATCCTGTGGAATCATTATTTAGTACACACTTTTGGGTGTTCCCAATGACATTTTGGGGCTCCCGAGTGGCACAGCGGTCTAAGGCACTGCATCTCAGTGCTAGAGGCATCACTACAGACCCTGGTTTGATTCCAGGCTATATCACAACCGGCCGTGATTGGGAGTCCAATTGGGCGGCGCACAATTGGCCCAGCATTGTCTGGGTTAGGGTTTGGCAGGCCGTCATTGTAAATAAGAATTTGTTCTTAACTGTCTGGCCTCGTTAAATAAAGGTAAAATAAAAATAAAAACATTCCCAAAACATAATCCCTAGATTTCAGAACAACAGGAAAGAGGAGATTACCCTCTATGGGGGCCCCACACATACACGCAGTACTGAAATACAATACATATTCTATCTGTCTGAGGCCAGGTACTGAGCATGCCTTTTTATCGCTTGAACTTCAGTGACTCCAAAATAGACTGCAACATCATTCCAGCTACTCCTGATAACAGGCCTGGTTGTGCTGGTGTGAAAACTGTGAAACTTTATCTGGGAGCCATGGTAAACACAGGTTTATGTGTTGTAATCCCTGATCATTTAGAACTCAGGGGCCTCCTTCTCACTCTCTCTGAACCCCTTTAGGGGTGGCTCTGGGCGACTGGGCCCATGCGGATAGGTTCGCCCAGGGCCCTGGCCACAGCCCTGAGCCGATTACCTCTTAAGCTTCTTTTGGCAAGTTGGGACAATAGAGTTAAAGCTGTGGAGCCTTTAAACAGGCTCTGGATAACTGCTCTGACTGAGCTGATCCACTCTCACACATTCCAGGAGTGACCTTCACCCTCAGAACATCAAGCCTCTTAAAACCACCACAATCTGGTGGCTGAAAGATGGCCGGTGGGAAGGCTGGGGACAAGTCTCACTGGACTGTTAGCCATCAGCTGCTAGCCTGGCCAGTGTGTACTAATCCACTCTCACACCCTGGGACCCTGCTCTTTACTACATGGCTTGACTTGACTTCCCTTCCGTATGAATGGTGCAGTAATACAACACAATCATTAGGTGAGTCTATTACAGGAGGTAGTAACGTTGGTGATATCTGGATTACTAGAGTAAATGTTGGTATTTGTTGAGTGCCATTCTCTGTATCTCTGCTCTTCGGAGAAGGGAACAATCAACACAGTCGATAAGTAACAAACTACAGGTGACTACAACAGACAAATTCAGAGACCAATTTGTAGCTCCAAAAAACAAATGTAAATTTCAAAAAACACATGTAAATAGATTTTTCAATGCAGCCTGCAATCAAGCACTTATTTATCCTGTGTGTGTGTGTGTGTGTGCCTTCAAGATAACAAATAGAATCCCAAACAGGTACTCCAAAGATGATCATCCGACATCAGTACATTCACAATTTAGTGCTTTGTGCAGCATATCTACAATAAAGTGATTGCACTCTTGTCTTTTTTGTCTGTCTGATAATGAATGCGTTAATTTTCTCATTGGTCCGTAGGGTACATTCATTTGCTCGATTAGGTTTAATGAATAATGAATACATGGTAATTATTTCAATGTTATTTCCAATCCTGGCAAACAGGCACACAAGCTATGCCACTTGAGAAGAGGTTAATCTGTACAAAGCCATATTCTCTCTAAATGACACAGATGATGCTAGAATGCATTTAGCTGTTTGCTGTTTTCTGCTTTCTTGTTCCATCCTCTGGATGAATCTCATCATGTTCATGCCTATATGGGGGAACTGATGCATTCTGCAAACTGATGCATTCTGGATTGTTCTACCAGGAATTGGAGTTTGGGTAAGGACAGCACTGTCTGTAAACCACACAAAGTGTCACTTTGACAGGAACAGAGCTCGTCACCCGTCCCCGTTGGGTACTCACTCAACCACAAACTGAGGCTGTGTGTGTGTGTGTGTGGGGGGGGGGGGGGGGGGGGGGGGGGGGTAGCCAGCAACATAAATCTAACATGATTGAACAGGGGGAGTAGGAAAAAAGGAGGGCACCTCCCTCTGAGGGCAAGCAAGTCAAGCGAGGGTGACAGATTTTAGCAGCCTGTGTCTGCTTGCTCCGACACACACACTTGACTTCCTCCCACAAGAGTTCCTCTTTCATAAGGATCAGGCCACAGGGTAGAGCAGGAGGACTGCACTGCAGCAGCAGCCTCAGCAGCAGAGACACAGCCGTAGAGTCCATGTGACAGTGCTCGGCGTCAGCCCACAGCCTCCACAACTAAACACACCGCACCATCTGATACACAGAGCACACAGCTTCTCTAATACCACAGTAGTCCAATAGTACTGTTATTGGAGAAATAACTCAGAGAATCCTATACTGCTTCTGTGGGAAGATGGACAGAAAGAAGGGAGGCAGAAAGTCTGACTGGTCCAATGCTATATTATCTCTCCCTATCTACCTAGTCCTTTTACAGCCCACTTCACTCTCCCTTTCTCTCTCTGTCAACTCCACTCTCCAGTTCTGTCCATCTCCCTTCCTCCTGCCATGGGTTCCCTCCATCCCCACCTTAAACCCTTCCATGGTAAAAAGGGACAGTCGTTTTAATAGCTTTTCGTTAAAATTCCATCTCTGTCTATTTTCCCCTCTTCTCCCCAAAACAGTGCCCTCCATTTCATTCAACAGCCTGGTGAGATGGCTGGAATTGCTTTCAGTTACCAGGGGCTCCCCAAAGTTCAGCAGCATCTTAATGAAAGTCCAGGGAGGCCAGGTACTGAAGCAATCTGTGATGGGTTTTTGCCAGGCAAAGCAAATTGCTTTCCGTTGTCCCAGGTAATTGCCCTGATCTCAAATAATCCTCCTGGATTGAAAAGGGGAAAGAATCCTTTTGTGTGTATGTTTGTGTTTTGGAATTAGAAATTAAAGACAGATTAGGAAACTAGAGGAAAGTAAATAGAGAAAGCGGGAAAATACTGTGTAGTGTGTACGTACGCACACGTAATTAGCAAACTGAAACTATTAGAGAAGAACACATGGGTCAGGGCACAACGTAACCCTTATTTTGTGCAAACAGTACAGTAGTAAGAAAACGGGCACAATTACCTTCCATGTAGCCACTGGGCCTGAGAAGTGTTTATCATCAGAATATGTACTGTAGATGTACAAAGACAGCATCCCTTAACTGTGGGCTGAATGGAGTCATTTCCCCTCTGGCTTTTAGTTTCTGGTTGCTCTGCTTGCAGACACCATTGAGCTCCATGACCACAGGGGAAGGACTGCGCTGGCAGTTCAGCGTGCTGGGACCATGGCCAAGGAGCTATGTTTTATTGGCTGTAATAGCTTCCTCCCGGCAGACAGCTGGCTAAGGGAGTGTGTGTGTGTGTGTGTGTGTGTGTGTGTGTGTGTGTGTGTGTGTGTGTGTGTGTGTGTGTGTGTGTGTGTGTGTGTGTGTGTGTGTGTGTGTGTGCGCGTGCGTGTGTACACGTACGTGTGTGTGTGTGTGTGTGTGTGTGTGTGTGTGTGTGTGTGTGTGTGTGTGTGTGTGTGTGTGTGTGTGTGTGTGTGTGTGTGTGTGTGTGTGTGTGTGTGTGTGTGTGTGTGTGTGTGTGTGTGTGTGTGTGTGTGTGTGTACACGTACGTGTGTGTGTGTGTGTGTGTGTGTGTGTGTGTGTGTGTGTGTGTGTGTGTGTGTGTGTGTGTGTGTGTGTGTGTGTGTGTGTGTGTGTGTGTGTGTGTGTGTACACGTACGTGTACAAGGGGGTCTGTCTGAGTTAGGGAGAAAAATTACAGTGGGTGCGTTTAGGGGGAAAATGTACTATATGTCACTGGTGACTGGGAAGGCAAGACTCTTGTTGCCATATATTTTGTAAATTGCCTTTCTGATTGAAGGGCCTATCCCCTCACATCTGTGTAAATCAGAAGGGTTGGGCATCCTGCCAGAGACGCGTCTGTCCAGTGATATAAACCTGACTGAGTTCTTCACAGAGACTACACAGCCACTGTCACTCACTGAGCTCCACAAAATAGTCACAGATTTACAGATACATACATCCATACAGCACAAACACACAAACACATTGCCCAAAAGTACAAGCATACTGCACACCCACCCCAAACAAACTGCAAACACAATTGCAAATGCAAACACATTCATACTGTATCTCATACACAAACCAACACATTCAGAGAAAGTGAGTGAGTGAGTGAGTGAGTGAGTGAGTGAGTGAGTGAGTGAGTGAGTGAGTGAGTGAGTGAGTGAGTGAGTGAGTGAGTGACTGAGTGAGTGACTGAGTGAGTGACTGAGTGAGTGACTGAGTGAGTGACTGAGTGAGTGAGTTTTAGGGGTTTCATCATTTTTGAAAAGATTGGTGAGATGAAATCCGTGTTGGGTCCTACTGCTTGTCTCGGGTCCAACAGCATAAAATGTGCTAGATTTTTTCGGTCTGTGGAACTTAGCTCTTTTGCTCGTCTCCTGCTATACGCTATTCCAGTCAAAAAAATGAGAGCAGCACACTTCTTGCTGCTTAGTTTTTTAAAACATATTGATGGATTTTTAAAAATAACTTTTTAGTTTTTCTTAATTAACAACTGATTAGACACACTAAAGGTATTCTGAGTTATCACTCAATAAATGTGGAGAAAGTGTGAAACCAGATAAGGATATATTCAATGACCTTTGACAATGAGGTTGAATTAGTCAAAACGTGCTTAACAGCGGTCATGGAGAAGGTTTTGTAAAAGGTCACCATTGGTTTGCTTTACGTGCTTGTTAAGAACCAATGAAGTGCTGAGGCTACATTAACAGAGCTTGTAGTTACTGGATACTTTGTCTGTCAATCACATCCTGGTAGGGGAGAAGACACTAGGTCAAATACTATTCCTTTTTGCTGTAGTACAAAAATCTGATTTCTTTCATTTCTAATACGTAATAGTAGCTACTGTAACTAAAAGTTGGTAAAGAAAGTAGAGTGTCAGTCAGTTGTCAGGTGATACGTGGTCCAGTATGGCTCAGTTGGTAGAGCATGGCGCTTACAATGCCAGGGTTGTGGGTTTGATTCCCTGAGGCCACCCATATGTAAAATGGATGCACATATGACTAAGTCGCTTGGGATAAAAGCATATGTTGTTTGCATTATGTGATGAGTCCTGTCACAGAGAATTCACTCTCTCTGACTGTGAGGAAAAAGGAAATGATGGATGCTTGTCATCCCTGATCACAGCCTCACATAACAGGAAAGTTCCAAAGTCAATACTTTTCTCCCTCATCCATATCCATGGTAACATGCTGGAAAATGTGCTAAAAAGCAACATAACAAACCTGGGGGCTGAAAACTGGCTGCACGTCCAGAATAAGCACCAAATCCACCGCAGCTAATGACCAATGTAATAGCCCTTTCTAAAACACCCAAACACTGGCCTAACCTCAATAAGTAGAGGGAACTGAAATAAAGAGAGGTTGCAAAAATAAGCAGTTTAACGAGGAAAAGACAGAATCCATTCTTGCTCAATGGACAGAGACAGGAGGACAATTGACAGAGTCAGGTGTTGCAAAAAAGTGAGACTGCGCACTCTTCATGCCTCATCCTCTTTTAATCAACCTCTCTCTCTCCTACTCTCTCTCTCCCTCCCTCTCTCTCTCCTTCCTTCCTGTTCTCTTTTACTTGATCTTTCTCTGCCTGCTTTCTAAGAAATGTTTGTCACCAGAGCTGGCGTTAGAACTGCTCCTATGATGTAAGGCATGGGTTGCATTAGGGTGGGTGCTGTATGGTCAACCATTAACGCTGGGTTACAGAGAGTAGGCTACATACACACAGTTTCAATTACCAACGGTGTGGCGCCAAGACCAGGCTTTGTGGAATCTAGCTCCGACTATGTCAATTCGCCCAAAGTCAATATTCAATTATGAAACGCCCACCTTGTACCTATGTTTTTCCTCTGTAGTTGGGTTTGATTAACGTATGGATTTTAGCTAACAAAGAAAGGTATGCAACTACAGAGTCCAAACATACTGTCGGTACAAAGTGGGCGCTTCATAATTAAAAACATTTTAAGTATTGACCTTCGAGAATCGGAGCTAGTTGGAGCTAGATTCCACAAAGCCTGGACTCAGCTCCACGCCGTTGGTGAAGTTATTCAGAAACTTCCTTCAACATGGAGTAGAGTTTAGTACGCTACCTAACCCCTAACCTAACCCTAACCTTAACCACAAACCCTAACTCCTGTACCTAACTCTAATTTTAACCCTAATTGTAACTGTCACGGCTTCCGCCAAAGGCGTTTCCTCTCCTTGTCTTCCTGCACACCTGGTTTATATCTCCTACTAATTAACATGTGTATTTAGCCCTCTGTTCCCTCCATGTCTGTGTGGGGTATTGTTTATTGTCAAGGTTGGTACGCTTCCGGCTGGTTTGCACCGGGTTTTGTTTTATACCCGTGCTTTGTGGCAACCGGTACTTTGTACTTGGGTTTTGTACTTTGTGCTGTCCCACTTGTTCTTTGGGCATTTGTGTTATGACGCGGTTGCGTTCTGTATTATGATTGCCTAAGTAAAGTGCTTTGTCCATTCATCTCTGCTCTCCTGCGACTGACTTCCATGCACCAGCTACACCCACCATTGACTGTAACCCACCCCTACATTTATAATAGCCTTTTTCCTTGTGTCCCCACTTGTCCAAATTTTCCTTGTTTTACTATCCTTGTGAAGACATCTTAGAAGATTTCTTCAAAAACACACACACGCTAATAACCTGCATTATCACAGAGGGGCATACACTTAAGTTATTTGCCATGCTTTTAGGTTTCCACAATCCTCCCCCTCTCTTTGGTTGCCTTTCACCATCTGTCTTCCCTGGTGGGATAATCCTCCTGAAACATCCGTTATACTTGCTTATGGAGCCATACGCCCAGAGAGAGACTCCTTAGGTGGCTGGCACACTGCCTGCCCTTAAATACAGTACCTGCTCTTCCACTAATAATTCCCCATTATGTCAGCTAATGCTCCTGTGTCAGTGGCCAGGGCACAGATGAAGCAAGAACCTGGGAGGAGTAATGTACCTTCCTGCTGCAAGGGAGAGGGCCCAGACCTTATACAGACCTCATAAAATGTGATTTGATATACAGTAGTACATGGGCAAATCTGAGGCCCATTTTCTCAACCAACTCACACAGTGTTTAGTGGTTGTGAAAAGGCCCTTGAAGTCTGGTGGTGCATTTGACATTCAGAAAAAGCAATGTCTGTCTTTGTCTCTGACTCTGTGGGAGAGCTATTTTGTTTCAAAATACTGTGTGAAATGAAGCGTAATTGAATTTTTTTCAGAAAATATAACGCATTAGTATTCTGTAATAAACACCACATTCAAACACTTCTAAAGGAGCCCACATCATGCCTGCTGTGTAGCATGCTGGTGACCGTTGGCTATCACTGCTTACCGAGCATATTAATAAGTCTAAAAAATACCAAAAAGAAGAAAAAAACTGCCGTTGCCTTATGCTAGAAACAAAGAACCCTTTCTTCAAAATGCCCATTTTTCTTCAAACGCAATCATCTATTTCTAAAATTAAAGCCATCAAATTCTGTTCGTTATATAAATTGCAAAGGGAGGTTGGGTGGTTCAGCTCTTCAGAATGCTTTTGTCTCTACTTGTATTTTCAATTTTTCACTGCAGAAAAACATCAGCTCCAAAGACACATTCATGATCTCCTAGATGGTCTTTGTTTTGTATTGCTGTCAACTGCAGCAAAGCAAGGTGCACACTGACAAAAATAAGTCAGTGAAAGAAAGTAGGCTTCCGTCTATAATTCCACACACTAACTTGGTGCTGTGTGCTCTTGGGCGTACAATCAAGACAGCTCAACTCTTCTAACTAGGTTTTTACACCACATCATGCAGTGGAGGTTTAAGTGATAGAGTAAGTGCTCAAACCATTGGTTAGGTTACAGCCTGCACCATCTAACCCAAGATCATGCTTTTTTTTTAGCAAAGACCTCTCCTCATCAATAATAACTAATGTCACACATGGTTATAAGCAGGAAGCAGTGTCCATGATGAGGTCAGCTGTCAGGTAAATTAGTAATGACAGGGCTATAATGAACATGTATTAAACATGAAATGACAAGTGATGTTGCACGTAGAGGGGCAGGGCGGTGTGCGTTTGCACGTCTGTCAATCCATTTTCAACATTGATGTGATATCTATCCTTGAGGGAATTTAATTGAATCTGATGTTGTTAAATCAACCTTGACAACAAGGTAATTGCGACCCCAATATCTTCCCTATTACTCACTGATCACATAGTGCCCAAACAGTCAAATCACCCTATTGCCTTGAGGATTTGCAATAGGATAAGAAATGCATCAAAGATTGGGCTGTTAATTCATGTTTTTAATGTGCAGATGTCTGTCTTCTCCTGTGTTGTTCCATACACAGACTGATAAGAGACATCAACAACATGCCAGAATTATGACACAACTATAATTTCTCTTTCTCCTCCTCTCCCGCTCTCTCTCTCTCTGTCTCTCTCTCTCGCTGAAGTCAAAATAAGTACACTCCTGAGGTCATAAACACAAGACAAAGCGTATAAGGATGTAACAGGGATCTAAAATGGCCGCTCAGGAAGATTCACGAGGTACGTAACAGCTTTATGGCATTGTTTCCTGTGTTTAAAAAGGAAATAAGGGCTGCAACTTCGATGCACATATTAAAATAATGAGGCTGTGAATCAGGAGGGAAGGAACTGGGAGGCAGAGTGAGTCCATCTTTTCACACCCACAGGGTCCCTATCCTTACAAGACATGCATGCTGAAAATCACATGATCAGCATAATTTTCCACCAAACAGTGATGACCAAGCATTTCATTCCTATTCATCTACATTATTAGACATCTGAATGAAACAGTCAAAGACAAAACTACAGAGTGGCCCTCCACTAGCACCTGGATAGACTCTCACCCGGATGGGAACACTTTGACACATTGATTCCATACATCACCTGCCAAAGGAAATTATTTCATAAATGTACAGTTCTGTCCTTTTTCTGTCTTTTTCTGCTTGTTCTACTGGGACGCAGGCATACGTGTATATCCAACAGGACTGAGCAGCGGCAGAAAGTTACTTCTCAAGGAGAACGTCTGACTTGGTCTACACCAGGCTTTGCATCACAAGTTGCTGAACCCTCTCTTTTCCCCACTAGGCTGGCCCTGCTGCCCAGATTGACAGCCAGTCTAACTATGCTGCTCACTCCAGTAAAAAGGACAGAAGGAAGGCACAGAAGGAGAGGGCTGTTGCCTTCTCTTTTTTAAGTATTCCTGCTTCTTAACAATCAATACCTAATTACCTGAAAAAAGGGGGAGGCAAGGGCAAGGTCATTACCAACTGTCTCACGCCATCACCTGCCTGTCCACATTCCTACACTTTTTCTCCATTGTTCAAACTTTTTCTACCTTAAACCTTCCGTCCCTTGTTTTTCTTTCATTACTATGGGAGAGGAGAAGGGCATGCTGAACAGAGAACACCACAGATAGAATATGAGAACAGAACAGTGCCTGAACGGTCCTGAAAAGCAGCCAAGCAAATTCTGCTGTATACTGTGCTCTGGATGGGTCATACTTTCTGTTTTATGGCACTTGCAGATACACACAGCTAGTCACATGGACATCCACATAGCAAGGCATCATGTGACCTATGACCTTTGTGGACCAAGATTAGCGTGACATTAGAGATGAGGTGCCCCTGTCTTGAAGGGTGCATCTAGGGAAAGGACAGAAATAAGATGTTATGAAACACCAATGTATTTAGACAAGAGAGAGAGAGACAGCACCCGGCCTCACCCTACTAGAATCTGAAGTCAAATGTCTACTGTTTGCGGATGATCTGGTGCTTCTGTCACTAACCAAGGAAGGCCAACAGCAGCACCTAGATCTTCTGCACAGATTCTGTCAGACCTGGGCCCTGACAGTAAATCTCAGTAAGACAAAAAAGGTCCAGTCACCAGGACCACAAATAGAAAATTCAAAATTCCTAGAGCACACAAAAAACGATACATACCTCGGCCTAAACATCAGCGCCACAGGTAACTTCCACAAAGCTGTGAACGAGCTGAGAGACAAGGCAAGAAGGGCATTCTATACCATCAAAAAGAACATAAAATTCGACAGACCAATTAGGATCTGGCTAAAAATACTTGAATCAGTTATAGAACCCATTGCCCTTTATGGTTGTGAGGTTTGGGGTGTAACGTGTTTCGTCCTCTTCGTCTGACGAGGAGTAGTAGGAAGGATCGGAGGACCAATGCGCAGCGTGGTAAGTGTCCATAATGATATATTTAATAAATCAAAACGAACACTGAACGAAAATAACAAAAGTACAAACAACCCGAAACAGTCCTGTATGGTGAAAACACTAACACAGGATACAACCACCCACAAAACACAAAGAAAAACAGGCTACCTAAATATGGCTCCCAATCAGAGACAACGACTGACACCTGCCTCTGATTGGGAACCATACTAGGACAAACACAGAAATAGACAACCTAGACATACAACATAGAATGCCCACCCACATCACACCCTGACCAAACAAAACATAGAAACATACAAAGCAATCTATGGTCAGGGCGTGACATGGGGTCCGCTCGCCAACCAAGAATTCACAAAATGGAATAAACATAAAAATGTACGACGTAAAACACCAAATAATGCATGCAGAGCAGAATTAGGCCGATACCCGTTAATTATCAAAATCCAGAAAAGAGCCGTTAAATTCTACAACCACCTAAAAGGAAGCGATTACCAAACCTTCCATAACAAAGCCATCACCTACAGAAAGATGAAGCTGGAGAACAGTCCCCTCAGCAAGCTGGTCCCTGGGCTCTGTTCACAAACACAAACAGACCCCACAGAGCCCCCGGACAGCAACACAATTAGACCCAACCAAATCATGATAAAACAAAAAGATAATTACTTGACACATTGGAAAGAATTAACAAAAAAACAGAGCAAACTAGAATGCTATTTGGCCCGAAAACAGAGAGTGGCAGAATACCTGACCACTGTGACTGACCCACACTTAAGGAAAGCTTCGACTATGTACAGACTCAGTGAACGTAGCCTTGCTATTGAGAAAGGCCGCCGTAGGCAGACCTGGCTCTCAAGAGAAGACAGGCTATGTGCACACTGCCCACAAAATGAAGTGGAATCTGAGCTGCAAACTGAGCTGCAGTTCCTAACCTCCTGCCAAATGTATTTTCATATTAGAGACAAATATTTCCCTCAGGCTACACAGATCCACAAAGAATTCAAAGAACAAACCTAATTTTGATAAACTGGGTGAAATACCACAGTGAGCCATTACAGCAGCAAGATGTGTGACCTGTTGCCGCAAGAAAAGGACAACCAGTGAAGAACAAACACCATTGTCAATACAACCCATATTTATGTTTATTTATTTTCCCTTTTGTACTATTTGCATATCGTTTGCACACTGTATATAGACATAATATGAAATTTGAAATGTCTTTATTATTTTGGAACTTCTGTGAGTGTAATGTTTACTGTACATTTTTATTGTTTATTTCACTTTAGTTTATTATCTACTTCACTTGCTTTGGCAATGTTAACGTGTGTTTCCCATGCCAATAAAGCCCTTGAATTGAATTGAGAGAGCGAGCGAGCGAGCAAGAATAAATACACTTAGCTGACCCAGCAACTCACCTACCTAAATAATCCGCTCCTGCCTTTTCTCCCTCCTCCTTTGGCCTAACACTCTGCTCTCTTGTCCCTTTGTAAACATGGCTATTGACTCATAATCCATGTAATAGCGGAATGCTTAAAAAACACAAAGCTAAGACCATAATCATATACATTCAAACTTCAAGCACAATATCAAAACCAATTAGTATTTT
This sequence comes from Salvelinus namaycush, assembly GCF_016432855.1. Lineage (NCBI taxonomy): Eukaryota > Metazoa > Chordata > Actinopteri > Salmoniformes > Salmonidae > Salvelinus > Salvelinus namaycush. The sequence continues at coordinate 20,700,221 of NC_052316.1, read as the reverse complement.
AGCCGGGGGGCTGTGAGGCGCACAGAGAGCTCTGCTTCGCCTATCACCAGGAGCTGCTGCTGAAGACTTTAATTACCAGGAGAGTGAATGAATGGCACACACACAGAGAGACAAAGAGACTAATGCCTCACATAATAAGAGAAATAACCCCAATCGAAATGGCATCTGGAAAAACTACTTTGAAAAACTATATGAAAATCCAGAATGCCAGAAATTAACAGAGACTCAGACCAAATTGGTTGATACATTTTTTTTTTTAAATGGACAAACAATCAAATAAAGACCAACAAAACCCATTAAATACCCATCACAATAACAGAGACAAAAGAGAAAATCAAACCCTTCAAGTGCGGTAAAGCCTGTGGGCCAGACAGTATCTGCAGTGCCATGCTGAAGAAAAGTAGCCCTAAACTGTAGGAAGCCATACTCTACAGTAGCTCTTCAATCTGGTGCTGAATGTAGGATACTTTCCAGAAATATGGAATAAAGGCATAATAACACCCATATTCAAGGCAAATATATGACCATAATAATTATCACGGTATCTGCGTGACCAGTAATTTAGGGAAGGTTTTCTGCAGCATAATAAATACGAGAATACAGACTTTCCTCAACAAAAACAGTGTTTTACAAATGTTCATATTCATCCTCTCCAGCACCAACCCAACATCAACATGTGTGAAAATTAAGGGGCGATAAGTATTTCCAATGCCATCATCAATCAATTAGTATGCGGTAGCATTAAGTCTTCCCTTCACTGGAACTAAGGGGCCTAGCCCAAACCATGAAAAACAGCCCCAGACCATATTCCTCCTCCACCAAACTTTACAGTTGGCACTATGCATTGGGGCATGTAGCGTTCTCCTGGCATCCGCCAAACCCAGATTCGTCCGTAGCGACTGCTAGATGGTGAAGGGTGATTCATCACTCCAGAGAACGCGTTTCCACTGCTCCAGAGTCCAATGGCTGCGAGCTTTACACCACTCCAGCCGACGCTTGGCATTGGGCATGGTGAACTTAGGCTTGTGTGCTTCATGAAGCTCCCGATGAACAGTTCCTGTGCGGATGTTGCTTCCAGAGGCAGTTTTGAACTCGGTAGTGTGAGTATTGCAACCGAGGACAGACGATTTTCAGCACTCTGCAGTCCTGTTCTGTGAGCTTGTGTGGCCTATGACTTCGCGGCTGAGCCGTTGTTGCTCCTCAACGTTTCCACTTCACAATAACATAACTTACAGTTGACCGGGGCAGCTCTAGCAGGGCAGAAATTTGATGAACTGACTTGTTGGAAAGGCGGCATCCTATGACAGTGCAACGTTGAAAGTCACTGAGCTCTTCAGTAAGACCATTCTACTGTCAATGTTTGTCTATGGAGATTGCATGGCTGTGTGCTCAATTTTATACACCTGTCAGCAACGAGTGTGGCTGAAAAAGCCGAATCCACTAATTTGAAGGGGTGTCCACTTTTGTATGTATATAGTGTATATTTTTTTCCATGAGCATTATATTTACTATTCTAATTGTTATCACTGTTGTTTTCATATTTTTTATGTGTATCACTTTACTTTGGCGACATTGACCTTGTCCTTCATGTCAATAAAGCATATTGAATATGAATTGAGTTTAATATTAATTGAATATGAGAGAGAGAGAGGAAACAGGCAGAGAGAGGAAACAGGCCCTGGAGCAGGTCCACGCAGACATAACAATGATTCTTTGTACGGACATGTACCCTTATGCTAACCACACTCTTTCCAATGGAAACCAGGCCTAGGGGCCTCTTTCATTAGGGGAGGAAGTGAGGGGCCCCCAATGCCACCCTAGCACCGCCACCATCATTCACTCAGTAACTTACATACTCCACATCCCTCACTAACTCACTACCTCTTTCATTCTCTCCTCTCTATCCCTTTTCTAACAGCCGACACCACAATTATTTTTCTACCTAATCCTCTCGCTTCCCCTATCCTTCTTCTTAGACCATTGGTGAAGGGTTTGAGTTTTTCAGAGAGAGTTAAGTTAAGGCAGGCCTGGAAGTTAGAGGCTGCATTAACAGGCTAGGGGATATGGTCAATTTATTTAAGGCTTGGTAATAATGAATGTCTTAAATGTAGCTCATTAAAACACAGAGTGATAGAGGGACCATGAGAGAAAAGGGGAAAATTAGTACAATAGAAACAGACAGTTAGTGGGAGAAATATGTGCATACAACGAAAGGGAAAAGGGGGGGGGGGTGAATAGAGCAAAATATGAAAAGAGAAATGAAGAAAGATGACAAGGATAAGACTCATTAAAACACAGTGCTGATTAGAACAGAGCAGTTGAATGTTTGGGTTTTGGTCTCGGTCTGAATTCAGAGGACAGTTGAAATATTCACACAATTAGCTGTGCATAGAGAATGAAAGAAGAGCACGGAGGGAGAGAGAAGATAACTGAATACCTAATGGTATGGTAAGGAGAGAATGAAGTGAAGCAGAGAGCAGCATACCGGCTGTTGTAAGGTTGTGAGAGGAATGATCTGGACTCTAATCATCACAATAACGTTGTTTCCCATAAACAGATTGTTGTTAAATTACTTAATCGCCCAGTTCATTAGGCAGCAATTTACCCACAACAGACCCTGCTTTCAATTAGGACACTGAGAGGCTGGGTTAGAGGAAGCCCTGCTGAAGGATTGGCCTGATTGGCCACACCATGCCCAATGTAGGGCAAAGCCAAAGCATGGGCCAGCTCATTAATAAGGCCAAGGCAATTCACTAATTGGCATTGTTTATGGATAGCTGTGGATATTTCTTGACAATGTCTGCCTTAACATGGGTCATCTCATTCATGGGAACTGGCCACTAATAGGCGAGCTAAGCAGTCCTCTATCGGGGCTGGCCTATAGAGGAAGCGAATGCTAAACTACAGGACTGTTTAGCTAGCACAGACTGGAATATGTTCCGGGATTCATCTGATGGCATTGAGGAGTTAATCACATCAATCACCGGCTTCATAAATCCCAGTTTTCTTGAAAACACTAAAGTCAGAAGTCTGAGATTTGAGTTCCCAGTTCCCAGTTGTTTTGAACACGGCATTAATGCCCAGAGGGAGACAGCAGTGTATTATTCCCTTTGAGTCAGGAACCAAAATTCCTCCGTAGGTGTTCGATTTCACTTACCGGCATGTCAACTGAGCCAGGATCACAGTCAAACGGATTGGGACGTAGGTCCCAAAGTGCTTTTCCAAGCGTTGGAGGTGAGCAGTCATCACTGTGTGGGACACTTACTGATGCACAGCTGAGGGAAGGGGGCATGGTTCGCTTTTGAAAGACTCTCTCCAAAAATAATTATCTCCTCTGAATCAACTGATTTGGTCACAATGCTTTTGTATTTCCACTGCATGCTTGGGTTCAGTTCGTTCAGTTTCCAAAATATGCAAGGAGACATTTTCTTTTCATTACACAGAAACTCAACCAAGTCTGTTTTTTTTTACATCCATTGTGAATGACAACAGTTTCTCTCTCAATGCGAAAAATCTTTCCAATACTCCCCCTCGATAACCACCAGGCCTCGGTGTGAAAAAGAACATTGTCATGCTCTGATCCCATATCTACACATAGTTTTGCGAACAGTGGATGTGGTTTGATGTAATTTACAATCGAAGTTACCTGCTGCAGTATATTTCTGATTTCTGCGCTCAGCTCTTTTGCCGCCAGTTGCTCTCGGTGTATCATACAATGCGTCCATATGGCAGAGGGAGACCCATTCCTAACTAGAGTGCAGAGGCCTGCCCCATCTATGCAAAAGCCCACCATTTGATCCCATGGAATCTGTTCTTCATCAATATAGCCATGCAGCACACTGAACATCCCCTGTGCCATTTCATGTTCGGGAATCGTGAGACAGAATAATATGTACTCGTGAATAGCATCCCCTGACATGTAAAGTGAATAAAAGTCAATACATGGACATCTCAGCCCTCACAGCTAACGTCCATAAACTGGGGAGTTTGAGTCGTTCAGTCAGAGTTTTCTCTTGATTGCTAGCAATAGCATGAATTCTTCATTTAACAGTGTTATCTGACAAAGCTATTGATGTGAGTTTGTGCGTCTTTCTCCCCACACATTGTTTTCACCATATCAGTTGCATTCAGTAATATCAAAGTCTCTGCAATAGTGTGCGGTTTCATAGTGTAGCAGGCCTAGCCATTCACCGTGGGAATGACTCAAGTGCAACGGTCAAGTGAGGCTTTTCCCATAATTTAAGGGCGCTCTCTAGTTGAATTCTATCTTTTAGATTTGAATAATCTTCTATTTTAGATTGTTAAGGATAACCACATTACAATGATTGAGATACAACGACGATATTATAATGTATATATTTTTTGTATATATTTATTTTCTCCAGGATTTTGAAAATTTTCCCAGGACCCCATTTTCACGACCCCTAGTTTGGGAACCACTGTCCATTAGGGAGGAGGTGACATGACAACAAATTCTCCCTCAACCTGATTAAGACAAAAGGAGCTGATCATGGACTACAGGAATCGGAGGGCAAAGCACGCCCCCATCCACATCGAGGGGGCTGTAGTGGAGCAGGTCGAGAGCTTCAAGCTCCTCTGTGTCCACATCACATATGGTCCACACCAGTGGGGGCTCCTCCGAGGAAGACCATCCTCAGTGAATTTCATAAAAATTATCCTTTTTAGATAAAACGATACTAAATATGTTCACATGTCCTTTTCAGATAAAACTATTCTAAATAGTTTCACGTCACCAAATAATTTATAAAAACACATTGTTTTGAAATGAAGGTCTACAGTAGCCTCCGCAGCACTCTAACGTAGCGCGATTGTATAGCCAGAGGACAGCTAGCTTCAAAACATTGACTTCAAAACAAAACCTAGGAGGCTCATGGTTCTCACCCTCTTCCATGGACTTACACAGTAATTATGACAACTTCTGGAGGACGTCCTCCAACTTATCAGTGCTCTTGCAGCATGAACTTACATGTTGTCCACCCAATCAAAGGATCAGAGAATGAATCTAGTACTGAAAGCATAAGCTACAGCTAGCTAGCACTACAGTGCATAAAATGTGTTGAGTAGTTGACTCAAAGAAAAATAATCGTTGAACCATTTTGAACAAATGAATATCTTCCAAAAGTAAGGAGCAGAAAAAGAGAGAGAGAGATATTTCTTAGCATATTTGTTTTCACTTTCACTTACTTAGCTAGTGACGAATTCAGCTAGCTAGTTTAGCCTACTCAAACACCCAGCTCAAACAGAGGGATGCTATGTTAGCTAGCTGGCTATGGCTATCCAACATTGGAACTCTTCAGAGTCAAGGTAAGCTTTTGGTTTTATTAATTTATTGCTGGGGCTGCCGGTGTAACTGCTAAACTGATTGCTGCTGACTACACTGTAGCGGGTTTACTAATGCATTAGTTCAAGCAACTATGCTGACTATGACATGACAACAATGTAGACTGTGTGTAGAGGTTAGTGGCCATGATATGAAGGTTTGGCTTGGAAAGGTTTGTTCGCCTGGTCACAGACAGCTGTTGTGTTGTGCACTGAAGTCCACAAGCGAAGGGAAAAGGTGAGAGGAGGAGAGCGCATAGATAGATGCAAGAAGAAATTATAAATACAAGCTGTTTTTATGTGTCTGGCATAAAAGTGCCGTTTGCTTGTGATCAGGGGTGTATTCATTGCAGTGATTCTGTTGAAAAAAATGTCTTAAATGGAGGCAAACGGAACGGGTATAAATGAATTTATCCAATAGAAACTCTTGTTTGCAACTGTTGGACTAATGATTACACCCTAGATCAGCTAGACACAGGCAAGAGTGTGCAAGGCGGTATTTAATGTGTCACTGTCTGATTACTCAAAATTCTCTAGACCTGTACACCTACATTATAAACTTTTATTCATAAGCTAGGTTGTAGCAACCTCATGATGGGTACAGAATTTTTTTTTGTATCATGTAGTAAGCCTAAACCTATCGATGTTACATTGAGCTGAGTGAATGTAATATGAATGACAGTCATCCAATATGCTGTAATAGAAATAAGGCCATGTTAATTAAAAAATAATCAAAACGGTACAGACTGCCACTGGTCCAAACACACCAACACTAGGCTTGGGTGGTATCCAGATTTTCAAATCATCATACCGTTCTTCTCTCATTATGGGATTTACGGTATTACCGGCATAGCACACAGGGGCGCGCGAAAAACGCAAGACAATCCCATTGGCCTTCTATAACCAGAACGCTAACAACATTTGCACAAACTAATAGCAAAATCACATAGATGCTGTTAGCTAAATGCTAACGAGCGAAACTAACAAACTAATTGCAAAGACTCATACATACAAGCATAGCTACAGTAGTAGCTACCGAATGTCATTTTCGGAGAGTGTGGACATTTACAATCGAAAGTGAAAGACAGAAATTGTGCAAGTGAACAAAGTTGTGATGCATGCTTTTCTGAAGGAAGAGCAGCATGTGTACGTGGAGGACCGGGTAGAAGAACTGAGGAGAGAACAAACGCTAACAGAGAAATAATGGCAACTGTAGAGATATCTCACCCAGAGCTCTTTCACTTCTGGCAGAATGCCGTTATAAGATATATGATGGCAAACATTCAGTAGTGAATTGCATACAAGTGTAACTTCATCACCTCATGTGCGCAGCACAACAGAGACTCGCCGATAGATATCAAACTTTATGGACTCACAAGCTCCCACTTTCTCCCGTTGTGCTATTTACAAACAAACGCGTGACTGGCTCAACTGTTCTGGGGAACTACGGTAAACGTCATAATGTAAAATAATGTGACAGGTGAAATGAAGAACGCAATCTGCTTGATCTTCTAGCGCTTTTTTGACTCATAACATATGCTGCTGCTACTGTTTATTATCTGTCACTTTAGTCCTAGTTATATGTACATATCTACCTCAATTACCTTGTACCCCTGCACATCTACTCGTTACTAGTACCCAGTGTATATAGGAAAGTTATCGTTACTCATTGTGTATTTATTATTACCACATTTTTTACTTTTCTATTATTTCTCAATTTTCTTTCTCTCTGCATTGTTGGGAAGGGACCATAAGTAACCATTTCACTGTTAGTCTACACTTGTTGTTTACGAAGCACGTGGCGAATAAAATGTAATTTGATTTTATTAGCCAGGTTATTGTCACGGCCAGGCAAAGGGTGAGGGTCCTCACTATATGACCAGTCACCCCTAGTCCACATATTATGGGGATTTGTAGCTTTATTTGTTTTTATATTATCCTTTTTGGGGTTTTTACTCTCCTGCTGTAAAGTGTCCTTGAGTTTCTTGAAAGGCGCTTTAAATCCCATGTATTATTATACCAAGTACAGGTTAAATAGGTAACCATTTTGCATTTCCAAAACCGTGTTACCTGCCTTGACATATTGTATCTTATCATCACCAACAAGCTGGTCAAATCAAAGATGAAACATTTGATACAGTTTTTTTTTACATGGTGTATCTCAGTGCATTGATCTACAAGAAACCTCAGTAAGAAAACATGAAACAAGGGCATTCGATCAACTGACTGTCATTGCGTTCACCACTGACGCACGTTGGCTAGGCTATTCATCGCAGCCATAGCGGAGGACGCGTTATGCATCGCGTCTGGGGATATGATAGCAATACACCTCGTGAGACCAGCCAACCTGTGGATTCTGTCCGAGTAGCCTATTCAAAAAGATACATACAGACAAAATCCACCTTTTGAAATATTTTGTCGAAAACCGGAGAGAAAAATGGACATGAGAGGAACAAACCTCCATACAGAACTTATCTCATTATTATTTCGAACAGACAGCATTTAGGAGAGACCTTGACCTTCTCTATAGCTTCTAGAGAGGGACAGCTTCACATCAAGTAAAAAGAGATTCAATGAAGTCATAAAGCTCTGCACAAGCTCTACGCAAACGACATACGTTCCTTTTAACTCGGAGGTCCCAAGTTTCGACGCGACATGAACGCGTCATAAAGCAACGATGATATATATATATAATATGAATCAATAATACATTGATTCAATGCTCATCTTGTAGTCTAATTATTGAAGGTATATTATTGAAGGGAATACATGACCCAAAACTGCACATCCACCATCGTAGTGGCAGTGGTACACCCACCCTCGACCCTGGGTACCTCTGCCTGAATCAATCAGAGAGGCGCCACGGAACCAGTTCCAAAGTTATCCCATCCAAGATCCTAATTGCTTTCCATACCTTTAGAAACGAATACATCAATGCGCTTACATTAACACTGTTAATGCACCATATTGCGTTCACATACCTGCACACATAGCAATAGAATATCACAGCTAAAAAGAGAGAAACTCAAATAATTTACCTTCCACTGCGTAAACCGTAGTAATCACGCATAAAACCGCTAACAAATCCGCTGGCATGGCAAAGGTGGTCTGCCTTTCCTCTCCCCTTTAAAAAGGTGTAAACACAAATCCTTTAGCTGCCACAGAATAGTATTCCAGCAGTGCGTATGTTGAATCACATTTCAAACCGTACTGTACGCAGTGTATGAAAACCTACTAGGTTACTTGGAGGATGAGGCATGTAGGGGATAAGTGAAGCGGGATGAGAGATAGACCTTGGCCCCCGTTCCCTCAACAGCACTTCTCACACCCCTTTAACACCTCGTGACCAATCACGAAAAGAAGATAGCGCATCTCAAACCAATCGCTACAGAGCACCCGCTCAGATTCCTACTAACATTTTTAAACTACTGAAAAGTCCCCTGCTTTGCCATCCAATCATACTGCAGGGAAAGAGCAACGACTAGTGGTCCAGATAAAGCACTGCATGCACAGCTTCACCTAATAGGTGTTTCTCATCAGATAAATTTCACTACGGCGATAATGTGATTGCATTTTACCATTGATTTATCATGCTATTCCATAAATCTAAGCAGTCCATGGTGTTTTATGGCTATACATAGTCACGAAAGCTATTTCCATAGCCCATGGTGATATACTGAATTGTCACCTGTAAAATCTCTATTTGATGGGAATTAAACCCATCACATGCAGGACAACGACAGAATCAAAAAACGTATATCTGCCATCATTTAGGATCGACCACCTAGTTTATTAAGTAGGCTCGTAGATTTATGAATGGTTTATGTTCTGCAGGAGCATATGGCAGATTTAAGAGTCTATTCTAACAACAGACCATTACCGTGTCATCATGGCACGGCATAACAACTTTTAACATGTGCATTGAAGTGACACACTGTAAGCCTATGAAATGGTTTGGATTGATGTCCTCTATACTAACACCTTGAAAGTAGTTTGTTGTGAATATGAATATTCATTGTCTTGCACTTCATTCACTGTACTTGGTGCTGTGTTCTAGAATCAAATCAAATGAATATGGTAATATGTAGTTAATTTCAGATCGTCATTTGGGTAGTATGAAGAAATTGTGTCTAAATGGATAGGCTACTAGTGTTAAATTTATGTTTACATAATGTGTATTCACTACTTAATATTATTTAACCAGGCAAGCCAGTTAAGAACAAATTCTAATTTACAATGACGGCCTATCGGGGAACTGCCTTGTTCAGGGGAAGAACAACAGATTTCTCAGCTCGGGGAATCGATCCAGCAACCTTTCACTTACTGTCCCAACGCTCTAACCACTAGGCTACCTGCCACCCCATATTAATTTGTGGCTCCATTTAGTTCCCATGTACATCTTATGTACAAAATGGTATCTCCCATTACATAGAATATACAATAACTTTGCTATCCTCACTTATGAAATACTGATATTACTGTCTGCCTAAATGAGGGTGGAGAAGTCAACAGCCTGAGACTCAACAGCCCAGGCAGGCCCCAGACAGACAGGACACACAATAATGTAGGCAGGGTGTGTGCCAACTCTGCCCACTCACACCCAACTAGGTAGCGAAACCCTCCCCCTCCACACACACACACAAACACACACACACGGTGCTGTTATATTAGTTTGCCCACTTGTCTTCATTAGCACTCCTCACACATACTCCCATTACATTTATACCTTAATTGGCAGACAGATCTGCAGCTATTACATGTACGTGTATATATTTGCAGACTGCCTGCACCAACCCACCCCCATGCCTCCCTGCCTCCCCCTAGTGAGGCGCCTGCTCCAACAGATGGCAGACTCACAGCTCCTCCTCCCCTCCCTAGGGAAGCGTGGCGGACACAGGGCCTGCTGACGGAGCCTGATACGCTCTTATCAATACAGCAGCTCCGCTCACTTGCTCTACTTCCAATTACAGCCCTGTGCCGACTCTCTGGAGCTGGCTGAACTGCCGCGCAGACATCTTTGGATGGCAGAAATGAAAAAGAATTATACGCCCAGTCCTACACAAAGCTACATGTAAATACACAGGGATGCACCCCCTAAACAGAAATACACACACATGTACATACCACACCCCTGTGCACACACACACACGATATAACTATCAGCCCAACATTTACACTTTAGTCATTTAGCAGACGCTCTTATCCAAGTTTCAGTTTGTGCATTCATCTTAAGATAATTAGGTGGGACAACCACATATCTCAGTATAGTAAGTACATTTTATCAGCAAAGTCAGTGCAAGTGGGGGGGAGGGGGGGTCAAGTGTTAGTGTAATTTCACAAAAGGCAATTTATGAGGGGGTCCGAGGGGTGCCGTGGGATTATTTAAGATACTCTTTGAAGAGGTAGGGTTTCAAATGTTTTCAGAAGATGGGCAGGGACTCAGCTGTCCTAGCTTCAGGGGGAAGCTAGTTACATCATTGGGGTGCCAGGACAGAGAAGAGCTTTGACTGGGCTGAGCGGGAGCTAACCAATGTGGCTAACCAAGGGTAAAGGAGGCACAGGGACAGAAGCTCTGTACAGTGCTTTCAGAAAGTATTCATTCCCCATGACTTATTCCACATTTTGTTGTGTTACAGCCTGAATTTAAAATAGATTAAATGTATTTATTTTTCTCACCAATCTACAGACAATACCCCATAATGATCAAAGAAAACATGTTTGTAGACATTTTTGCAAATGTAATGAAATTTAGAGAAATATATAATTTACATAAGTATTCACAACCCTAAGTCAATAGATGTTATAATCACCGTTGGCAGCGATTACAGCTATGAGTCTCTAATATTTACCCATTATTCTTTCATATTGGTTGTTGATCATTGCTAGACAACCATTTTCAAGTCTTGCCATAAATTTCAAGCAGATTTAAGTCAAAACACACAAGAAAATTCACTGTCTTCTTGGTAAGCAACCCCAGTGTAGATTTGGCCTTGTTTTAGGTTATTGTCTTGCTAAAATGTGAATTCACACACACACACACACACACACACACACACACACACACACACACACACACACACACACACACACACACACACACACACACACACACACACACACACACACATTACCAGTCAAAAGTTTTAGAACACCTACTCATTCAAGGGTTTTTCTTTATTTTTACTATTTCCTCATTGTAGAATAATAGTGAAAACATCAAAACTATAAAATAACACATATGGAATCATGTATTAACCAAAAATGGGTTAAATCAAAATACATTTTATATTTGAGATTCTTCAAATAGCCACCCTTTGCCTTGATGACAGCTTTGCACACTCTTGGCATTCCCTCAACCAGCTTCACCTGGAATGCTTTTCCAACAGTCTTGAAGGAGTTCCCACATACAGTATGCTTAGCACTTGTTGGCTGCTTTTCCTTCACTCTGCGGTCCGATTCATCCCAAACCATCTCAATTTGGTTGAGGTCAGGGGATTGTGGAGGTCAGGTCATCTGATGCAGCACTCCATCACGCTCCTTCTTGGTAAAATAGCCCTTACACAGCCTGGAGGTGTGTTGAGTCATTGTCCTGTTGAAAAACAAATGATAGTCCCACTAAGCCCAAACCAGATGGGATGGTGTATCGCTGCAGAAGTCTGTGGTAGCCATGCTGGTTAAGTGTGCCTTGAATTCAAAATAAATCACAGACAGTGTCACCAGCAAAGCACCTCCACAGCATAACACCTCCTCCTCCATGCTTTACGGTGGGAAATACATATGCGGAGATCATCCGTTCACCCACACCGCGTCTCACAAAGATACGGCAGTTGGAACCAAAAATCTCATGTTTCTTGGCCCAAGCAAGTCTCTTCTTCTAATTGGTGTCCTTTAGTAGTGGTTTCTTTACAACAATTCGACCATGAAGGCCTGATTCACACATCCCCTTTGAACAGTTGATGTTGAGATGTGTCTGTTGAACTCTTTGAAGCATTTATTTGGGCTGCAATTTCTGAGGCTGGTAACTCTAATGAACTTATCCTCTGCAGCTAAGGTAACTCTGGGTCATCCATTCCTGTGGCGGTCCTCATGAAAGCCAGTTTCATCATAGCGCTTGATGGTTTTTGCGACTGCGCTTGAAGAAACTCCTCAGTAAAAGTCACATGACAGCCTGCTTGAAGTTTGCCAAAAGGCACCTAAAGACTCTCAGACTATGAGAAACAAGATTCTCTGGTCTGATGAAATTAAGATGGAACTCTTTGGCCTGAATGCCTGGCACCATCCCTACGGTGAAGCATGGTGGTGGCAGCATTATGCTCTGGGAATGTTTTTCAGCAGCAGGGACTGGGAGACTAGTCAGGATCGAGGCAAAGATGAACGGAACAAAGTACAGAGAGATCCTTGATGAAAACCTGCTCCAGAGCGCTCAAGAACCTCAGACTAGGGCGAAGGTTCACTTTCCAACAGGACAACGACCCTAAGCACACAGCCAAGACAACGCAGGAATGGTTTCGGGACCAGTCTCTGAATGTCCTTAAGTGGCCCAGCCAGAGCCCGGACTTGAACCCAATTGAATATCTCTGGAGAGACCTGAAAATAGCTGTGCAGCATCGCTACCCATCCAACCTGCTAGAGCTTAAGAGGAGAAGAACGGGAGAAACTACCCAAATACAGGTGTGCCAAGCTTGTAGCGTCATACCCAAGAAGACTCGAGGCTGTAATCGCTGCCAAAGGTGCTTCAACGAAGTACTGAGTAAAGGGTCTGAACTTATGTAAATGTAATATTTCAGTTTTATTTGATAAATTTGCAATTTTTGCTTTGTCATTATGGGGTATTGTGTGTAGATTGATAAGGGGGGGGGGGGGGGGGGGGGGATGTAATACATTTTAGAATAAGGCTGTAACCTAACAAAATTGGGAAAAAGTCAAGGGGTCTGAATACTTTCCGAAGGCAAAGTCAAGGGGTGGGGGGGTTGGTTCTTCTATCCTTGTGGGGACCGAAAATCCCCCAAAGTCCCCACAAGGATAACAAAACAAGGAACATTCTCCCTCGTGGGAACATTTCCCACATCCCCATGAGGACAAAGGTTATTTTAAGCTCAGGTGTTAGGATTAGAATTGGGGTTAGGGTAAGGGGTTAGGGTAAGGGGTTAGTAGTTAGGTTTAGGGTTTTGGTTAGGGTTAGGGTTAGGATTCCAAAATGTGTGTGTGTGTGCACGTGTGTGTGTACAGTACACACACGCGTAAGTCACACACCAGAGAACATTATGAATGCTGGGTTATATACATTTTTGTTACTTTATTCTTTGGTAATTACATTATCCTTTGTGTTTGTAACATGAGTATACATTAATTACAGGCCATAAGCCAACTATAAGAGTATACACTGAGTGCACAAAACATTAGGAACAGCTGCTCTTTCTATGACATAGACTGACCAGGTGAATGATTTGATCCCTTATTGATGTCACCGGTTAAATCTACTTCAAATCAGTGTAGATGAAGGTGAGGAGACAGGTTAAAGGATTTTAAAGCCTTGAGACAAGGATTGTGTGTGTGCAATGCAGAGGGTGAATGGGCAAGACAAAAGATTTAAGTGCATTTGAACGGGGTATGGTAGGAGCCAGGCGCACTGGTTTGAGTATGTCAAGAGCTGCAACGTTGCTGGATTTTTCACACTCAACAGTTTCCTGTGTATCAAGAATGATCCACCACCCAAAGGACATGTTGGAGTCAGCATGGGCCAGCATCCCTGTGGAACGCTTTCAACACCTTGTAGAGTCCATGGCTGTCGATTTGAGGATGTTCTGAGGGCAAAAGGGGTGCAACTCAATACTAGGAAGGTGTTCCTAATGTTTTGTACACTCAGTGTACATCATTATTTCTACCACTATGCATTATGCAGATGAATATTCTTTCAGTCTTTCATTTCTTGATCAGATCATCAAAGTCACTTTCAGTCTGTAGAAATAAGTATTTACTCTACTCAATGTCCTGAGCAGCAATGATCCGGGTCAGCAGAGCGTCTCCAATGATCTTGGACAGGGATGGTGTTGAAATCTATGTGTGACGTTCCTGTAGGGCTCAATGACCAGGAGCCCTGGCACACTGTTGGATTTTGCCAACAGGGGGGTCTCCTGGATATTTCTCTGTAGAAACTCTGTAAAAGTCTTTATCAAGCCAGGGACACTGAGTTGATAGTACTGGCTCAGCACATCGTGGCCAAAAGTTTTGAGAATGACAGACATATTCATTTCCACAAAGTTTGCTGCTTCAGTGTCTTTAGATATTTTTTGTCAGATGTTACTATGGAATACTGAAGTATAATTACAAGCATTTCATAAGAGTCAAAGGCTTTTATTGACAATTACATGAAGTTGATGCAAAGAGTCAATATTTGCAGTCAACATTTGCAGTGTTGACCCTTCTTTTTCAAGACCTCTGCAATCCACCCTGGCATGCTGTCAATTAACTTCTGGGCCACATCCTGACTGATGGCTGCCTATTCTTGCGTAATCAATGCTTGGAGTTGTCAGAATTTGTGGGTTTTCGTTTGACCACCCGCCTCTTGAGGATTGACCACAAGTTCTCAATGGGATTAAGGTCTGGGGAGTTTCCTGGCCATGGACCCAAAATATCGATGTTTTGTTCCCCGAGCCACTTAGTTATCACTTTTGCCTTATGGCAAGGTGCTCCATCATGCTGGAAAAGGCATTGTTCGTCACCAAACTGTTCCTGGATGGTTGGGTGAAGTTGCTCTCGGAGGATGTGTTGGTACCATTCTTTATTCATGGCTATGTTCTTAGGCAAAATTGTGAGTGAGCCAACTCCCTTGGCTGAGAAGCAACCCCACACATGAATGGTCTCAGGATGCTTTACTGCTGGCATGACACAGGACTGATGGTAGTGCTCACCTTGTCTTCTCTGGCCAAGCTTTTTTCCAGATGCCCCAAACAACCGGAAAGGGGATTCATCAGAGAAAATGACTTTACCCCAGTCCTCAGCAGTCCAATCCCTGTCCCTTTTGCAGAATATCAGTCTGTCCCTGATGTTTTTCCTGGAGAGAAGTGGCTTCTTTGCTGCCCTTCTTGACACCAGCCCATCCTCCAAAAGTCTTCACCTCACTGTGCGTGCAGATGCACTCACACCTGCCTGCTGCCATTCCTGAGCAAGCTCTGTACTGGTGGTGCCCCCATCCCGCAGCTGAATCAACTTTAGGAGACGGTCCTGGCGCTTGCTGGACTTTCTTGGGCGCCCTGAAGCCTTCTTCACAACAATTGAACCGCTCTCCTTGAAGTTCTTGATGATCCGATAAATGGTTGATTTAGGTGCAATCTTACTGGGAGCAATATCCTTGCCTGTGAAGCCCTTTTTGTGCAAAGTAATGATGATGGCACGTGTTACCTTGCAGGTAACCGTGGTTGACAGAGGAAGAACAATGATTCCAAGCACCACCCTCCTTTTGAAGCTTCCAGTCTGTTACTCGGACTCAGTCAGCATGACAGGATGATCTCCAGCCTTGTCCTCGTCAACACTCACACCTGTGTTAACGAGAGAATCACTGACATGATGTCAGCTGGTCCTTTTGTGGCAGAGCTGAAATGCAGTGGAAATGTTTTTTGGGATTCAGTTAACTTGCATGGCAAAGAGCGACTTTGCAATTAATTGCAATTCATCTGATCACTCTTCATAACATTCTGGAGTATATGCAAATTGCCATCACACAAACTGAGGCAGCAGACTTTGTGAAAATTCATATTTGTGTCATTCTCAAAACTTTTGGCCACGACTGTACAGGGCCTTCTGGTGAGTCAGTTAGACAAAACCTATAGATCCGCATGTGCATGTGGAAAGCTGCCCCATTCAGCCACTGTTTCACACCACACACCAGTGGTGTTCATGCTTCTCTCTACTACCAACCTCTCATAGAAGTCCTCCAGCTCATGTTTAAGCTTCCGGTCGTAACGTACCAGGAGCTCTGCCATCCTCTTCTTATCATTGGTTATACCAGGAACTTGCTTTAGGTACTCGATTTCTGAGGAGTGATCCGCTCCAAATATCCTCTGTATGGGGTCCATGGACGACCTTTGTCCTTGGATCTGGTGAGCCAAGACCTCAAAGAGCAGTGACAGCCACAATCCCCAGACCTCCCAGGCTCACCTTGGTGCTCCCTCCAAATGCAGACATCAGGTCATGGTTAAAGGCTGTTAGATGCTCAGCTGACATATTCTGCTGGATGGCTGCATATAGATGTTCCAGAGAAGCAGACAAGTTCAGAGATGTCTGGAACGATGCCATCATGGCTGGCTACATCAGACAGACAGTTAATGGTTTCTGAAGATGGACTGCAAGCTTTGTTACCCATGTTTGGGCTGTGCTGTATGTCTCACGCACTCCTCTACCTGTGTATTTAAAAACATGATGGGTTGAGTCTGAAGGACATAGTCCTGGCTTGGACAAACATCTAATAACCAAAGAGCGGAATGTAGGACACCACTTGCAAAAAACAATCATAAACATCATCCAATGAAAAAGGTTTGCAAATCTTTAGAGCAGAGGCAAACAGTACATGCATTGTTGTTGACACAGACTCAGAGCCTTGTTAATGCACTCTTTATCTAACCATTCCAAAATACAAAAATCACCATATCAAATGATGAGATATTACCGTCACCTTTAAGACTACCGCTACACCTTTTAAAGGAACTTTTCTTCCATTACTTTCCAGATTCCAGCTAACATTAATT
This sequence comes from Salvelinus namaycush, assembly GCF_016432855.1. Lineage (NCBI taxonomy): Eukaryota > Metazoa > Chordata > Actinopteri > Salmoniformes > Salmonidae > Salvelinus > Salvelinus namaycush. The sequence goes on along the minus strand of NC_052316.1, from coordinate 20,683,137 downwards.
ACAATCATGATTGACACAATATCCTATGTTTGTGATTACATGTGTTACAAAAATCCATGTGTAATGTATTGACTTGTTTGAAATCAAAATACAACTAACATGGATTTCACTGACACACTTAGCTTCACTCTCCCTTTCTTTTCTGCAATTCAAAACCTTTCCATTGGTCGATCAGTTTATAAAAGTCATGTTCAGACTGCAGAAAGAAGTCTTTGCTGTCTTCAATGTCCTGAGCAGCAATGATCCAAAGCAGCAGAGCATCTCTAATGACCTTGGACTCACAGAGACTGTGTGTGAAATCTGTGTAGGGCTCAATGACCAGGAGCCCTGGCATAATGTCGGCTCCTGGCACTGGAGGTTTCTTCTGTATATTATTGCTTACTTACTCTGTATAGAGCTTGACCAGGCTGGTGAACACAGTATTGTAGGAGAGACGCAGTGCTTCTGCTGAGCCTCATGGAATGGAGCCCAAGCGGATCTTGTGGATCCTCATGTGCAGGTGGAACGCTGCCCCACACAGCCACTGCTTCATGGCCACTGACCCCATACATCTCTTGTTGGTCATCCTCTCAAAATGGTCAATCAGCTCAAACTTTGGGTACTGGTCATAGAGCTCTGTCACCTCTGCCATCTTGTCCATATCACCAGCTATCTCAGGGACCAGCTTCAGGTATTCATTGATGTGGGATCCAATTCTTGAGGAATTGCTGATTCCAAATATCATCTTTGTAGCGTTCATAGCATTCTCGTTGTCCCCCTGCCCTTTTGCCTTGTGGGCTAAGACATCAAAGAGTAGGGACAGGACTAGTGCCACAACACCCACAACCCTCAAGGCCACCTTTGTGCTCCCTCCCAATGCAGACGTCAGGTCCTGGTTGAAAACAGTTAGTTGTTCAGCAGGAAGGTGTTGCTGAATGGATGCATGCTGTTGGTCGAGAGCAGCACTTGAGTCCAAGGATAGGAAGCTGAGCAGTGTGTCATCCAGAGAGATATCAGGAACCAAGCTGCCTGCCCTGGCCACTGAGAACAGGTTCTATATTGCTGCCAAAGATGGGAGGAAAGAAGTGATGCTTCTGAGCAGCATTATTATCTATCTTACCATGACTCTCTATAACCCACTTTCTGGTGATTTCACTCTCATTACAGCATCTGTAATACAATGCTAAAACTAAATTACAATGGTTATGTATTTGAACAGCAAGCCTGTGGAGGACCTTGTCCTGTGAAAGTAAATAAATATGTGTTGCCCCTTTGAGTTCATGGTATGAGCCAAATAAAAACTAACATATTATTGAATTGTAGAGCACCATTTGAAAAAATATTATATTATGATGACCTAATAAAAAGGTTCAGTGACATTAAACAACAAAAAACAGGCCATCACTACTGCACTGACAATTATGCAGTTCAACATGTATACCTGAGACACTATGCACTAATTCAAGACAACCCACATGTATATGCGGATGTGGGCTCAAGTGAAGATAGGGTGTAGGGTGTAGGTTTATCCTTACAGGTAGAGTGGCAGGTGGCACACACAGGTTCAGCTCTAATGGACTTGTATACAGGTACTAAAGCAAAAAGTTGAATCCTTGTTACTCTCCATTATTCAGGCTGGACCTACAAAAGATATTCATTTCGTTACATGATTATTCTCTCAAAACGTCACACTATATTTTTCTATGAATTACATAGAAAAACACTTTATTGGAAAAGAAGCAGGCCTAAAAGTTTGCATAGTCCAGGATGTGTAGACTAAAGGGTAAACAGCAAAACTCCTGGGAGAAGCGGCCCAATAAAATAAGTAGCTAACCATGGGACGCCTCGGTTGTCAAGGAGTGTTGGAAACATTCCCTGGAGCCCTCACAGTGTGGTGATACTTGTGTTGCAGGCAAAGGAATGACCTTTTGCTTTGACATCTGAGATCGTCGACTCCATGATTAGGTTTTCTCTGCATGCTCGCTCTCAGACGGACCAAGATTCGATAATATTTGACATGTAATGTACTGGATTTAAGTGATTTATCCAAAGTGTTCAGATCGAGGTGTTCTTGGACGCAGCATTTCAACAAGAAAGCTACAAGAATGTAAGGATTATTTATAAACAGGCATAATTTGTCGAGAACGTTTGTGAACGATTAACAAATGGGCTGTCCCTTCCATCGTTGTCAAGGCAACCTACACTGACTGACAGACAAACCACCCGAAGACAGACAGTTGAAGGATTTGTAAAAGTTTATGGAAACTTGTTTGGTCAGCTAATGTTTGTAATTTAAGGAAAGCCTACTATTCCACAAAATAATACGCTCTGTGTATAATGGCGACTTCTACAAGCGTTGCACCTGAGGCATCTGTCAGATGTGGAGTGCGGGCAGGGAGAGAGCATTGGACTAACATTAAAGTTGGACGTGAAAAGAGAAATGGACCTGGGGTTCAGCAGTGGTCTGACGAATCTAAATATGAAGGAGAATTTGTGAATGATTTGAAGCACGGCACAGGAGTCTTCACCTGGACAAATGGAGAGGTATTGTTGTTTGAATATAATAATTTATTGACAGTCATGAAATAGCCCTGTGGGAGGGGGTCATACAATCCTGGCTGGCCAACATTAGGCTACTTTTGTTACTAGTCGCTGTTTATAGCAGGTATTGTTACATTGGCGCAAGTAGTTCAATTCTACTTTTTTTTTTAAAGACTTTCACTATTACAGGGTCCACAGCCTATGTCATCGAGTTATTTATATACTTTTATTCTGTAGTTTTATGATGGCTCATTCTACAAAGATTATCGTCATGGAAATGGGACTTATTCCTGGCCAGCAGGCTTCAAATTTGTTGGAAAGTTTTATTTGAACCGGAAGGAGGGCTATGGCATTCAGACCTTCCCTGATGGCACCACCTTTCAGGTAAGACAGGAGTATGAGTGTCACCTGATACCAATAACCTATGACATTTTCTGAACTTTTTCTGCTTGAGGAGCTGAGTAGAAATAAAATACTTAACACCTGACTTTTGATTTAACCTGACGCCTACAGGGGTTGTACCATGCAGACGAGCGCTTTGGGCCAGGTGTGGTGACATACCCAGATGGACATCAGGACGTGGGTCTGTGGCACCGGGAGAGGCTGCTGAGGCTGTGCACTGCTCTGGAGGGGGGCTTCACTCTCCAGGCCTTCCCAGAACACATGGCTCAGATCAACTGCAAGAAGGAGCCTAAGAACCAGTCCCAGAGCTCAGCCAAGGGGCCAGAGACCAAGGCCAAGCCTGGCACCAGGGGGGTTTGCATGGACCCACTTCTCTCTCCTTACCATGAGCTGCTGCAGGACGAACGCTTCATCCTGCCCCCAGACATGCACCGCTACTCCACAGACTCGGACCACCTGCCTGTGCCCTGGGGGCTGCGTAAGGAGCTGGACCTGCAATTCTTCGGCGAGCACTGTGACAACCCAGACACTAACCCTGATGTCTCAGCAGCTTTACCACTGCAGCAGCGCATGCAGGCTCACATCCATAGACACAGGTGAACGCTAACGCAGGCCAAATTTATTATACAGATGTCTGAAAGCAAATAAGCTCCTTACAGTTAGTCTTAAAACGGTTTATTTTTGTGTCCTGCTTTACCACAGTGGCCTGTCTGTTGTCACTTCATGCTGCAGGTTTGAGGTGGAGGCCCTGGACTGGGACGTGGAGGCTGTTCTGTCTGAGAACCGGCAAAGGTTTGGCCCTAAGGGATCTCTGGAGCTCAACTCAGAGGGCCTCATCCAGGAGGCCTCGCTGGGTGACCCGCAGAGTGTCTATCGCATCCTACGGGATGGTAAGATACACCCTGATGTTGGCGATGCCCGAGGACACACAGCACTCATTGCAGCTACGGTAAGGCACTGACATTGTATCACAAAGGCATGGGGAGACTCCAACAGAGATATGAATGGATAATATTGCTAGAGGTGTTGTGTGCACAGGATTTACCTTTTAAGGTTTCTTTACAGGTCAACTGCCATAATGATGTGATCCACCTGCTCCTGGACAGCGGAGCAGATGTGAACAAGCTCAACTGTGAGGGCATGTCTGCTCTGGCTGTTTGTAATGTCCTGTACTACCCAATCCAGTCACTCCATGAGACAGTTGCAGAGAAGGTCCCACAAAAGACCCACGCAAAATCACAGGTCTGTGAGGCACCAAAACATTTGACGTGCCTTTGGACAGTTCTTTGCTCAAAAATGTAATCTCTTTATTGTTTTTCTTCATTATATTTAATTGTCACTCCTATGTAAAACAGGCTGTCA